>NC_089147.1:34296327-34609000 GCF_009819655.1 Sylvia atricapilla | reverse complement strand
AAAAAAAAAAAAAAAAAAAAAAAAAAAAAAAAAAAAAGAGAGGTGGAAAGGCCATAAACAGGAAAACAGGAGAACCTCAGACTTTTTACAAGTGCCTTCTGTTGCTGTGGAATGGAAACTGTCTGAACCTGTCTGAGTTTACCTGTGGGTAAAATAGGAAGAAAGATGTTACCAGCTGAACTTTCCTTCCTCCAAAAGAACCTTTAAAGTGAGTTTAAAATGGGGCCACAGAATAAAATAGCTTTTAAAGGCAAGTCTATGTTACACAATACCATGAGGCTGACTGTATGAGGAGGAAGTGCTAAGATCAAAGAATCACAGAAAGGCTTGGGCTGGAAAGACCTTTAAGAACATCTTGTTCCATCCCCTGCCATGGGCAGGACACCTTCCACCATCCCAGGCTGCTCCAAGCCCACCCAACCTGGCCTCGGACACTTTCCAGGGATCCAGGGGCAGCCCCACCTTCTCTGGGCACCCTGTGCCAGGGCCTCTCCACCCTCTCCGGGAAGAATTTCTTCCTGATATCCAGTCTAAACATACTCTCTCTGTCAGTTTATACCACATCCTCAGCTTTCACCTGAATCCAGACATATTCCCAAACAGGGACCCTCTGACCACTTCCCACACCCTAACCTGAAGGCCTGTGTCTGCCATCAGCTTCCCCGCTGTCCCCAGAGCTGAGGCAGGAGGTGGCTGTCACGCAGCTCAGCACACAGTAAATCAAGGCCAAGGGAGATGGTTCCAACAGCACGAGTTAGGTCAGCTCCGATTACGCGAGCAAGTGGAATACCGGTACTGCCACTGTAATTACGGCCTCTGCTCCAACATGACAAGTCTTTCCGAGGAGAAGCTTCCTGACTGAAAACAAACCGCACAAAGGCAGCAAGGACACAGCAGCCTCGCTTATTTACTCTGTCCTAAGTAGAAGGAAGGCTACAATTAGCCATGCCTTCACTGACCCTCGTTGCCTGTACGTGTGTCTGGCCACAAAAGGCACATCTGACCGTAGTAACCAGCCTGGCCTCAGGGAAGCACTGGACTCACAGCCACAGCCAGGCCACTTCCTACCGGAGGGCCAGGAATGGGATTGAGCAACACCACCCCAGCCTCCTCAGAGAGTGCTCGTTGCTGCCCGTGCCTGCGGTGTTGTTTGCACCCCAGTTATGACTGCTCCTCCGTCCCTCCCTGCCAAGGCCAGCCTGATAAATATCTTTACATAAGCACCAGGCAGGGAATATTTGTTAGTCAGCTCCTAATTACAGCTGGAGGTTTGGACCACGTGCTGCCCAGCCTGACCTAAGGAGGTGGGCAGACAGAGCGACACTAGACGCGTGATCCCTCAGAAATCAAAATCGTGAACTTTTGGATGTACGGGCTGAAGTAAGTGAAATTAAAACCACATTCGGGCCACACTCATCTTACCACAGCTCCCCAATACCACCAGTTTCGCCTGCGTTGCATTAATTTCCACCACTGCCTCACTGAAACTTTTTCCAGAGTGACAAGAGTTGGGAGCGGGGGGGGTGTTTGCCATTTATAGTGTCCGCAAAATGAATTTATACATACTGTACCACCAGCCCTGAGAACTCAAGAGGAGTGGCTAAACAATGGCTAATTATAGCTTCAGCATAAAAACAAACAAGGTAGCAAGTCAGAGTAAGAATAGCAGCATTCCAGCTTCTACTGTGGAGATGGAATGCAAAACTACCAAAACAAAATGGGAAAGGACGATTGGAGGCCCAAACACTATATATTGTTACAAATTACTCCAAAACCAAGTTCAAATTTCATTTAACCCAAAACACGCACAAGGTGTCATGTTCACTTTGCTCACTTAGGCAAACCAATTATAAAAGTTTCTGCAAACACCTAGGCACACTCCAGGCAGCACAGACCTCACAGGAGACAGGATCCACGCAATGGATGCTGCACGTGAGCTCATCACGGATGTCTGTGGGTCACCAGCTCCAAGAATGTGCAATGAAAGTCCTCTGCTGACACCCATGAGAATAGAGTAAAAGAAGTGCCCAGCTCCCTGCATGTTGGGGCTCATCAATTCCTCCACTTGGCCTCCTCTCAGCCTCAGATCCCTGCATGCCTTCCAGGAATAAACCGGATATTTCTTTGAAATATTTTGTGAGCACCTGGGTGCCACAAGGGCACCCGCAGCACTAAGACACGAACGCTTGGCAGGAGCTGTCTGGAAGCAGACCCCGGCATGGCAATTGTCCTGGGAGCAGGCATCCATGAACAAAGGCAGCACCGAGCCCTGGCACAGTTTCCCAGCAGGGTTATGCAAGCCTCAGACAAAGCCCCCAGTATCAGCACAAACTGAATGCTGCTATTATACATGAAGCGCCCTGCTCTTGACAAGTCCAACATAGGGTAGAATCCTCAAAAATTATCTTATCAACACCAACATGCAGAACCCTTCGACCTCTGCAATATCTAGTCACATGCCCTTCCTGATATGGCATGGGTAAATCTTGATGAGGAAAGACAGGCAAACAGATCCTGCCCTCAGAACACAAAGGATTCTGAGTGACTTTTACATGCTAATTTCTAGGAAATACGAACATTTCCTAACACAGAAAACGTACCACAATCACCACAGCAAACAGAGCAGAACACCTGCTGCTACATCAGTTGGTAGAATCCTCTAAATCAGTTTATGCTCTAAGGGTAGGTCTAAAGCATATACTAGGCCTGCTAGTACTTGAAAGGCATGTCTTTCACTGCCTGATACAAAGAATAGGAGCAACAGAATCACAGACTCTTTGGTTTGGAAGATCATCTCATTCCATACCCTGCCATGGCAGGGATACTTCCACGAGACCAGGTGGCTCCAAGCCCCACCAACCTGGCCTGGGACACTTCCAAGGATCCAGGGGCAGCCACAGCTTCTCTGGGCACGCTGTGCCAGGGGTCTCACCACCCTCACAGGGAGAAATTATTTCCTGCTAATACCTAATCTGAACCTCACATTCTGTCAATGTGGAGCCATTCCCCCTTGTCTCTTGTAAATAGTCTCTCTCCACCTGTCTTGTCAGCTCTTCAGATACTGGAGGCCACAATCAGGTTTCCCAAACCCTCTCTTCTCCAGAACGAACAACCCCACCTCTCCCAGCCTTTCCTCAGAGGAGAGCTGCTCCGTCTCTTTAATAATCCTGTTGCCTCCTCCAGACTCGCTCCAACAGCTCCAGCCCGACTGGAGGCGGCTCTGCAGTGGGGTCTCAGCTGAGCAGGGGCAGAATCCCCCCTCCTGCCCATGCTGGGGGCTCACCCAGCGGGGCCGGCTGTCACCCACCAGCACCTTCCAAGTCCTTCTCAGCACTTCTGCGGTGGAAGCAGCTGGGGCAGGAGGAGATCGGATGGAGACATCATTTTATCGGCAAAGTCGTGTATTTGGGAAAAGAGACAAGCAGAACCCCAAAATCCTTACTCAGAAAGGGCCTTTACGGAATCCCTTAGAGTCACAGCAAGACTGCGATTGCTGCCACACCACAATAAATGCTGTGATTAGGTTTATCTCCACACCAAGCACTGACAGAGAAATCCAAGGCAGGAAGTGAGTGAGGTGTCACCTCAGCAGACCCTCAGCGATTCAGATACAACTTGTAAGGGTAGGAAGGGAGGGAGGGGGAAACTCTGAGTAGGCTGGACATGAGCAGAACATGGAAAAAGAAGGATTTTACTCTGTCAAGGTAAGAAAATTTCCAGGGCTTCGCACTGCCTTTTGCTAAGGGTACAAGAAGGATGGCAGAGTGAAACCACAGTTTAGGAAAAAAATCGTGTATCAGTGTTTCCCCAGAGGAAGCCCCATTCTCCGAGTACAAATCCATCTTTCTAAGCTTTCCAGAAGCCAGGAATCCCGTGCGATAGCGACTATCTAATCTAGTGACTACAAGAGCAGACCCGAGCAGGTCTTTCAGGTGCAATAAGCAGCAATTTTCTCTGCCAAGCTGTGGCACAGAAGGGACTGAGGTGAGAACAGCCTGACCACGCAGCACGGCCCCAGCAACCCCAGGCCAGTCTAGACCGCTCCCTGCACAACAAGCAAAGCATTTAGCCAGGGCCAAATTTTGGCAGCTGAAAGCAACCCCAACAAAGCTGTGCAGGCTCTTGGTGCTGTCCCAGACTACCCAAGGCTACACACAGCTCCACGCCAAAGCAGGAAGAAGCAGCAGCACTTGGGAATGGAGTAACCAAGCGGGACAAGGAGTGGGACAAAGATAATGCTGTTTCGTTTATCTCTCGGCAGCTGTGATTTCAATTTCCCTCGCTGATGGGGGGGGGGAAAAAAACCCAACCAAACAACCAAAAACCTAGTAGCCCTTCCAGGTTTGAGGAATTGCAATATTCATGCCGTGCCAACATGGGCTAGGGCCAGCTACATTCCAAGTAATCCTGAAGTTTGCTTCTAGCTAAAAAATAATAGCCAATTAGCAAAGTGTCCCTAAAAAATTACAATCATCAGCAAACACGATTTCTTTTAGCCAGATCCCAAAATCTCAGCACCTTCCTCAAAACACTGAGGAAAACATCATTCTGCCCCACCCAAGAAATGAACCAGAGACGGGCGAAAACACCGTTTCTAATCCTCTCTGCCCCGAAACTAGGTAATGTGGGGAATAAGGAAAGCAGCGTACAAACAAGAGGATGTATTTATGTTCAGGGGAAGGGTATGGGCCTCGGGTGGGGGCCGAAGATAGGGCCTGCCCACCCACCCTCACACCCCGCCCGCGGCCGAGCTCGGCCCGGCATCCCCTGAGGCCCGCCCGGGACCCCTCAGGCCGCACCCGGCTCCCGCCGGACGAGGCCCGGGCCTCGCTGCCTCACAGGCCGCGCCTGCACACCCCTCTCTCCGCCCCACACCGGCCTCGCACTCCCGGCTCACCATCGCTCCTGCCGCCGCCGGCCCTTTCGCTCCTTTTTCCCTTCCTTTATTCCCTCCTCCTCCTCCTCCTCCCGCTCCCCGCGGGGTCCCGGGCGGCCGCGCCCCGCCCCGAGCCTGCCCGTCCCCGCTGGCCACGCCCCCGGGCGGATAGGCCACGCCCCCGGGCGGAGAGCCACCCCCGGGCGGGGAGGCCATGCCCCCGTGCGCATAGGCCACGCCCTCAGGGCGGGGAGGCCACGCCCCTATGGCGGTGATACCACGCCCCGGGCGGAGAGGCCACGCCCCTCAGGCGGGGAGGCCACGCCCCATGGCGGTGATACCACGCCCCGGGCGGGGAGGCCATGCCCCCGTGCGGATAGGCCACGCCCCTCAGGGCGGGGAGGCCACGCCCCTATGGCGGTGATACCACGCCCCCGGGCGGAGAGGCCACGCCCCCGGGTCGGGGCGGTGGCGGGAGAGCAGCGCCCTCGCGTGGAGCGAGGCGGTAAAACCGTAAAGACAGAAGTGGTTTTTGTTAAAATACAAAAAATAACCTACCCAAAAAGCCCCCACAAAAAAATAACAATAAGTTTGTAATCCTGCCCTGGTTACCAATTACCTGGGGCTGGAGTCCCTCTGCTTTGGATGCAGCCTGGGAGAGCTCAGGGTGTGTACCTGGAGAAGAGAAGGCCCTGGGGACCTCAGAGCCTCTGCCAGGGCCTGAACGGGCTCCAGGAGAGCTGGAGACAGGCTTGGGACAAGGAGGAATGGCTTCACACTGACAAGAGCACAGGGCTAGATTGGATAGTCGGAAGAAGTTGTTCCCTGTGAGAATGGGAAAGCCCCTGGCACAGGGTGAACATGGAAGCTGTGGCTGCCCATGGATCCCTGGAAGTGTCCAAGGCCAGGTTGGATGTGGCTTGGAGCAAGCTGAGATAAGTGGAAGGTGTCCTGCTCATGGCAGGCAGTGGGGACAAGGCAATCCTTAAAGTCCATTCTAACCCAAATCATTCTGTGATATCTTTGGGAGAGGTTTTGTTCTGTGCAAAATGTAAGGCAGGAACTACAGGCCATTACAGCATTATCCAGTCTGCTTGTTTTGCTAATCCGTGGATTAAAATCTACTCTACTTTGGGTGGATCAGGTGGGACCCCTCATCACCTTCGCTGGCCGCACCTGGAACTGACAACCATTTACACCACAAGGATCCCAAAACCAGTTTATTGGCAGGAAAAGAATTTGAGGACTGCTGACTCCTGAGGCTATTCCATAAAACTTAACAGTGGGAACAGTGCCAACAGCCAAACTGCCCAGGTGTTCAGGAGAGTTTTAAGACATTAAAGGTCTCTGTGTCCCTGGCGTTAATTTTGACCTCATGAAACAAACACAGTAAGCAGAATATTGTTTGGGACCAGCCTTGTACAAGTCCAGTGGGTTTTAGACATCCGGGGCAAACCTGACAAACACCGCAAGGCATCTGGGTTACGTTAAAGGAACATTTTGAAGCAATTATGTTGTAAATAGTCGCAGGGAGGGAAAGGCGGAAAGGACAGCAGTGACAGGAAGGGAAAACTTTTCACATCGATAGCCCGGTGCAGTGACAGCAGAGCTTCAGCTGGGGCTGATTTTTGAGGGCAAACACACAGGTGTGTTTTCAATAAGCGTGAACTCAAGAGATACCACAGCAGCATTGGTCATTTCCCAAAAATTAACACCTGGAGCAACTGCAGCGCACTGTGCAATGGAGTGCTGTCTCTGCCACCTGCAGGATGCACATCCTGGACAAACTGTCCCTCTCCTGGGAAATGGCAGCAGAGCAAATGCCCACGATAAGCCATTTCTGGTCAACCTCTACAGAACACTAGCTTTAGAATTTATAAATCTGTGCAGTCTTTTAGACAGATTCCAGGGCGGCATTTCAAACTTTTGCTCCTAACCTTCCTCACTTTTGTCTCTACACTCTTTTGAAGCAAATATACCAGCATCAGCTCCAGGCATTTGTAGTTGCTGCATGACAGGCGGTGGGTGACTGTGTGTCTGCTGTCACTGTGTCATCCGAGCTGTCTCCTCACAGAAGATGACACCTGGTGTAATCCAGCAGGACAGTGCTTTTATCTCAAGCAAACTGCCCTCGTGGGATGGTTTTAGAACCATGCCTAGACATCAAATGCTCTTTTCAGCAGAAAAAGGAACAACAACAGGTCTGTTAGTAACCCAGTACCAGTCTCACAAAGTAGGCCTTCTTCCCACATGCCTGCCAAGACAGAAAGCATCTCCTCAAGAGAACCCCGAAGGAGCTGTGTTTTCCCACTGTAAAAACCTCTGCAAACACCAGTCACCCCAGCCTTCAAGAAAAATTGCTCTTTGGAAAACAGCCTTAAAACCCACATTTATGTGTCCTAAGGAACATCTTGCTTTCCAGGGGGTGAGAGGAAATCTTGTTTGTTCCTTCAGCCCTGAAAAGAGCCTCTTCAGATGCATCACTGTGAGCTTCACTAATCTTCAAGCACACCTCCACATAACACGCCAGGAAACCGAGAGCTCGGTTTGTTTAATATTGCTAAAAGCACAGGTAGAAGGGAATATCTTGCTATGAATATTTGGGTGGAGGGGCAAAGCCACACCGGGGAGGGAGAGGAACCATTTGAGTGAGGGGACAGTGGTGGCACAAGAGAAAATGGGTGCAGGTTGGCCCTGAACCATTTTCATCTTTCTTTGGTCTATTACACAGCCCAGGTAGAAACTGGTTTTCCCACTATTCAGAAGAATTTAAAAATATCAGAGTAGCTTGGCTTCTCCTCACAGGTGGCAGGATTAATGTGGAGACTGCCAAAGTGACTGCTCCCAGAGAAGGGAGTTGCCTTTCCTAGGAGAGGCCAGCATCATCCAGCCAACGCTGCCCATGCTAAAACAGTTCTCACACCTCCTTTAAAGGACGGCTTGGAGGGGACCTGGAGAGAGAAAAACCAGAATTATTCATGGTTTTGCAATGCTCCAAGATGTGATAAATAGGTATGATTCATGCTGACAAAATTGAAACAGTAATCAATTTTAAAACAGTAGTTCAAATGTAACTTTTTAGGAGAAGAAGGAGAGGGGAAGTCTCCTCCCCTTCTCCTGCAGATGTCTCCAGATGTTTAGTGAAAAGTAGGAGAACAGGAAAGAACCGAGATAAGAAGAGGCAAAAACCTGGGAAAAAATCCAGAAAGTGGTAATTATATTACATTTATTGCCTCTGTGTACCATGAAATTATTGGATGTGCATATACAGTATTTACTAACATAATATAGGCTTAGTACACAGTGTAACCAATGGGTTCATTAGTAGGACAAGAAGAAGATGAGAGCCTTCATCCCTGCGACCCTGAAAATGAGGAGACCCCTAAAAAAGGGATGGTGGAGTCAGAAATAGGCGGTGATGACACCAGTGATGTAAATTTTACTAATTGAAAATAGGAGGGAATGGGAGGTGAGACACAGTATAAAAAGGTTAATTTTAGAACCTTATTTTTATGGGAGACAGGAGACCAAGTCCTGCTCTGTACCCCATGGGAACGTATCCCACGGTATAAATTTGCTTTTGTATTATTATTAGAACCAATAACTTTTAAGATGCTCAAATTAACCTTGTTGCTACATTTAATTTTGTTTTGAATTTTTTTTTTATTAAAAATTAGGCAGCACACTCATTTATAACAAAGATCCTGTAGGGGGTTGGCATTACCCTGTGCATTGGTACTAGAGGTTACATATTTATGGAGAAAAATTGCCACTGAGACCAGTCCAGCAGGACCAATGGGTTCATGTTCTGATGCAAAACTCAAGTCTGAAAGCAGTCAAGTTTGAAAAAAAAAAAAGGAGGGCTTTTTCCTCTCTCCACATAGAAATGGAAGGGGGAATTACAACTACTTTCTGAATGGAACAAACTCCTGATTCTTCCTCGGCCTTGCTTCCCGCTTTCAGCCAGGTGCCTGTCTGTGAAGGACGGCTCTTTCCTAGAGGGTGGGAAGGGTGTCACTCAAAATGCCTTGGGGGCAGCCTGAAGTGACCCCTGGAGGCCAAGGCCAGCCAGAGCTGTCACTCTTTTTGTCTGGGAGCAATCCTCAAATGTTCCTGGGTTTCCTGGGAGGGTCCTGGAAAGTTCTGGGATGTCCTGGAGGGGTCTGGGGGGAGTACCATGGGGGTCCAGGGGTGTCAGAGGTCCTGAGAGGTCCAAAGGGGGTCCTGGGTGGTCCTGGAATTTCCTGAGGGGTCCTAGAATAGGTCCCATGGGGGCTGTCCAGGACCCACTCCCAGGACTCCCCATGGAACCGGCCCAGAGAGCGCCCCGGGACTCCGTGGGACGTCTGGGAGCGCCCAGGGAGGGGGGCCTTGCCCTGGAGGGGGTGACTTTGGGATGAAGGGAGGGCCTTTCAGATGGGAGGGGGGGGGGTGGTGGTGGAGGTGGGTGTTTAATGAAGCGAGTCCATCCAAGGAGAGGCATTCCGCCCCGTCGCTGGGTCGGCTGCAGGACATCTCCCCTTTTCTCCCTGGTTTTTCAGCGGCAAAGCCTCCAGTGACTTGGATTCCCGCGTTCGCTGCCCACCCTGTGTTCCTTCCCCTCGGCGGGTGCGTGGATGGGAATCACCTCGGGATGGGTTTCCAGACCCGCCAAGAGCCCGCACTCCATCCGGGGAGCAGCGACTGCCATGTGCAGCGGTGACCTTCCCGACCTGCTGTAACTCCTGTGGAGGCGCCGATACAAGCCCTCGGTTCCCGCAGACTGTATTCCCGTTTCCTGACCGCGGGGTCCCCAGCCATGTCCCATCTGCGCAGTGACCTTGGGACCTCCCCTCCAAATCCTTCCGCGACCCTCAACCACAGTGACACCCCTGGACTCTTCCAGGACCCTTTGTGACCCCCACCCAGTCTCAGGGTCTCACCCACACGATCGGGGGTCCCAGCGGACACGACCCCCAGTACCTGCACCCTGCCGGCATGGGCAGCTCCCCGCAGACCCCCGCTCGCCCCGTCGGTCTAAGACATCGTCCTCCATGGGACGGCAGAGCCCGGGGTGCGTGCACAGGCACGGAGGCGGTGAACCGGGCGGGGGACACAGAGGAGGGGACGGGAAGCCAAAGCATCTCTGCCCGCTGCCGCTGGTCCGGTGCGGTGCGAGCCGGCGGCGGGACCGGAGCTTTCTGCCCCCGCCACAGCCCCACAGCTCCTGGGGAGACTCGCCCTGACCCCGGGGACGGGCTGGGGGCACCGGGGCTTTGTCCCCAGACGGAGGGAAACCGGCATACGGGGCTGCTCCCCGCGGGGGAAAGGACAAGGAGCCGCAGCACGAGAGCACGAGCTGCCAAAGAAAAACCCCTCCTCGACCCCTTAAAATGGCAAAAAAAAAAAAAAAAAAAAAAAAAAAAAAAAAAAAAAAAAAACCAAAAAAAAAACCCACACGTTGTCCTGATCGCTGAGATGAGAACCAATAAATTGCCACTGAAAGAGGCATAAAACGTTGGGGGTTTGGGGTTGATCCATGGAATGCCAGAGATTTCTGAAAATGGGCACATCGTTCTGCAGAGCTCACGGCCCGGTTCCCGGCCCTGTGTGCGGTGTGGCATCACCTCAGCGGGAAGCCCTGGGCCCTCACTTCTCCTACCCCTAATTAGGAGCCGTTGTTAAGCTGACTAATCGCTGTTTCATTGCCTTGAGCTGCTTTGGTCCTCCGCACAGGCCGGGCTCAGGGGCTGCGGGAGGCAAGGGTGCGATTCCACCTCCTAAAACTGCGAATATCCGAGGATTGATCCCTGACAAAAGCGGACCGGCGACTGTGGCTGGCCTGGACTCTCGGGGCCGTCTGTAGACTGCCCCCGACACGGGGGGACTCGAGAGGGACGCGGGGAGGCATAGGGGGAACACGGCAGGGAGCACAGGGAGCATGGACAGGGACATGGGCGCCATCAGCCTCAAGTTCTCCCCCTCCGGCTGAATCTCGGATCACCCTGGCACCAAAACATTCCTTAAAATGCCACGTTTGTCCCTCTCTCTTCCCAATGTTCGCCTTAAAAGTGCAATTCCCGTTATTTTTAAGTTTTATTCGGTTTTTTAGGTCAATTTCTCCCTACATCGCCCACCTCGGTGAGACTTTCAGCAGCTGCGGCTCTGCCCATCCCCAACGGGAGCTGCCAGATCCGCGGGAATCGGGATTTTTTCCGGCATTAGCGCTGGTTCTGAGGTGCAATGGAAGATCAGATCTTGGCAGATTCTTTCTGGCAAATTCACTGCAGCCTCGTGTCGCAGTTCTGAGGGACGATTCCCATTCCCCTTGAGCGTTCCACAGGCTCCAGGTCGCTTCCCGAGGTCCAGCTGGAACCTGCGGGGGGCAGAAGGAGCCCGTGTGACACCCGGGGGTCCGTCGGGGACAATGGGGTGCCCTCCCAGAGCTTCCCCCCGCGCTCACCGGTCCTGGTGGAGGTCGGAGCCGTTCTCCCACATCCAGCCCGTCCCGGCCAAAGGCATGGAGAGGCCGATCCAGAAGTGCCGTGTGGGTTTCTGCAGGCTTTCATTTAGGAATTCCTGGCTCGGAAAAAGGGAACTGATGACGCTGCTTTGGTCACCCCAAAACAGGCTCTGTCCTCATCCCGGAACTGAGCCCCACCCGTGTCCCCCGCACTCTGCCACAGGCACCAGGAGGGGCTTGACACAGCGTGGGGGCTGAACTCAGGATTCTGGGAACCCCCTCATCCTTCCACGGGTGCCTTCAGACCCTCCGGCACCACCAGCCCCCCGGGTGCAGCCTCAGGTCCATCCCCCACATCCCCGGCCCTATCATTTCCTTCACCAGCTCTTCCTGATCCCACGGCACCAGCAACGCGGAGCCCCGATTCTCGCAGTCTCCCGGCTCTTGTTCCAAGGGTTCATCCCGTCGGAAACCCAGTAGCACTTGGTCTCGATCAGCACCCAGCCCACGGCGCAGAGCCGGCATCCCTCGCTCTCTGCGGGCGAAGGGACGGATCCCGGCGGGCTGGGGCACCGCTACGGGACCGGAGGGAATCTCCGGCCTCCCTTTATTGAGGGGAGGCTTTAAGGAGCCCCCGGGGAGTGCGTTACCTCGGGGCGGGCACAGGATCCTCCGCAGTTCCCTGACGATGCCATCCCACCCGAATAGGCAATTCCCAGGGAGGCGTTCCCGTAACCTGCGGTCCCCTTGGGCTGCCACCGCTGTGCCACCCACCGGGAGGGACTGGGAGAGGGAGATACCGAGCTCGGTCAGGGAAATCGGGGACTGGGGTGAGAAGGGATGTCCAGAGCCCTCTGCCTCTTTGCAAACTCACCGCACAGCACGAGGGACAGCGCCAGGGCGGCCGTCAGCGCCTCGAGGGAGGCGGCGGGGACAGCGGGGGGAGGCTGCGGGGACCTTCGGGGACCCTTGAAAACTAGAATCTGCTGCTGGGGAAGGGATGTGGAGAAAAAGAGCGGGCTCAGGAGCCTCCCCCGAACTCCCAGAGCCCAAGGCAGGAAGTCCTGGGGTAAAGCAACCAGTGAGACCCCGCTGCACAGGAGCACGAGGAGTTGAGTGACCCCAAAAACCCCCTCTGCTCCATCTTTTGGGGTCACGGCTCGGGGGGCTGGAACAGCAGACAACCACAGCATCAAGAAAAGCCCCCAGACCCGATTCCCTCGAGCCGTGCCTCACTTTCCCCATCCTGGGCAGCTCTTGGCGACTCCTGGGTGGCTTCAAGCCGCCACCGGCCCCCGTCCAGTTCCTCTCTCCCAACAATCGGGGGCCCAGCGGACACTACCCTCCAGTAACCTGCACCCTGCGGCATGGGCAGCTCCCCGCAGAGCCCCGCTCTCCCCCGTCGGTTTAAGACCACGTAGCCGTCCTCGTCCTCCATGGGCGGCAGAGCCCAGGGTGCGTGCACAGGCACGGAGGGCCGGTGACACCGGGCGGGGGACACAGAGGAGGGGACGGGAAGCCAAAGCATCTCTGCCCGCTGCCGCTGGTCCGGTGCGGTGCGAGCCGGCGGCGGGACCGGAGCTTCCTGCCCCCGCCACAGCCCCACAGCTCCTGGGGAGACTCGCCCTGACACCCCGGGGACGGGCTGGGGGCACCGGGGCTTTGTCCCCAGACGGAGGGAACCGGCATACGGGGCTGCTCCCCGCGGGGGAAAGGACAACGACAAGGATGCGCGGCACGAGCTGCTGCCAAAGAAAAACCCCTCCTCAGCCCCGGAAAACTGTGAGAATAAAAGACCAAGATGTTGGTCCTGATCTCTAAGAGATCGGACTGAAGCTTCCACTGCGAAGTCGTTGACGGCTCGGACTAAGTTTATCCGTCGCGATTGCAAAAAACAGACAGACAGACAGCGAGTGCCGACGGACGATCAGCACTGCCTGCGTCGCCTCCCGACGATCCAACAGGTGCTTTTAGTGACACGGGGCCACTGTTGTGGCAGTACCTTTGTAACATTTTATACCAGTTTATTCCAGTTGGCTGGGAATCACCTGAAATCCGTGATTTTCAGGTTTTAAATGGAAGGCGAATACCTTTACGGTGCTGTTCCATGAGTTGGATTTGATGGAAACTGCCCCATTTTCATCATCATAAGGTTCAAATTGAGGGCAAACACCGCTGTCCCTGGTTTTAAAGGGCTTCCCTCGAGAGGAACGTCTTAATGTGCCATTATAAGAGTTTCATCGAGGGGACCCTCCATCTGAAGGGGCCTTCAGAGAGGAAAAATATGCCCAAATGCCCCAGAATGGTCTTTCTTGAGGGAAATTGAGGAGGAAACTGCATTCTCCTTGTTTTAGGAGGCTAAATTGAGAGGAAAATCCTCCTTGAATCACTTTTCATTCGGTATTAAATTGAGGGGAGACCATTTTATTCATGTTTTAGGGGTCTGAATCAAGAGGGCACCTCTCCTATTTTCTCCCTTGATTCGAGGCTTTGAAATGGGGACAAAAGGGAGTTCACACTTGGTTTATTCCACTGAAAAGCGGGGGAAAGGACAGAGAACATGAGCTGGCGCCGCCGGTTTGGACTCGTTCTGCGTACCGAGGGCGGTCAGACACGGGGGCGGGCTGCAGCGGCTGCAGAGCCCCAGGGGCTGCGGGCACCGGAGAGCTCCCGGGGGCTGCGCTTGTCTCCGCAGGTGCTGCCGCAGCGTCGGCGGAGCGGGGACAGGGCTGGGACCTGAGCTGGCAGCGCCTTGCGAGCCTCGGTTGTCCCCGACAGGGCCGGGACCAGCAGTGACCTCTCCCCGTGTCCCTTTCAGAGTGCATCAGCGCGGGGCTGAAGCTGTTGCGAGGCCGATCTCCGAAAGGCTTTTTCAGCGCTCCTGATGGATCGGGAGCAAGGTGCTGTGTGTTCCAGGCAGAGATGCCGGCAGTGAGCTGGAGGAGGGTGGATTCTGCTGTTTGTGAAGGACCTCTCGGAGAACGGACCAGCAACCGGTAACATACACACAGGGGATCCTCCGAAGATTCCTGGGTGAGTGCAGGGCCACGCCTGTGGCCTCTGGGGAGGGGACAGTGTCATCTCCAAGGACAGGGCTGGCAGGTGTGTGGTGTTTCCCGATGTCTGGAAGAGGCCTCGTGCTCTGCTCGGCCCCATCAGTGGCTGGAAGCAACAGCCCCAGCTGTCCCCAGGGCTGTTGCAAGTTCTCCTGCTGCAGCCTGTCCCCAGCCCTGTGTCCCTGGCTGTCCCCAGCCCTGTGTCCCTGGCTGTCCCCAGCCCTGTGTCCCAGGCTCTTGGCTCCCTGGCTGCCAGCTGAGTGAGGGCCACAACTGGCTGAGGGCTCCCTCCTGTGCTCCCTGGGCATTGGGTGGGGGCTGCAAGGGCCGGCTCTGGTTTTCCCTAAACTGTGGTTTCACTCTGCCATCCTTCTTGTAACCTTAGCAAAAGGCAGTGCGAAGCCCTGGAAATTTTCTTACCTAGACAGAGTAAAATCCTTCTTTTTCCATGTTCTGCTCATGTCCAGCCTACTCAGAGTTTCCCCCTCCCTCCCTTCCTACCCTTACAAGTTGTATCTGAATCGCTGAGGGTCTGCTGAGGTGACACCTCACTCACTTCCTGCCTTGGATTTCTCTGTCAGTGCTTGGTGGTGTGGAGATAAACCTAATCACAGCATTTATTGTGTGTGGTCTGCCTAAATGTGAAAAGGAAGGGAGAATTATTTGGATTCGAGCCTGTCACTTGCATTCAATAGGGAGAAATGGAAGGATCTGCGAAGTACCTGGAAACTGTTGCATATGGCAGAAGATCACTCCCAGCAATCTGTCACCCTGCCAGAAAGGTCAGAGCTACTTTAAATTCAAGAGTCTCTTACACTGTGCCTACAAATCCTTTGTACAATAATCTGAACCTTTTTCTCCATCATACATTTAACATGGGTGCTGTGCCAGGACACACAAGACCTAATTCCTCTAGAATACTCCACTAGGAGAAGTTCTTGCTTGAGTAGCTCTTTATCTCAGTTTTGTGAAATGCTGAGCTCTTCCAAGTGGGTTAAGAGGTGACTGAAAAGATTTATTTGCTTTTATGACTGTAGAAAGTGTATAAAAGTTTCATTTAAAAGCAGCCCCAGTGAATAATAAGTACAGAGTAATCCATCTTTTTACTCAAGGCTATAGATTTCTCTGAAAGATCAAATAAAAATAAAAAAAATGACTACAAAAGTACTGAGGCTTTTCCAGCTCATAATATCTCAACAGTTAATTTTTTGAGTTTCCAGTCTGTGCTGTTTGGCATCTGGCAATCTTGATACTTACCAAGGCAATAAAAATGTAAAGAAAAAGAGCCATGACAAATGGGCTTTGGAGCCATCAGCTGGGAATAGCAGGGACTGACCGTGTCCTGTTTTGGCCAATACTCTGTGTGGTACTTCTCCCAGATTTATTTCCCCTTTTGATGTATTGCACACAAGGAAAAACGAAGAATTTGAGTGAAAACCTGAATGCAGAGCATGTGATCCCATTGAATCTATTTCAGTGAATTGAACTTTTTTTCCTTCTAGCTCTGTTGAAGTGAGCCCAGGTGATGAAATCCTGACGCTAGTACAGACAACATCCATTGATTTGAAGGAACTTGAGAGAGAAGCAGCTTGTCTTCCTCCAGAGGATGGTGAGCTGGATGAGAGGAATTATTTCTATTACAAATGATTATTTGTGGGGGGAGAGAGGGAATGTTGACAGCTGTGAAGGGAGAGCCAGTCCAACCTTCATTAAGACTAAATAATGGATAGGCTCTCCCAATTCAGAGTGAGCCTTTCTTCTTCCACTTAGTGGCCAAAGGATTCTCAGTGACTAGAATGGTATCTCAGTTGGAAGCTGTACAATGTTTGACTCTGCTGCAGCCCTGTGGGTGATTCTGTGATGCAGAATCAGAGTTTGAAGGTGCTCTGCTGAGCAGGGGCCTGGAGGAAACCCACAGCAGTGAATATGTACTTGCTTTAAATCAGCTTGGTACCACTCTGGCACTGGTGCAGGTTCAAGTGCTGCAAGCTGAGCTGCTCTCTGTCCCTCAGTCTGATTGTGTGGTCTTCAAAATTTTTGTCTTTGATGCCAAGAATTCTTCCACTCACTGTTTCAAGGTCTAATCCATACAGGCTTTGAACTTCTGAGGACCGGTAAGTTCAAATGTCCCAACTTCAATCCTGGCTTGAGAGAAATCAGTATGGCTTGCGCCTGTGTCAGGCTTATGCAAGCATAAAAAGCTTTATTTATTTAAAACTGTTTTTGTATTTCAGGTCACCTGATGAATCCCACGTTACCTTTGATGTGGATTCTTTTATGAAAGCACTGGACAGAATTTTAGGTGGGATTCGTTCTCTATTTGAAACAAATCCCTGCACCGATTTCTTTGCTGTGGTACTGACACAAATAATACCCAGGGGCAGACTCGGAGGAGCTGGGTTCTGATGACCTGGATGAAGAGGAGGAGTTTGATCTCTCAGATGGGGATGATGAAGACCTAGATGCTGGGAATCAAAGGCAGGAGCAGGAGGAGGCTCCTGGGGAGCTCGTGGGCAGTCTCAAGGCGTACATGAATGAGATGGATCGTGAGCTGGCACAGACCAAAGTTGGGAAAAGTTTCACCACCCAAAAGAGAGGCGTGAGTATGGCTGGAGCTCACATTTGTAGCAGTAATTTCTATCCAGGAAATGTGCTGAAAGTGGCCATTCTGAGTAATGTGTCAGAACCTTCCCACATGCCAGCAAAGTGTGCTGTATCTGCACCATAATATGCTTTTTTCAAATTAAAGCTTACCTCAGCTTTGAATTGGCACATCTTTTCCAAGACTTAGCTTCATTTCCCTGTTTTTAGTGGTAGGGCAAGCAGCTGCAGCCTGACTTGGAGCTCTGGAGTAGTTTGCTCCCAAAGAAGCTGAACCAGGACTCGGCAACACTGTCTGTCATTCTCCTGGAAGTTAATCTGGGATCATGGACAGTGGTGATTTTTAGCTGGCATGAGCTCTTGGGGGCCTGAATTCCTGTCTGTCAAGACCTCTGCAATGTACTGGACTTTGCTGGCTGCAGAATTGTTGTTTTCTCTTGTGGCTTGCCATTTTTTTCCCTTAAATCTCCTCATGCCTTTTTGATAAACTTTCCTCTTCATATCACTGCAGGCAAGCTCTGTTGAAGCAGCCACACCTGAGAGTGCTGGCCCTGATTCTGGAGCTGAGGATGCTGAGCTGGCACCCGTGGATGTGGACCTGAACCTGGTGGCAAACCTGCTGCAGTCCTACAGTGCCCAGGCTGGCCTGGCAGGACCCACCTCGACCATTTTACAGAGCATGGGGTGAATTTACCTGGAGAACACAGATCTCACTGGCTCCAGCAGCCGAGCAACACAGGGAGAGACTTTGGGCAGGACATGGCTGGTGGGGAAATGAAGCACAGATAGAAAGCAGGATGTGGAAGAGGCCAAAGGTTTTAATTTTGAGCATTCACTTCATTCTGTGTCATTTACAAGACGTCTGGGCTGGCAGGAGGTGTGGAGGTACAATGCTCGGAGTAAATACTCAGAGTATTGCTAACACTGTTCCAGCAGGACAGGGAGAGGGGAGCTCAGGATCCCGGGCACCTGAGCATGTGGAGAGAGGCCCCTATTTTAGTGAGGTAGGTGGTAATAAGGTCCCAGGTCAGTGGCTGCTCTCACAAGCACAGGCTCTCCCCACGGCAGAAGCTGCAGCTCTGGGCTGGGTTATGGCAGTGGCAGCGAATTCCCTTCCCCAGGCAGCAGCTCCGACCGTCCTCCACAGCCCAGAGACAGAGAGAGAGAGCAGAGAGACCATTCTGAACAGTCAGGTGTCTGATGCCAAAACTGGGATTCCTCCTCGGTATGTGTCAGCTGTTCTTCTTCCTCTTCAAAGGACAGCCCAAAAGTCTCAGCTTAAGGCCAGGTAGTGAAGATCTCCAAGAGCTCACGGCTACTTGGATTCGATATGCCAGCTGGTGTGCTCTTAGCTCATGCCCCTTGTGAGTTAGCCCCTCTTTTAGCCGGCCGTAGTGAGAGAGAGAGAGGTCTCGTATGGAATTTCCGCAGGTGGTACTTTATTGAGAGGGTACCAGCGAAAGGGCTCCAGGGACGAGAAACCTCTGCTGACCAGAGGAAACTCAAAGGTTTTTATGGGACACCAGGGTGGGAGGGAAAGGGTACAGAACCAATCAATTGTAACAGATCTACATAAAACCCCGAAGAAGCTTGTGAGTCTCCAGCCAAATCGCCGTAGCTAAGAAGTTTGTCTTTGTCTTAAGTACTCTGACTGAAGTTGCGAAATTCTTCCTTAACTCCTCAGCTTAGCTCCCTCCAAGGCAGAGCAGCCGGGGCTCCGCCCACCTCCACAATTCCCCATTGGAGTTTATTGTGTAATGAGGGCAATCCACTGACTGCAGGGAGCATCGGTGGGAGGATGGATTGCAGAGACTTTTCCTCTGAACACCCAGCCCGGCGTTGGCAGTGGGGAGGCACAGGCACTGAGGGGGACCTTGAGAGTAAGTGCCAGGCACAGGGGGCAGCTGAGGAAGGACAGCCCCGAGCCACGGGAAGAGGTGAAGCTGGGACTGCCCAGCGTGAGAAGGTCCTTTCTCCAGCCCCTGTCACAGGGGAGCTCGGGCCTTGCTGCACAGATACGGCCGCTCATCTGAGCAGCTCTGACTCCAGAATTTATGGTCACTCAGGTACACACACTCTGCATCGCCAAGGACAGGAACCCTGCAAGGAGGAGCAGAGGCAGCGCTGGGTGCCAGGGGAACACCTTGTGCCCCTGTCCCCCCATGCCCTGCCCTGTGGTGGTGTGTTTTTGGTTAGGTATGTTTTTATTACTTGAAGTTATTTGTAATGGTTTGTTCCATGTACCCCTTCGGTTATTCCCCGCTTGCTTTACCCCTGTTCCTGTTTCCTGTCAATCATTCGTTATGTAACCCATGGGCCCTGCATGTCACTTCGAGGCCTCTCCCTACGTCTGGAAGGTTCTAGGGAGAGCCTCGAGTGATAGGACAGGATTCCAGATTTCCCCTCCTATCCCACCCTGGTTTGTTCCCCTGTTTGTCTATTATGTTATGAGCCACGCCTGAGTTACCTCTGATTGGACCCACACAGAACCCATCCCTCTGTACCACCCCCGTATAAAAGTTACTGCACAAGGGTCTCTGTTGAGGCAGACACCCTGGGCTAATAAGCCCAGTTTGATTGACCCTCGACAGTGTCCCCCTCTTTCTATCTCGCGCCATCACTGCCTCCAGCCAAGGGCCAGTCAGGACCCACAGGATCTCAAAGGTGACCCGGTCACTAGAGAGTACCTTCCCTGCCGTTGGTGTCAGGGTTAGCCAGGGCAGGAACAGCCACGACACCGCGGCACTGCCCGGCTCCCCGGCACTCACCAGGAGCTGAAGTTGCTGCCGTCCCCCCAGTGCAGGCGCTGGCCCCGCCTGCGCAGCCCGAGCCAGAAATCGCCGTTCCCGCGGAGGCGGAAGAGCAAATCCTGCCCAGGAGAGAGGAGTGGGAGCTGCCCCGGGCCCTCGGGGGGACACGTGCCCGGGGCTCCTTCCCTGCAAGGCCCCGGGACAGGGCTGCACCCCCAGCCCTGCCAGCCCCCAGCCCGGCCCAGGAGCACCCCCAGGCTCCCCTCAGCCACCCCACAGCGCCCGCAGCCCCTCACTCACCGTGGCCTCCTCATCCTTGACAATGGCCAGGGAGGCCCCGAGCTCGGAGCACCGTTCCTCACCCTCATCCCAGGTGCCAAAATCCCTGGACAGGTAGTAGCAGATCCCGTTGTAGCCAAGCCAGCCAGAGGGACAGCCCAGAACACACTGGGGAGTGGCAGGTGTCACTGGAAGCTGTGGGGCTGGAGGGGGAAGAGGAGAAGCTCTGAGGATTCCCCTGTGCAGGGAGCAGGGAGCCCGCTCTGCCCCGAGGGGCTGGGCCCAGGTGCTGCCCCTCCCTTACCTGACTGCACAGCCAAGGCCACCCCCAAAGCCAGCACCAGGGACACGAGCACAGTCAGCACCAAGGTGACCACGGCATGGGCCCTGAAGCACCTGCCTGCAGCAGGAAAGAGCTGCTGGCTGCCAGAACCAGAGGCGGCCCTCCCAATCTGCTCCCCCAGTGCCCAGGGAGCACAGGAGGGAGCCCTCAGCCAGTGTGGCCCTCCTCAGCTGGCAGCCAGGGAGCCAAGAGCCAGGGACACAGGGCTGGGGACAGCCAGGGACACAGGGCTGGGGACAGGCTGCAGCAGGAGAACTGCACAGCCCTGGGGACAGCTGGGGCTGGTGGCTTCCAGCCAACTGATGGGGCCGAGCAGAGCACGAGGCCTCTTCCAGACGTCGGGAAACAGCCACACACCTGCCAGCCCTCTCCTTGGGAGGAGACACTGCCCCTCTCCAGTGGCCACAGGCTGGCTGTGCACTCACTCGGGAATTCTCTGTGTCCATTGCCGATGGCTGATGTGCCCTGAGGATGCGGGGCTTCCTCACACTACCCTCACTGGGGCACAGTCCACGCTCCACATCCTCACTCGCTGCACGCTCACGAGTTCCATCGCCCTGCTCATGACAAGTGGCTTCTTGCACCCCAGGCAAGTGTGTAACCCCGGCTGCTGGTTGCTCCAGGAGACGCAGAAGAAGCCCCTTCACAACTCCATGGATGCAGCAGAATTCCCTCTCCTCCAGGTCCACAGCCAGAATCCGTTTTCTGGGAAGAAACGGTACTTTGATCTCGATCCATCAGGAGCGCTGAAAAAAGCCTTTCGGAGATCGGCCTCGGCAACAAGCTTCAGCACCCGCGCTGATGGCACTCTGACAGGACACGGGGAGAGGTCACTGCTGGTCCCGGCCCTGCGGGACACCGAGGCTCGGCAAGGCGCTGCCAGCTCAGTCCCGCCCTGTCCCCGCTCCGCCGACGCTGCGGCAGCACCTGCGGAGACAAGCGCAGCCCCCGGGAGCTCTCCGGTGCCCGCAGCCCCGGCCCCTGGGGCTCTGCAGCCGCTGCAGCCCGGCTCCGTGCCGGGACAGCGCTGACAACGCCTGCGAGCTGCCGGCTGCGGCGGGGACAGGACAGCTGCGGCTCGGACCCACGGCGTCCTCCTCCACGGAATATCTCGTGGCAATCCCACAGTGAGGGCAGTCCGCTGTGGCCGCCCCCCCGGCCCGGTCCAAAGGCGCTCTTGGCGCTTCCCGCGCCGGGAATGCACGGGGAGGGGAAGGGACCTTCCGCTGCCGCCTCCGCGGCACGGGGCTCTGCGGCGCTGGTGGCGCCGGTCCCGCTGGGCTCCCGCAAGCCCTGAGATCCCCCGCACTCCAGCGCCAGCGGGGTGAGGGTACGGCCGAGATCCGCTCCATGGACCCCGCGCCCTCCTCAGCTGCTGCCCTGAGGGAGGACAGGCTTTCCTCACTGCTACGCCTGTGTGGGCCGGGAATCGGTGTTGCCGCCGGCACCGGGGTGGGGGCTAAATCCCCTCCGCTCCAGTGGCGCGGGGACAGGAGAAAAGGCACTACCATCTCCCCGGGGACCTAGCCCGGGAGACAGCACTAGGCAGCTTCATGTAAGCTTCAAGCCTAGGAATCTGACAGCATGTATTTCTTTCTAACCTCCTGCCTATCGAATAACCTCAGTTGTGTAAAGATGGATGGTATTTTTGATCGAATTCCTGCATAACGCCACTGAAATTTAGACGTGGCAGAGAAGCATTTTACTGGGGTGCAGACCCTTCCCCTCCTGCCAATAGGAGAGCTTTTGGTGGACAATGCATCTGTCTGCGGATTCCTTTGAATTATAAAGACTCCTCAGGACTGCTGTCTCCTGAGGGAACACCCTTGGCCTTGACCTGGAGGCGAGCTGCGCAAGCTTCAAATCAGCCGCCTCAGCTTCCAGGACCTCTCCTGGCCAGCATCCTGACGTGGACGCAGGGAGGCGAGGCACTGCTGGGACCCAGCGGGACGGGAGCGGCGGTCTCGTGTCCACGTGCACCCCCTGACACAGCCAGGGTCATCCCGAAAGGAGACAGCGCTGACGTGTCAGCAGAGAGCAGCAAGGAGCGCTGGGCTCCTCTCAGGCTGGGCCTGCTCCACAACACGGCCCCATTTGAAGGCCTGCCAATGCCCAGCTGCCAGAAAGGCCTGCCCTGTTCTCTCCAAGGTGCGCAGGAAGAGCCAATGAGCCGGGCACCTTGGGAGGCAAACCTTCCAAGCCTTTTCTGAGGCCAGGGACACACCAAGATGGGCCAAGACTCTCCGTGCTGCCTGGCCCACACAGCCCAGCTCGGGGCTGGCTCTCTGGGCCGGAGCGGCTTCCAGCAAGCCAGAGGCAAATGCATATTGCTCTTGCTCTTGCCAGCGCATTCCAGGACTCTCCGCTGTGCACGCTGCACTTTTCACGCCCGCTCCCACAGCCTTTGGAAGACTGGCTGGCGCTGCCATCAGCACAGCCCAAACACAGGCAGGGGAAGGAGAAGCAGGGGCTGGTTTGTGGCCATGCCCAAGAGAGACTGGAAGGGTGCCCTCCCTCTGGTCTCACTTGGGCGGCTTTCTGACCGGCTCTGAGGCAGGGGCTGCGATTCCTCAGTTGTGGGGCCCAGAACCGCAGCCGGGATCCCGGCGCTGCCTGACAGCGCTCGGGGAAATCGGCACGGTGGCACGTCCCAGTCTCGGCCACCGTGCTGCTGCTTCGCTTGCCCTTAGGCACACCCAAAGCTCCCTGTTCAGGCCCTGATGGTCTCTGGTTCTGCCCTTTTCCTGACCCTGTGCAGGGATGGAGCATTGCTGGGCTTTCAGGAAGCTGTTCTTGAAAGCTTCCAGCATTCCAAGCTCCTTTTGCCTTCTGTGGATGCTTTCCATGGAATCCCTCACAGCTGGGTTCAGAGCATACTCATGTTTGGTTCTTCCAAAATCCAGGGGTTTCAGGGTCCTCAGTAAGACCTTCAACTGCACAGTGTTGTAGGATGGGACCTTGAGCACAGGCACATTTCCAGCCTGATGTGGCCTCACCCCTCTGCATCTCGGCACAAAACACAGCGCAGAAGAGAACAGCAGCAGGGGCCTTTGTGTCTCTGGACTCTGGATTTGTGCTGCTTCAACTCCACAGAGATGGAGGTAAAGTGAAGAAGCCAAACTGTTTATTGATAAAAGGTGAAGCAAAGGGGTGAGCTAGGAGGGAATAGGGGGGATGGGCGGGGTCTGAGGGCTGGGAGGGAAGGAGCTGTCAAAAGAGGTGGAGAGTGGAAGGAAAAACAGGGGATGGGCAGGGTCTGAGGGCTGGGAGGGAAGGAGCTGTCAAAAGAGGTGGAGAGTGGAAGGAAAAACAGGGGATGGGCAGGGTCTGAGGTCTAGAGGGAGGGCGCTAACTACAAACAGGCAGAGGTCTGAAGCCGTGGGAACTGTGCTAAGCCTCAGCTATGCATAGAGCTCCAGGGCCCTGAGAGGTCGCGTCCTCTTCAGTGTCTCTGGTGTGTTCTTGAGACTCTGGTTCACTGGATCCAGAAGTTGTCTCCAGTTCTTCAGCTTTCTGGGAAAACGGGGCTTGATTTTGCAGGTTAGAGGATGATGGGCTGGTGTCTTGCCTCTGGGCTTGAAGGGCTGGAAGAGAGAGGAACAGAGCAATGGTCAGAGTGGGAATCCTAAGAGATCTTCCTGCCATGTCCATCCCACCCAGAAGGAAACAGAGGACATTGGGATCAGCCAGAAGGTGCTCGCCATGAATCCCCCAGGTGTCCTTGAAATCTCTCCGTGTTGTGTCCTCTCCAGCCCTCGTCCACGCAAGGAGCAAAGCCCTCCACAGCCGGTCCAGGGCACACAGCTCCCTGTGCAGGCCGTGCAGCTTCCCCCGCCAGTCCCTGCTGACAGCCCGCTGCCCTCACTCACCCATGGAGGTGAGCTGGAGCTCTTCCTTCTGCCCCATCATGGGCACTCCGGCCGCCTCTGAGAACACAGAGCCCGTCAGGGGCCGCAGCGGCACGGCTCCCTGCCAGCGGCGCTGCGGCCCTGTGGCCACACGGCCTCCTGCCCCGGCAGGGCTCAGCCCGGGCCCTCGCCGCACGCTGCCGCCCCAGGGCACGGCTGCCAGAGGGCGGCGGCGGCCCGGGGAGGGAGCCCGGGCCCGTGGCTCACCGATGAACCTGAGGGCCGCCTCTCGCAGGGGCTCCCGCGGGCTCTCCAGGTACGGCAGGGCCCGGCGCAGGGTCTCGGCCGCTCGGCTCCTGTCGTCTGCCAGCTGCAGAGAGCGGCGGCAGGGAAGGGTCGGCGCGGGCTCGGCCCCTCGGCCGGGCTCTCGCCGCGCCCGGCCCCGGCCTCCCCTGCCCGCACAGCCCCGAGGGCCCGGGCAGCGGCCGCCGGCGCCGGGCTCTGCAGCGGGCACAGGGCCGGGGGCTGCCCGGGGAGCCGCGGGGGCCGCCCCGCAGCCCCGCTGGGCCGGGGCTCCACGGGCACCCGCTCGGGGCCGCCGGAGCCTGGAGAAGAGCCGGGGCCCGGGGAAGGGAGCGGCGTGTGGGGCGCGGGCCGGAGCCCCTGGCTGCAGTGCTGGCTAAGGGGCCACAGCTGCCGGCCCACACACTGAGCGCCAGGGCAGGGATACTCTCCAGGCTGAGGCTCCGGCTTCTCCGGGCCGTCCTTACCGAGCACTCGTCCATATCCAGTGGATGTTCCTTCTTCAGTAGCTGCTCGAGATCCTTCCTCTTCAGGAACTTGGCCAAACAATGCAGCGTTTCCCGAGAAGCCTGGAGAGCAGCAGAGATGCCGAGATGGCACCACAGCCCGAGGCCCAGGACCCGCATCCCTGTGCCGAGGCCAGGAGGAGGCTGCAGCCCGGGAGGCACCAGGGCAGGAGGCAGCCGAGCCCCTCCCAGGGATGCACCAGCATGGCACAAAACCTCACCTGCGCCACGCGCTGGTTCTCATCGTGGCAGTATTTAAAAAGTGGGTACAGGCTCTCGTTCACAATTGTCTTCAGGTGCTTTTTTCCCTCATCCACTACTAACTCCATCACTTTACGGAAGAGGTCAATGGAGAGCAGTTGCACGTGGCTATTGTCCTAGAGGGAAAAAAAAAAAAAAGCCTAAGCACCAATTACTCCTGGCCCACCAAGGCAAAGGCCTGAAAAGGCAGACAGCACAAAGTTTCTGGGAAGAACCCTGTGCCTGTGGCTCAGGTCACAGAACCTTACATTGTCAAAGAGCTCCAGGAGTGCCTCAGCCAGCTTTGGGGCAGTGGTGCTCGATACCAGGATGTCTTTGTCCTTGAGCATATTAGTGAACACACGGAGGGTTATGGCAACCATCTCTCCATCTGCATCATCCAGCAGCTCCACAAAGCTTTGAGACAGACTGCACATTCTTCTTGCCTGTGTGGAACACAAGGCTGTGCTGTGAAGCCATGAACAGCTGCACCACTAATGAGTGGGCACTGCAAGCGCGGCCTGCTGCCGCAGGGCCCAGAGGCCAAAGGCCTGTTCCACAGCACTCGGGCTGCTGAGGCTGGAGAGCCTGGAGCAACTGCCTCAGCTCCTGAAGCCCAGTGGAGCTGCTCTCCCCAGTGCAGCTTCAGCTGCTGCCCCCTGCTCACCATCAGGGGATCCTGGCTGAGCACCACGAGGCCTCTGAGCGCCAGGCGACGCCTCTGCCTGCACTTGCTGTGAAGGTACTTTGACACGACCCTCAGCACGCTGCCACCACATTTAGTCCAGTCCAGGCATTCGAGGACCTGAAAGGCACAGGGCAGTGACACAGGGCCCGGCCGGCAGGAGCCCGGAACCGCACAGGGCCGGCCCCAGGCAGCAGCAGCAGCAGCACCGGGCGCGGGCGCCGTGCCAGGCACGGGATGTGGCTACGAGAGGGCAGAGAGCTGTGAGGCCGCTCAGCCAGGCAGCGCTGGCCTTCAGGCTCACCTCCACGAGGAATGCCAGTAAGGGCAGATCCCAACCTGGCTTCTCCATGCTGAGCACCCGGATCAGGTGCATTGCAATGCGGGAACATAAAGGGATCAAGATACGGCGCATCTCCCTGTCAGGGGGAAAAAGATCCTGAGGTCGGGGGAGCAAACCTCTCCCAGGACTGACTCACAGATGTCCAGTCTTCCGCAGCATCTCTAGAGGGGATGTGGGCGCTTTGAGAGGTGGCCTCTTCTGGGCACCCAGCCTTTCCCAGCCTTTCCAGTCTGCTCAGCCGTCCCTCTGTGACGAGGCCCATGAGCACAGGGACTGTGGGGGGCACCCTGAGCACAGGGCAGAAATGCTGGGGACACTGGGGAGAAGGGGGGTCTCACCTGGCCAGTAGACCCATGGCATAGTGCTGGGTGTCAGCACAGAGCATGGTGTCCCATCCGTGCTTGCGCTCCATCGCGATCACCTCATTGTCACACCGCAGCCGGCAGAGCAGGGATTTGATGGCCTGCACTGCAAACCTGTGTGCGGAGCAAAGCCAGGTCACACTGGGAGCGCTGGCACTGGCCACAGGGGCATGGGAAGGACAGGAGGACGGAGACCTGTTGGGGTTGCTGGGAAGATGGTGTTCCTCCTGGCATGCCCTCCAGAAGTCATGAACTTCCTGTGGCATCTGCTGTGTGGTGATGACAACATGGAAGAGCAGAGCCACAAACAGGCGGGAAGAATAAAGGATTATTGCCTCGTGGCACTCAGGCACCTGGACAATCACCCAGAGCACCAGAGTTGCCTGCAAAAGAAACAGCCCAAGAGAGCGCTCAGTGCTGAGGTGTCCACGTGGCAGGGCCCCAGGGGAGAGACGCAGGGGGAGCAGCGGGCCTGGTGCCCCTTGAGCCTGCCCTTCGCCCAGGTTTCAGCCCAGTGCCTGAGGCAGGGGGAGGATGGAGAGCTGCTGGAGAGGACACCTGGGGGCGAGCAAAGGCCAGTTTCAGACACTCACAGCCAGGGCAAAAACGTGTTTGTTGTCCCCATCAGAGGTGAACATGCAATACAGAGGCCAGTCCTCCATAACGCAGAGCAGTGTGGCAGCACCTTCTCCAGTGTGGGAACCGATGAGCCTATGGCTCTCCACATCATTGCAGCAGCTCTGTGGGATCAGAGCTCTGTGTCAGGGCCATCTCAGTCACACTACCATGCCCTGTGCAGCTCTGGAGGCCAGGTGAGAGAGCCCCAGTGCCCTGAAGGGCAGGGAGGGAGCATGGCAGCAGGCTCGGGAAACAGAGGGGCCCGAGGGTCCTGGACCTCTCTGCCTGTCTGGCAGAGCCCATTGCACAGGCCGTGCAGGGCGATGGCCCTAATGGCTGGTGAGCCCTGAGCTCTCAAGGCAGGCAGGCCCCGTACCTGTCACACGTTGGGGCACAGTGCAGGAGGGTCAGCACCACATCAGCCGGGTGTTCTTCAGCCAGCCTCACAATGTCAATTTGCGTCCTGGCATCCACAGTGACATGGGATGCCAGTCTCTGGTGAATATTCCTTAAAATGGCTGGCACCTGGAAGAGGCATGGGGAAGACTTGGAGCACCGTCCAAGGGAGCAACTTCCCCAGGTTCCCTTCCCACAGTACTGTCATGGATTCAAAGGCTGAGAGGGTGCAGTGGCTTGAGGGGACACACAATCCTGGAAGGTCTCCAGCCCTGGCCCAAGGCTGCTTACCTGCTGCTGAGGAGAAACACCACTCTCCTCGGAAAAATCCATACTGGGAGCATAAATGATGGTCGGAGTGGGCGTGCTGTCAGTATTTTCAAGGCCTTGAGTCATTCCGCTGTCACTGTTTGTGATGGAAATGCCCTCATCCATTTCCACGAGAACAGCCTTCTCCCGGAGATCATTCACTGCAGTGTCAAAATTTTCTGAGGGCACAGTCAATCTGTGCAGACATCAGGCTCTGCTGGGGACTTGGTCAGACTGGAGTCAGGCTTGGCTGTGCCCTCAGGCGCAGCGGTGCTGATATTTCTACGTCGAATGCGGATGAATTTCGTGAACATCTGCAGGAGAACAAAGGCAGGGATGTTCCATGGAGTCCTCCAAGCGTGGTGCTGGCTGAGCAGTGACAGCAGGCCCAGTCCAGGCAGGGATGGCTGCAGGTACCTTCAGTGTCCTGCGGAAGCGGCCACGGGCAGGCTTCTGCTGTTGTGTGCTGTCTGTGGCTGCATCTAGCAGAGCGAGAGCAGCCAGAGCTGAGGGGCTGCAGGAGAGGCCGGAGAACACGGCCCAGCCCTGTCCTCCCCAGGCTGGGACAGCCCCAGGATGCCCCAGGGGATGCAGCAAGGGCGCTGCGACGTTCAGCCACAGCCCCTCTTCTGTCCTGTCCCTGGGCACGTCCACAGCAGGTGGGAAAGGACGGGACCAAGCCGGCTACAGCCAGCGCCCTGTGTCCCAGTTCTGCCACTCACCGTCCTGCAGCGGCTGGAACTGCTCTGGCTCTTCAGGCTTTTGTGCTCCGGGGTCTTTCTTTTTTTTCCCCCTGAAGACTTTGAAGAGGCCAAGGAATCTGCCCGCCATGCCACAGGGTGGCGTTGAGGGTGCCTTCTAGAGAGATGGCTCAGAAGAGCTCCGAGTCAACAAGTTCTCGAAGGCACCTGCAAAAGAGAAGCCTCAGGTAGGCCACAGGTCACCAAGTCCTGTGGTCTGCCCTCGACGTCACCTGTAGGAATAATGCCTCGGAAAAGCTCCGGATCAGACAGGAACGAGTGTGCTGTGGGGGGGCTCCTCACGACACCGCTCTATCCTGTCCTGTCCCGTCGCGTGCTCCAGGCACTGTGGTGTGGCTGCGTCATCGCCAGCTGCTATGTCACCACGTGTCACAAAGGGCCCTTTGACACCCTGGCCCATTGCATCCCACGGTGACCATGCTGCTGCACTATGTCACAAAGGGCCCTTACACACACCGCCACCTGCCCTGGGGCCGCTCCCAGCCCAGCCAAAGTGGCCCAGGTCGGAAGGAATCCCTCGCCCCAAGTGTCTGAGACAGCCCTGGGACAGGATCTTTTGGAACGGCTCACACCATGGGCAAACGCTGCCCTGCTCTGCGGGCTCAGGGCAGCAGAAGGAGCCCCCAGGGCTGCCGACACAGCCGCAGCAGGAAGGGCACGGGGCCTTGCACAGAAGCTGGCACGGCCTCCTTGGGACACGTCCCACCTGGTGGCCACCCTAAACCTGTGGGTGTGACACAGACAAGGAACGTGTGAGCCAGGGCACGAGTGCTGCTCTGACCCCTGGGGCCGGGGGAGCACTGGAATCTGCAGGTGTGGCAGAGTCCCCGCCCAAGCAGACCTGTCACCCTCCTTGAGCCCGGGCAGCGCTGGCGTCATCTGCTGCCCCAGAGACCTGTGCCCTGGGGGGCTTCTCTGCCACAGGGCAGCCAAAGACAACGTGCATTGGGGGCAGTGCACCTTCCTACATGGGATGTTGGCAGGAGCACCTGGAGCAACTGCTGGCAACACTTGGTCACTGTCCAAAGTTCTTACTCCATGCTGGAATTATTTTCTCATTGAAGTCATTCCCTGCAGCATAAAAACATGAAGCACAGAAAAATGTGGCATTTAAGAATCCTCAATTTAGGAAAGCTTTACTTCCCATTGCTCAACTCAATGTGCCTCTGCTGTTCAGGCCTGGCACCCCGAGGTTCCTGCTATAGTCCATTTCACCACCTTTACCTCACCCCACGTTTGAGTGCCAAAATGACTGTAGCTGCTCCACCCTGGCTGGGTGCCAGGTGCCCACTCCATCACTTTATGACTCTCTTTCCCACTGGGACAGGAGAGAGAATAGGATGGGGAATGACCAGCATGGTGAGGTTCTAAATAATGGATAGGCTCTCCCAATTCAGAGTGAGCCTTTCTTCTTCCACTTAGTGGCCAAAGGATTCTCAGTGACTAGAATGGTATCTCAGTTGGAAGCTGTACAATGTTTGACTCTGCTGCAGCCCTGTGGGTGATTCTGTGATGCAGAATCAGAGTTTGAAGGTGCTCTGCTGAGCAGGGGCCTGGAGGAAACCCACAGCAGTGAATATGTACTTGCTTTAAATCAGCTTGGTACCACTCTGGCACTGCTGCAGGTTCAAGTGCTGCAAGCTGAGCTGCTCTCTGTCCCTCAGTCTGATTGTGTGGTCTTCAAAATTTTTGTCTTTGATGCCAAGAATTCTTCCACTCACTGTTTCAAGGCCTAATCCATACAGGCTTTGAACTTCTGAGGACCGGTAAGTTCAAATGTCCCAACTTCAATCCTGGCTTGAGAGAAATCAGTATGGCTTGCGCCTGTGTCAGGCTTATGCAAGCATAAAAGCTTTATTTATTTAAAACTGTTTTTGTATTTCAGGTCACCTGATGAATCCCACGTTACCTTTGATGTGGATTCTTTTATGAAAGCACTGGACAGAATTTTAGGTGGGATTCGTTCTCTATTTGAAACAAATCCCTGCACCGATTTCTTTGCTGTGGTACTGACACAAAATAATACCCAGGGGCAGACTCGGAGGAGCTGGCTTCTGATGACCTGGATGAAGAGGAGGAGTTTGATCTCTCAGATGGGGATGATGAAGACCTGGATGCTGGGAATCAAAGGCAGGAGCAGGAGGAGGCTCCTGGGGAGCTCGTGGGCAGTCTCAAGGCGTACATGAATGAGATGGATCGTGAGCTGGCACAGACCAAAGTTGGGAAAAGTTTCACCACCCAAAAGAGAGGCGTGAGTATGGCTGGAGCTCACATTTGTAGCAGTAATTTCTATCCAGGAAATGTGCTGAAAGTGGCCATTCTGAGTAATGTGTCAGAACCTTCCCACATGCCAGCAAAGTGTGCTGCATCTGCACCATAATATGCTTTTTTCAAATTAAAGCTTACCTCAGCTTTGAATTGGCACATCTTTTCCAAGACTTAGCTTCATTTCCCTGTTTTTAGTGGTAGGGCAAGCAGCTGCAGCCTGACTTGGGAGCTCTGGAGTAGTTTGCTCCCAAAGAAGCTGAACCAGGACTCTGCAACACTGTCTGTCATTCTCCTGGAAGTTAATCTGGGATCATGGACAGTGGTGATTTTTAGCTGGCATGAGCTCTTGGGGGCTGAATTCCTGTCTGTCAAGACTCTGCAATGTACTGGACTTTGCTGGCTGCAGAATTGTTGTTTTCTCTTGTGGCTTGCCATTTTTTTCCCTTAAATCTCCTCATGCCTTTTGATTAACTTTCCTCTTCATATCACTGCAGGCAAGCTCTGTTGAAGCAGCCACACCTGAGAGTGCTGGCCCTGATTCTGGAGCTGAGGATGCTGAGCTGGCACCCGTGGATGTGGACCTGAACCTGGTGGCAAACCTGCTGCAGTCCTACAGTGCCCAGGCTGGCCTGGCAGGACCCACCTCGACCATTTTACAGAGCATGGGGGTGAATTTACCTGAGAACACAGATCTCACTGGCTCCAGCAGCCGAGCAACACAGGGAGAGACTTTGGGCAGGACATGGCTGGTGGGGAAATGAAGCACAGATAGAAAAGCAGGATGTGGAAGAGGCCAAAGGTTTTAATTTTGAGCATTCACTTCATTCTGTGTCATTTACAAGACGTCTGGGCTGGCAGGAGGTGTGGAGGTACAATGCTCGGAGTAAATACGCAGAGTATTGCTAACACTGTTCCAGCAGGACAGGGAGAGGGGAGATCAGGATCCCGGGCACCTGAGCATGTGGAGAGAGGCCCCTATTTTAGTGAGGTAGGTGGTAATAAGGTCCCAGGTCAGTGGCTGCTCTCACAAGCACAGGCTCTCCCCACGGCAGAAGCTGCAGCTCTGGGCTGGGTTATGGCAGTGGCAGCGAATTCCCTTCCCCAGGCAGCAGCTCCGACCGTCCTCCACAGCCCAGAGACAGAGAGAGAGAGCAGAGAGACCATTCTGCACAGTCAGGTGTCTGATGCCAAAACTGGGATTCCTCCTCGGTATGTGTCAGCTGTTCTTCTTCCTCTTCAAAGGACAGCCCAAAAGTCTCAGCTTAAGGCCAGGTAGTGAAGATCTCCAAGAGCTCACGGCTACTTGGATTCGATATGCCAGCTGGTGTGCTCTTAGCTCATGCCCTTGTGAGTTAGCCCCTCTTTTAGCCGGCCGTAGTGAGAGAGAGAGAGGTCTCGTATGGAATTTCCGCAGGTGGTACTTTATTGAGAGGGTACCAGCGAAATGGGTCCAGGGACGAGAAACCTCTGCTGACCAGAGGAAACTCAAAGGTTTTTATGGGACACCAGGGTGGGAGGAAAAGGGTACAGAACCAATCAATTGTAACAGATCTACATAAAACCCCGAAGAAGCTTGTGAGTCTCCAGCCAAATCGCCGTAGCTAAGAAGTTTGTCTTTGTCTTAAGTACTCTGACTGAAGTTGCGAAATTCTTCCTTAACTCCTCAGCTTAGCTCCCTCCAAGGCAGAGCAGCCGGGGCTCCGCCCACCTCCACAATTCCCCATTGGAGTTTATTGTGTAATGAGGGCAATCCACTGACTGCAGGGAGCATCGGTGGGAGGACGGATTGCAGAGACTTTTCCTCTGAACACCCAGCCCGGCGTTGGCAGTGGGGAGGCACAGGCACTGAGGGGACCTTGAGAGTAAGTGCCAGGCACAGGGGGCAGCTGAGGAAGGACAGCCCCGAGCCACGGGAAGAGGTGAAGCTGGGACTGCCCAGCGTGGAGAAGGTCCTTTCTCCAGCCCCTGTCACAGGGGAGCTCGGGCCTTGCTGCACAGATACGGCCGCTCATCTGAGCAGCTCTGACTCCAGAATTTATGGTCACTCAGGTACACACACTCTGCATCGCCAAGGACAGGAACCCTGCAAGGAGGAGCAGAGGCAGCGCTGGGTGCCAGGGGAACACCTTGTGCCCCTGTCCCCCCATGCCCTGCCCTGTGGTGGTGTGTTTTTGGTTAGGTATGTTTTTATTACTTGAAGTTATTTGTAATGGTTTGTTTCCATGTACCCCTTTGGTTATTCCCCGCTTGCTTTACCCCCTGTTCCTGTTTCCTGTCAATCATTCGTTATGTAACCCATGGGCCCTGCATGTCACTTCTAGGCCTCTCCCTACGTCTGGAAGGTTCTAGGGAGAGCCTCGAGTGATAGGACAGGATTCCAGATTTCCCCTCCTATCCCACCCTGGTTTGTTCCCCTGTTTGTCTATTATGTTATGAGCCACGCCTGAGTTACCTCTGATTGGACCCACACAGAACCCATCCCTCTGTACCACCCCCGTATAAAAGTTACTGCACAAGGGTCTCTGTTGAGGCAGACACCCTGGGCTAATAAACCCAGTTTGATTGACCCTCGACAGTGTCCCCTCTTTCTATCTCGCGCCATCACTGCCTCCAGCCAAGGGCCAGTCAGGACCCACAGGATCTCAAAGGTGACCCGGTCACTAGAGAGTACCTTCCCTGCCGTTGGTGTCAGGGTTACCCAGGGCAGGAACAGCCACGACACCGCGGTACTGCCCGGCTCCCCGGCACTCACCAGGAGCTGAAGTTGCTGCCGTCCCCCCAGTGCAGGCGCTGGCCCCGCCTGCGCAGCCCGAGCCAGAAATCGCCGTTCCCGCGGAGGGGGAAGAGCAAATCCTGCCCAGGAGAGAGGAGTGGGAGCTGCCCCGGGCCCTCGGGGGGACACGTGCCCGGGGCTCCTTCCCCGCAAGGCCCCGGGACAGGGCTGCACCCCCAGCCCTGCCAGCCCCCAGCCCGGCCCAGGAGCACCCCCAGGCTCCCCTCAGCCACCCCACAGCGCCCGCAGCCCCTCACTCACCGTGGCCGCCTCATCCTTGACAATGGCCAGGGAGGCCCCGAGCTCGGAGCACCGTTCCTCACCCTCATCCCAGGTGCCAAAATCCCTGGACAGGTAGTAGCAGAGCCCATTGTAGCCAACCCAGCCAGAGGGACAGCACTGTGCAGGTGTCACTGGAAGCTGTGGGGCTGGAGGGGGAAGAGGAGAAGCTCTGAGGATTCCCCTGTGCAGGGAGCAGGGAGCCCGCTCTGCCCCGAGGGGCTGGGCCCAGGCTGCTGCCCCTCCCTTACCTGACTGCACAGCCAAGGCCACCCCCAAAGCCAGCACCAGGGACACGAGCACAGTCAGCGCCAAGGTGACCACGGCATGGGCCCTGAAGCACTTGCCTGCAGCAGGAAAGAGCTGCTGGCTGCCAGAACCAGAGGCGGCCCTCCAATCTGCTCCCCCAGTGCCCAGGGAGCACAGGAGGGAGCCCTCAGCCAGTGTGGCCCTCACTCAGCTGGCAGCCAGGGAGCCAAGAGCCTGGGACACAGGGCTGGGGACAGCCAGGGACACAGGGCTGGGGACAGGCTGCAGCAGGAGAACTGCACAGCCCTGGGGACAGCTGGGGCTGTTGCTTCCAGCCACTGATGGGGCCGAGCAGAGCACGAGGCCTCTTCCAGACATCGGGAAACAGCCACACACCTGCCAGCCCTGTCCTTGGGAGGAGACACTTTCCCCTCTCCAGTGGCCACAGGGCTGGCTGTGCACTCACTCGGGAATTCTCTGTGTCCATTGCCGATGGCTGGTGTGCCCTGAGGATGCGGGGGCTTCCTCACACTCCCATCACTGGGGCACAGTCCACGCTCCACATCCTCACTCGCTGCACGCTCACGAGTTCCATCGCCCTGCTCATGACAAGTGGCTTCTTGCACCCCAGGCAAGTGTGTAACCCCGGCTGCTGGTTGCTCCAGGAGACGCAGAAGCCCCTTCACAACTCCATGGATGCAGCAGAATTCCCTCTCCTCCAGGTCACAGCCAGAATCCGTTTTCTGGGAAGAAACGGTACTTTGATCTCGAGACATCAGGAGCGCTGAAAAAGCCTTTCGGAGATCGGCCTCGGCAACAGCTTCAGCCCCGCGCTGATGGCACTCTGAAAGGGACACGGGGAGAGGTCACTGCTGGTCCCGGCCCTGCGGGACACCGAGGCTCGGCAAGGCGCTGCCAGCTCAGTCCCGCCCTGTCCCCGCTCCGCCGACGCTGCGGCAGCACCGCGGAGACAAGCGCAGCCCCCGGGAGCTCTCCGGTGCCCGCAGCCCCGGCCCCTGGGGCTCTGCAGCCGCTGCAGCCCGGCTCCGTGCCGGGACAGCGCTGACAACGCCTGCGAGCTGCCGGCTGCGGCGGGGACAGGACAGCTGCGGCTCGGACCCACGGCGTCCTCCTCCACGGAATATCTCGTGGCAATCCCACAGTGAGGGCAGTCCGCTGTGGCCGGCCCCCCGGCCCGGTCCAAAGGCGCTCTTGGCGCTTCCCGCGCCGGGAATGCACGGGGAGGGGAAGGGACCTTCCGCTGCCGCCTCCGCGGCACGGGGGTCTGCGGCGCTGGTGGCGCCGGTCCCGCTGGGCTCCCGCAAGCCCTGAGATCCCCCGCACTCCAGCGCCAGCGGGGTGAGGGTACGGCCGAGATCCGCTCCATGGACCCCGCGCCCTCCTCAGCTGCTGCCCTGAGGGAGGACAGGCTTTCCTCACTGCTATGCCTGTGTGGGCCGGGAATCGGTGTTGCCGCCGGCACCGGGGTGGGGGCTAAATCCCCTCCGCTCCAGTGGCGCGGGGACAGGAGAAAAGGCACCACCATCTCCCCTGGGACCTAGCCCGGGAGACAGCACTAGGCAGCTTCATGTAAGCTTCAAGCCTAGGAATCTGACAGCATGTATTTCTTTCTAACCTCCTGCCTATCGAATAACCTCAGTTGTGTAAAGATGGATGGTATTTTTGATCGAATTCCTGCATAACGCCACTGAAATTTAGACGTGGCAGAGAAGCATTTTACTGGGGTGCAGACCCTTCCCCTCCTGCCAATAGGAGAGCTTTTGGTGGACAATGCATCTGTCTGCGGATTCCTTTGAATTATAAAGACTCCTCAGGACTGCTGTCTCCTGAGGGAACACCCTTGGCCTTGACCTGGAGGCAGCTGCGCAAGCTTCAAATCAGCCGCCTCAGCTTCCAGGACCTCTCCTGGCCAGCATCCTGACGTGGACGCAGGGAGGCGAGGCACTGCTGGGACACAGCGGGACGGGAGCGGCGGTCTCGTGTCCACGTGCACCCCCTGACACAGCCAGGGTCATCCCGAAAGGAGACAGCGCTGACGTGTCAGCAGAGAGCAGCAAGGAGCGCTGGGCTCCTCTCAGGCTGGGCCTGCTCCACAACACGGCCCCATTTGAAGGCCTGCCAATGCCCAGCTGCCAGAAAGGCCTGCCCTGTTCTCTCCAAGGTGCGCAGGAAGAGCCAATGAGCAGGGCACCTTGGGAGGCAAACCTTCCAAGCCTCTTCTGAGGCCAGGGACACACCAAGATGGGCCAAGACTCTCCGTGCTGCCTGGCCCACACAGCCCAGCTCGGGGCTGGCTCTCTGGGCCGGAGCGGCTTCCAGCAAGCCAGAGGCAAATGCATATTGCTCTTGCTCTTGCCAGCGCACTCCAGGACTCTCCGCTGTGCACGCAGCACTTTTCACGCCCGATCCCCACAGCCTTTGGAAGACCTGGCTGGCGCTGCCATCAGCACAGCCCAAACACAGGCAGGGGAAGGAGAAGCAGGGGCTGGTTTGTGGCCATGCCCAAGAGAGACTGGAAGGGTGCCCTCCCTCTGGTCTCACTTGGGCGGCTTTCTGACCGCATCTGAGGCAGGGGCTGCGATTCCTCAGTTGGGGGCCCAGAACCGCAGCCGGGATCCTGGCGCTGCCTGACAGCGCTCGGGGCAATCGGCACGGTGGCGCGTCCCAGTCTCGGCCACCGTGCTGCTGCTTCGCTTGCCCTTAGGCACACCCAAAGCTCCCTGTTCAGCCCTGATGGTCTCTGGTTCTGCCCTCTTCCTGACCCTGTGCAGGGATGGAGCATTGCTGGGCTTTCAGGAAGCTGTTCTTGAAAGCTTCCAGCATTCCAAGCTCCTTTTGCCTTCTGTGGATGCTTTCCATGGAATCCCTCACAGCTGGGTTCAGAGCATACTCATGTTTGGTTCTTCCAAAATCCAGGGGTTTCAGGGTCCTCAGTAAGACCTTCAACTGCACAGTGTTGTAGGATGGGACCTTGAGCACAGGCACATTTCCAGCCTGATGTGGCCTCACCCCTCTGCATCTCGGCACAAAACACAGCGCAGAAGAGAACAGCAGCAGGGGCCTTTGTGTCTCTGGACTCTGGATTTGTGCTGCTTCAACTCCACAGAGATGGAGGTAAAGTGAAGAAGCCAAACTGTTTATTGATAGAAGGTGAAGCAAAGGGATGAGCTAGGAGGGAATAAGGGGGGATGGGCGGGGTCTGAGGGCTGGGAGGGAAGGAGCTGTCAAAAGAGGTGGAGAGTGGAAGGAAAAACAGGGGATGGGCAGGGTCTGAGGTCTAGAGGGAGGGCGCTAACTACAAACAGGCAGGGGTCTGAAGCCGTGGGAACTGTGCTAAGCCTCAGCTATGCATAGAGCTCCAGGGCCCTGAGAGGTCGCGTCCTCTTCAGTGTCTCTGGTGTGTTCTTGAGACTCTGCTTCACTGGATCCAGAAGATGTCTCCAGTTCTTCAGCTTTCTGGGAAAACGGGGCTTGATTTTGCAGGTTAGAGGATGATGGGCTGGTGTCTTGCCTCTGGGCTTGAAGGGCTGGAAGAGAGAGGAACAGAGCCATGGTCAGAGTGGGAGTCCTAAGAGATCTTCCTGCCATGTCCATCCCACCCAGAAGGAAACAGAGGACATTGGGATCAGCCAGAAGGTGCTCGCCATGAATCCCCCAGGTGCCCTTGAAATCCCTCCGTGTTGTGTCCTCTCCAGCCCTCGTCCACGCAAGGAGCAAAGCCCTCCACAGCCGGTCCAGGGCACACAGCTCCCTGTCCAGCCCGTGCAGCTTCCCCCGCCAGTCCCTGCTGACAGCCCGCTGCCCTCACTCACCCATGGAGGTGAGCTGGAGCTCTTCCTTCTGCCCCATCATGGGCACTCCGGCCGCCTCTGAGAACACAGAGCCCGTCAGGGCCGCAGCGGCACGGCTCCCTGCCAGCGGCGCTGCGGCCCTGTGGCCACACGGCCTCCTGCCCCGGCAGGGCTCAGCCCGGGCCCTCGCCGCACGCTGCCGCCCCAGGGCACGGCTGCCAGAGGGCGGCGGCGGCCCGGGGAGGGAGCCCGGGCCCGTGGCTCACCGATGAACCTGAGGGCCGCCTCTCGCAGGGGCTCCCGCGGGCTCTCCAGGTACGGCAGGGCCCGGCGCACGGTCTCGGCCGCTCGGCTCCTGTCGTCTGCCAGCTGCAGAGAGCGGCGGCAGGGAAGGGTCGGCGCGGGCTCGGCCCCTCGGCCGGGCTCTCGCCGCGCCCGGCCCCGGCCTCCCCTGCCCGCACAGCCCCGAGGCCCGGGCAGCAGCCGCCGGCGCCGGGCTCTGCAGCGGGCACAGGGCCGGGGGCTGCCCGGGGAGCCGCGGGGCCGCCCCGCAGCCCCGCTGGGCCGGGGCTCCACGGGCACCCGGCTCGGGGCCGCCGGAGCCTGGAGAAGAGCCCGGGGCCCGGGGAAGGGAGCGGCGTGTGGGGCGCGGGCCGGAGCCCCTGGCTGCAGTGCTGGCTAAGGGGCCGCAGCTGCCGGCCCACACACTGAGCGCCAGCGGCAGGGATACTCTCCAGGCTGAGGCTCCGGCTTCTCCGGGCCGTCCTTACCGAGCACTCGTCCATATCCAATGGATCTTCCTTCTTCAGTAGCTGCTCGAGATCCTTCCTCTTCAGGAACTTGGCCAAACAATGCAGCGTTTCCCGAGAAGCCTGGAGAGCGGCAGAGATGCCGAGATGGCACCACAGCCCGAGGCCCAGGACCCGCATCCCTGTGCCGAGGCCAGGAGGAGGCTGCAGCCCGGGAGGCACCAGGGCAGGAGGCAGCCGAGCCCCTCCCAGGGATGCACCAGCACGGCACAAAACCTCACCTGTGCCACGCGCTGGTTCTCATCGTGGCAGTATTTAAAAAGTGGGTACAGGCTCTCGTTCACAATTGTCTTCAGGTGCTTTTTTCCCTCGTCCACTACTAACTCCATCACTTTACGGAAGAGGTCAATGGAGAGCAGTTGCACGTGGCTATTGTCCTAGAGGAAAAAAAAAAAAAAAAAGCCTAAGCACCAATTACTCCTGGCCCACCAAGGCAAAGGCCTGAAAAGGCAGACAGCACAAAGTTTCTGGGAAGAACCCTGTGCCTGTGGCTCAGGTCACAGAACCTTACATTGTCAAAGAGCTCCAGGAGTGCCTCAGCCAGCTTTGGGGCAGTGGTGCTCGATACCAGGATGTCTTTGTCCTTGAGCATATTAGTGAACACACGGAGGGTTATGGCAACCATCTCTCCATCTGCATCATCCAGCAGCTCCACAAAGCTTTGAGACAGACTGCACATTCTTCTTGCCTGTGTGGAACACAAGGCTGTGCTGTGAAGCCATGAACAGCTGCACCACTAATGAGTGGGCACTGCAAGCGCGGCCTGCTGCCGCAGGGCCCAGAGGCCAAAGGCCTGTTCCAAAGCACTCGGGCAGCTGAGGCTGGAGAGCCTGGAGCAACTGCCTCAGCTCCTGAAGCCCAGTGGGGCTGCTCTCCCCAGTGCAGCTTCAGCTGCTGCCCCCTGCTCACCATCAGGGGATCCTGGCTGAGCACCACGAGGCCTCTGAGCGCCAGGCGACGCCTCTGCCTGCACTTGCTGTGAAGGTACTTTGACATGACCCTCAGGACGCTGCCACCACATTTAGTCCAGTCCAGGCATTCGAGGACCTGAAAGGCACAGGGCAGTGACACAGGGCCCGGCCGGCAGGAGCCCGGAACCGCACAGGGCCGGCCCCAGGCAGCAGCAGCAGCAGCACCGGGCGCGGGCGCCGTGCCAGGCACGGGATGTGGCTTCGAGAGGGCAGAGAGCTGTGAGGCCGCTCAGCCAGGCAGCGCTGGCCTTCAGGCTCACCTCCACGAGGAATGCCAGTAAGGGCAGATCCCAACCTGGCTTCTCCATGCTGAGCACCCGGATCAGGTGCATTGCAATGCGGGAACATAAAGGGATCAAGATACGGCGCATCTCCCTGTCAGGGGGAAAAAGATCCTGAGGTCGGGGGAGCAAACCTCTCCCAGGACTGACTCACAGATGTCCAGTCTTTCCGCAGCATCTCTAGAGGGGATGTGGGCGCTTTGAGAGGTGGCCTCTTCTGGGCACCCAGCCTTTCCCAGCCTTTTCCAGTCTGCTCAGCCGTCCCTCAGTGACGAGGCCCATGAGCACAGGGACTGTGGGGGGCACCCTGAGCACAGGGCAGAAATGCTGGGGACACTGGGGAGAAGGGGGGTCTCACCTGGCCAGTAGACCCATGGCATAGTGCTGGGTGTCAGCACAGAGCATGGTGTCCCATCCGTGCTTGCGCTCCATCGCGATCACCTCATTGTCACACCGCAGCCGGCAGAGCAGGGATTTGATGGCCTGCACTGCAAACCTGTGTGCGGAGCAAAGCCAGGTCACACTGGGAGCGCTGGCACTGGCCACAGGGGCATGGGAAGGACAGGAGGACGGAGACCTGTTGGGGTTGCTGGGAAGATGGTGTTCCTCCTGGCATGCCCTCCAGAAGTCATGAACTTCCTGTGGCATCTGCTGTGTGGTGATGACAACATGGAAGAGCAGAGCCACAAACAGGCGGGAAGAATAAAGGATTATTGCCTCGTGGCACTCAGGCACCTGGACAATCACCCAGAGCACCAGAGTTGCCTGCAAAAGAAACAGCCCAAGAGAGCGCTCAGTGCCGAGGTGTCCACGTGGCAGGGCCCCAGGGGAGAGACGCAGGGGGAGCAGCGGGCCTGGTGCCCCTTGAGCCTGCCCTTAGCCCAGGTTTCAGCCCAGTGCCTGAGGCAGGGGGAGGATGGAGAGCTGCTGGAGAGGACACCTGGGGGCGAGCAAAGGCCAGTTTCAGACACTCACAGCCAGGGCAAAAACGTGTTTGTTGTCCCCATCAGAGGTGAACATGCAATACAGAGGCCAGTCCTCCATAACGCAGAGCAGTGTTGGCAGCACCTTCTCCAGTGTGGGAACCGATGAGCCTATGGCTCTCCACATCATTGCAGCAGCTCTGTGGGATCAGAGCTCTGTGTCAGGGCCATCTCAGTCACACTACCATGCCCTGTGCAGCTCTGGAGGCCAGGTGAGAGAGCCCCAGTGCCCTGAAGGGCAGGGAGGGAGCATGGCAGCAGGCTCGGGAAACAGAGGGGCCCGAGGGTCCTGGACCTCTCTGCCTGTCTGGCAGAGCCCATTGCACAGGCGGTGCACGGCGATGGCCCTAATGGCTGGTGAGCCCTGAGCTCTCAAGGCAGGCAGGCCCCGTACCTGTCACACGTTGGGGCACAGTGCAGGAGGGTCAGCACCACATCAGCCGGGTGTTCTTCAGCCAGCCTCACAATGTCAATTTGCGTCCTGGCATCCACAGTGACATGGGATGCCAGTCTCTGGTGAATATTCCTTAAAATGGCTGGCACCTGGAAGAGGCATGGGGAAGACTTGGAGCACCATCCAAGGGAGCAACTTCCCCAGGTTCCCTTCCCACAGTACTGTCATGGATTCAAAGGCTGAGAGGGTGCAGTGGCTTGAGGGGACACACAATCCTGGAAGGTCTCCAGCCCTGGCCCAAGGCTGCTTACCTGCTGCTGAGGAGAAACACCACTCTCCTCGGAAAAATCCATACTGGGAGCATAAATGATGGTCGGAGTGGGCGTGCTGTCAGTATTTTCAAGGCCTTGAGTCATTCCGCTGTCACTGTTTGTGATGGAAATGCCCTCATCCATTTCCATGAGAACAGCCTTCTCCCGGAGATCATTCACTGCAGTGTCAAAATTTTCTGAGGGCACAGTCAAATTTGTGCAGACATCAGGCTCTGCTGGGGACTTGGTCAGACTGGAGTCAGGCTTGGCTGTGCCCTCAGGCGCAGCGGTGCTGATATTTCTACGTCGAATGCGGATGAATTTTGTGAACATCTGCAGGAGAACAAAGGCAGGGATGTTCCATGGAGTCCTCCAAGCGTGGTGCTGGCTGAGCAGTGACAGCAGGCCCAGTCCAGGCAGGGATGGCTGCAGGTACCTTCAGTGTCCTGCGGAAGCGGCCACGGGCAGGCTTCTGCTGTTGTGTGCTGTCTGTGGCTGCATCTAGCAGAGCGAGAGCAGCCAGAGCTGAGGGGCTGCAGGAGAGGCCAGAGAACACGGCCCAGCCCTGTCCTCCCCAGGCTGGGACAGCCCCAGGATGCCCCAGGGGATGCAGCAAGGGCGCTGCGAGGTTCAGCCCCAGCCCCTCTTCTGTCCTGTCCCTGGGCATGTCCACAGCAGGTGGGAAAGGACGGGGCCAAGCCGGCTACAGCCAGCGCCCTGTGTCCCAGTTCTGCCACTCACCGTCCTGCAGCGGCTGGAACTGCTCTGGCTCTTCAGGCTTTTGTGCTCCAGGGTCTTTCTTTTTTTTCCCCCTGAAGACTTTGAAGAGGCCAAGGAATCTGCCCGCCATGCCACAGGGTGGCGTTGAGGGTGCCTTCTAGAGAGATGGCTCAGAAGAGCTCCGAGTCAACAAGTTCTCGAAGGCACCTGCAAAAGAGAAGCCTCAGGTAGGCCACAGGTCACCAAGTCCTGTGGTCTGCCCTCGACGTCACCTGTAGGAATAATGCCTCGGAAAAGCTCCGGATCAGACAGGAACGAGTGTGCTGTGGGGGGGCTCCTCACGACACCGCTCTATCCTGTCCTGTCCCGTCGCGTGCTCCAGGCACTGTGGTGTGGCTGCGTCATCGCCAGCTGCTATGTCACCACGTGTCACAAAGGGCCCTTTGACACCCTGGCCCATTGCATGCCACGGTGACCATGCTGCTGCACTATGTCACAAAGGGCCCTTACACACACCGCCACCTGCCCTGGGGCCGCTCCCAGCCCAGCCAAAGTGGCCCAGGTCGGAAGGAATCCCTCGCCCCAAGTGTCTGAGACAGCCCTGGGACAGGATCTTTTGGAACGGCTCACACCATGGGCAAACGCTGCCCTGCTCTGCGGGCTCAGGGCAGCAGAAGGAGCCCCCAGGGCTGCCGACACAGCCGCAGCAGGAAGGGCACGGGGCCTTGCACAGAAGCTGGCACGGCCTCCTTGGGACACGTCCCACCTGGTGGCCACCCTAAACCTGTGGGTGTGACACAGACAAGGAACGTGTGAGCCAGGGCACGAGTGCTGCTCTGAGCCCTGGGGCTGGGGGAGCACTGGAATCTGCAGGTGTGGCAGTCCCCGCCCAAGCAGACCTGTCACCCTCCTTGAGCCCGGGCAGCGCTGGCGTCATCTGCTGCCCCAGAGACCTGTGCCCTGGGGGGCTTCTCTGCCACAGGGCAGCCAAAGACAACGTGCATTGGGGGCAGTGCACCTTCCGACATGGGATGTTGGCAGGAGCACCTGGAGCAACTGCTGGCAACACTTGGTCACTGTCCAAAGTTCTTACTCCATGCTGGAATTACTTTCTCATTGAAGTCATTCCCTGCAGCATAAAAACATGAAGCACAGAAGAATGTGGCATTTAAGAATCCTCAATTTAGGAAAGCTTTACTTCCCATTGCTCAACTCAATGTGCCTCTGCTGTTCAGGCCTGGCACCCCGAGGTTCCTGCTATAGTCCATTTCACCACCTTTACCTCACGCCACGTTTGAGTGCCAAAATGACTGTAGCTGCTCCAGCCTGGCTGGGTGCCAGGTGCCCACTCCATCACTTTATGACTCTCTTTCCCACTGGGACAGGAGAGAGAATAGGATGGGGAATGACCAGCACGGTGAGGTTCTAAATAATGGATAGGCTCTCCCAATTCAGAGTGAGCCTTTCTTCTTCCACTTAGTGGCCAAAGGATTCTCAGTGACTAGAATGGTATCTCAGTTGGAAGCTGTACAATGTTTGACTCTGCTGCAGCCCTGTGGGTGATTCTGTGATGCAGAATCAGAGTTTGAAGGTGCTCTGCTGAGCAGGGGCCTGGAGGAAACCCACAGCAGTGAATATGTACTTGCTTTAAATCAGCTTGGTACCACTCTGGCACTGGTGCAGGTTCAAGTGCTGCAAGCTGAGCTGCTCTCTGTCCCTCAGTCTGATTGTGTGGTCTTCAAAATTTTTGTCTTTGATGCCAAGAATTCTTCCACTCACTGTTTCAAGGTCTAATCCATACAGGCTTTGAACTTCTGAGGACCGGTAAGTTCAAATGTCCCAACTTCAATCCTGGCTTGAGAGAAATCAGTATGGCTTGCGCCTGTGTCAGGCTTATGCAAGCATAAAAAGCTTTATTTATTTAAAACTGTTTTTGTATTTCAGGTCACCTGATGAATCCCACGTTACCTTTGATGTGGATTCTTTTATGAAAGCACTGGACAGAATTTTAGGTGGGATTCGTTCTCTATTTGAAACAAATCCCTGCACCGATTTCTTTGCTGTGGTACTGACACAAAATAATACCCAGGGGCAGACTCGGAGGAGCTGGCTTCTGATGACCTGGATGAAGAGGAGGAGTTTGATCTCTCAGATGGGGATGATGAAGACCTGGATGCTGGGAATCAAAGGCAGGAGCAGGAGGAGGCTCCTGGGGAGCTCGTGGGCAGTCTCAAGGTCACGTATGGAATTTCCGCAGGTGGTACTTTATTGAGAGGGTACCAGCGAAAGGGGTCCAGGGACGAGAAACCTCTGCTGACCAGAGGAAACTCAAAGGTTTTTATGGGACACCAGGGTGGGAGGAAAAGGGTACAGAACCAATCAATTGTAACAGATCTACATAAAACCCCGAAGAAGCTTGTGAGTCTCCAGCCAAATCGCCTAGCTAAGAAGTTTGTCTTTGTCTTAAGTACTCTGACTGAAGTTGCGAAATTCTTCCTTAACTCCTCAGCTTAGCTCCCTCCAAGGCAGAGCAGCCGGGGCTCCGCCCACCTCCACAATTCCCCATTGGAGTTTATTGTGTAATGAGGGCAATCCACTGACTGCAGGGAGCATCGGTGGGAGGATGGATTGCAGAGACTTTTCCTCTGAACACCCAGCCCGGCGTTGGCAGTGGGGAGGCACAGGCACTGAGGGGACCTTGAGAGTAAGTGCCAGGCACAGGGGGCAGCTGAGGAAGGACAGCCCTGCGCCATGGGAAGAGGTGAAGCTGGGACTGCCCAGCGTGGAGAAGGTCCTTTCTCCAGCCCCTGTCACAGGGGAGCTCGGGCCTTGCTGCACAGATACGGCCGCTCATCTGAGCAGCTCTGACTCCAGAATTTATGGTCACTCAGGTACACACACTCTGCATCGCCAAGGACAGGAACCCTGCAAGGAGGAGCAGAGGCAGCGCTGGGTGCCAGGGGAACACCTTGTGCCCCTGTCCCCCCATGCCCTGCCCTGTGGTGGTGTGTTTTTGGTTAGGTATGTTTTTATTACTTGAAGTTATTTGTAATGGTTTCTTCCATGTACCCCTTCGGTTATTCCCCGCTTGCTTTACCCCTGTTCCTGTTTCCTGTCAATCATTCGTTATGTAACCCATGGGCCCTGCCTGTCACTTCGAGGCCTCTCCCTACGTCTGGAAGGTTCTAGGGAGAGCCTCGAGTGATAGGACAGGATTCTAGATTTCCCCTCCTATCCCACCCTGGTTTGTTCCCCTGTTTGTCTATTATGTTATGAGCCACGCCTGAGTTACCTCTGATTGGACCCACACAGAACCCATCCCTCTGTACCACCCCCGTATAAAAGTTACTGCACAAGGGTCTCTGTTGAGGCAGACACCCTGGGCTAATAAACCCAGTTTGATTGACCCTCGACAGTGTCCCCTCTTTCTATCTCGCGCCATCACTGCCTCCAGCCAAGGGCCAGTCAGGACCCACAGGATCTCAAAGGTGACCCGGTCACTAGAGAGTACCTTCCCTGCCGTTGGTGTCAGGGTTACCCAGGGCAGGAATAGCCACGACACCGCGGCACTGCCCGGCTCCCCGGCACTCACCAGGAGCTGAAGTTGCTGCCGTCCCCCCAGTGCAGGTGCTGGCCCCGCCTGCGCAGCCCGAGCCAGAAATCGCCGTTCCCGCGGAGGGGGAAGAGCAAATCCTGCCCAGGAGAGAGGAGTGGGAGCTGCCCCGGGCCCTCGGGGGGACACGTGCCCGGGGCTCCTTCCCCGCAAGGCCCCGGGACAGGGCTGCACCCCCAGCCCTGCCAGCCCCCAGCCCGGCCCAGGAGCACCCCCAGGCTCCCCTCAGCCACCCCACAGCGCCCGCAGCCCCTCACTCACCGTGGCCTCCTCATCCTTGACAATGGCCAGGGAGGCCCCGAGCTCGGAGCACCGTTCCTCACCCTCATCCCAGGTGCCAAAATCCCTGGACAGGTAGTAGCAGATCCCGTTGTAGCCAACCCAGCCAGAGGGACAGCCCAGAACACACTGGGGAGTGGCAGGTGTCACTGGAAGCTGTGGTGCTGGAGGGGGAAGAGGAGAAGCTCTGAGGATTCCCCTGTGCAGGGAGCAGGGAGCCCGCTCTGCCCCGAGGGGCTGGGCCCAGGTGCTGCCCCTCCCTTACCTGACTGCACAGCCAAGGCCACCCCCAAAGCCAGCACCAGGGACACGAGCACAGTCAGCACCAAGGTGACCACGGCATGGGCCCTGAACCACCTGCCTGCAGCAGGAAAGAGCTGCTGGCTGCCAGAACCAGAGGCGGCCCTCCAATCTGCTCCCCCAGTGCCCAGGGAGCACAGGAGGGAGCCCTCAGCCAGTGTGGCCCTCACTCAGCTGGCAGCCAGGGAGCCAAGAGCCTGGGACACAGGGCTGGGGACAGCCAGGGACACAGGGCTGGGGACAGGCTGCAGCAGGAGAACTGCACAGCCCTGGGGACAGCTGGGGCTGTTGCTTCCAGCCACTGATGGGGCCGAGCAGAGCACGAGGCCTCTTCCAGACGTCGGGAAACAGCCACACACCTGCCAGCCCTGTCCTTGGGAGGAGACACTTTCCCCTCTCCAGTGGCCACAGGGCTGGCTGTGCACTCACTCGGGAATTCTCTGTGTCCATTGCCGATGGCTGATGTGCCCTGAGGATGCGGGGGCTTCCTCACACTCCCATCACTGGGGCACAGTCCACGCTCCACATCCTCACTCGCTGCACGCTCACGAGTTCCATCGCCCTGCTCATGACAAGTGGCTTTTTGCACCCCAGGCAAGTGTGTAACCCCGGCTGCTGGTTGCTCCAGGAGACGCAGAAGCCCCTTCACAACTCCATGGATGCAGCAGAATTCCCTCTCCTCCAGGTCACAGCCAGAATCCGTTTTCTGGGAAGAAACAGTACTTTGATCTCGAGACATCAGGAGCGCTGAAAAAGCCTTTCGGAGATCGGCCTCGGCAACAACTTCACACCCGCGCTGATGGCACTCTGAAAGGGACACGGGGAGAGGTCACTGCTGGTCCCGGCCCTGCGGGACACCGAGGCTCGGCAAGGCGCTGCCAGCTCAGTCCCGCCCTGTCCCCGCTCCGCCGACGCTGCGGCAGCACCTGCGGAGACAAGCGCAGCCCCCGGGAGCTCTCCGGTGCCCGCAGCCCCGGCCCCTGGGGCTCTGCAGCCGCTGCAGCCCGGCTCCGTGCCGGGACAGCGCTGACAACGCCTGCGAGCTGCCGGCTGCGGCGGGGACAGGACAGCTGCGGCTCGGAGTCCGCCTGCCGAGGGGGAAGAAGAAGCAGCTGCTCTGGATTTTCCCCGTGCTATAAATGCGTATGATAATGTTTATTTTTCACAAATATTAAACACTGTATGTGTCGTAAGGGCAGGTTTTCCTCTATTTTTTACTTCTACTGTTAATGAAACTTATTATAAATTTGTGTGATGAATATATATATATATATATTTCTTAGGCTACAAGATGATATCAAAGTAAGGGACTGTTTTCATGGTGTCAAACCCGCTAAACCAAAAGGATGGAGAAAATCCTCTTGCATATCTGAATGATTCTATGCAGATGAAGAGTACTGACCAAAGCTTCAGGGGACCTGCCTTTTTCAGTATTTTATCCTGATGAAAACGTCCACAAACTCCAGGAGAGGAGTTTATTGAACAGCTTCTGTCAGACCGAATGGAGCCACTAGCAGATGGGTCTACAATATAAAATGGCTGCAAGGAAGTTGAAACTGAACAAAGAAATTCACAGTCAAAAGGAATGTTTGAATCATATATGTGATTTTATGAATATGCAATAGGCTGATATTTTTAAGGAGCGAGCCTTTTCCAAAGAAAGTGTACTATTGGCTAAATGCAAGGTCACCCAGCTGTAGAATCTTTTGCTTTATTTCTGTATCCTAATAGTCTAATTTTTTATTCAAGTTACAAATTTTTCTAATGAAGTGAACCTCTTTCACATCCAGATTCCCCGCCCCGGCGCCTCGGAGCCCGGGGACACCGAGCGCGGGCACAGCCGCTTTGGCTCCCTGCCTGCCAGCTCCGAGCGGCTCCTGGCACAGAAGGCAGCGCCGAGAAGCCTCGGCCCCGCAGCGGGCGGGATGCGGCGCTTTGTGCCTGCACTCGGTGCCCGCAGCGCTTTGGGCTCGGAGGCACGTTCAGCTTCCTCCCGTGCCAGCCCCGAGCCGGGCACGGACACCTCCCGCCCGAGCAGCGGCGCCGAGCCCGGGGCCGCACGGCCGGCAAGTGTCCCGGGCACGGAGCAGCCACCTCTGTCCCAGCGACAGCCACCGGGACGAGCCACCGCTGCTGCGGCCGCGCCTCGTCCCCAGGGCTCCGGCCGAGGAGGAGCCCGCGGGCAGCCGCTCCCCCCGCCATCTCAGCGCAGGGGGGACACGGGGGAACCCGGCACAAGGAACTCGCCAGAACCGCCCCCTGCCCCTCCCCGCGGCCCCGGCCTGGGGCACAACGGGCCGCGGGTCCCACCTGTGCTGGAGCCGCCTCCGAGCCCGGCGCCCCTACACGGCCGTGCCGCCGCTCCAGTGTCACACAGGCCACGCGGCGCGGACATTGCGATTTCATCAGTCACGCCCAGAACGGCCGTTCCCGCCGCAGTTTCAAACCGATTGTGGGCGGAGCCGCTTTTTGACCAATCAGGTGCGGGTAAGCAGCGAGGGGCGGGGTCACCCCACGGCCCGGTGGCTCATGGGCGTGGGCCCGCCCCGGAGCGGCTCCCGCCCGAGCGGGCTCCTCAGGCCGGTTCCCGGGCTGTCGGTGCCTTTTTATTACCGTGGGGTTTTCGGGACGGGAGCCACCGCGGTCCCGCTTCCCCGAGCGGCCTTTGCAGTTCAGGCAGGTGAAATGAATTCCAGCAATCGGCGATTTCCAGAACCTGCAGTTTGTTCCCTCTTTTCCTGGACCGATTTGACAGTTCTTCCTTTCCCCCCACAGAGCTGGAAAGCAAAATGCCCGCCTGCCCCGTGGCCATCCCCGCTGCCTTCCAGCGCTCCAGCCTCGTCCCTGTCTCTCTCCCCTTGACTCTGCACCACTTTCTCCCTCCTCCTCTCCCCGCCAGCCCGCAGCAAAGACATTTCACCCACTGGCCCCACCGCCTCCTCTCACTCGGCCCCGTTTTGCCCACTCGGAACTCCTGCAGCCGCTCAGAGCCCACGGCACTCGGGGCGTGTTTTGGGGCTGCTGAGTCACAGGTGGTGAGTGGAGCCTGGCAGGGGAGGGACAGTGTCCCACCTGTGGTTTGTAAATACAGATGGGCTGGTTGGAGGCCTCCTGGGGCACAGTGATCATGAAATTATAGTGTTGTCGAGATTTGGTGATATCAGCAGGAACATCAATAAGACTTTGACATTAGACTTCCCCAGGGCAGACTTTGGCCTGTTTGGGAGACTGATTCAGAGAGTTCCTTGGGCAGCAGCCCTTGAGAACAAAGGAGTCCAGGAAAGGTGGGCATGCTCCAAAACAGAGATCCTGAGGGCACAGGAACAGACTGTCCCTGTGTGCTGAAAGATCAGTCAACGAGGCAAATGTCCAGCCTGGATGGGCAACGAGGTTTTAAAGGAACTTAGGAACAAAAGGAGGATGCATCATCTTTGCAAGGAGGGTCAGGTTTCTCAGGAAGTATTGAAGGGGGTTGCTCAGGTACATAGGAAAACAATTCAGGAGGCCAAAGCTCAGTTTGAACTTAATTTGGCAACTTTTGTAAAGGATAATAAAAACATTTTTTACAAATATATTAATGATGAAAGGAAGGGTTACACCAGCTTTTGTTCTCTTTTGGTTGTTTGGAGGGAACTTAGTGACTGCAGATGAGGAGAAGGCAGAGGTGCTGAACGCCTTCTTTGCCTCAGTCCTTAGTGGGAACACGGCTTGTCCTCAGGACACCTGCCCTCCTGGGTTGGTAGATGGTGTCAGGGAGCAGAATGGTGCCCCTGTGATCCAGGAGGAGGCAGTCAGGGAACTGCTGAGCTGCTTGGACATCCATAAATCTCTGGGCCCAGATGGGATCCATCCCAGGGTGAGGAGGGAGCTGGCAGAGGAGCTTGTGAAGCCGCTCTCCATCATTTTCTAACAGTCCTGGTTCACTGGTGAGGTTCCAGATGACTGGAGGCTGGCCAGAGTGACACCCATTCACAAAAAGGGTGGGAAGGAGGATCCTGGTAATTATAGACCAGTTAACATGAGCTCAGTACCCAGTAAGGTGATGGAGCAGTTTATACTGAGTGCCCTCACACAGCACTTACAGCATGGCCAGGGTATCTCACCCAGCCAGCATGGGTTTAGGAGGGGTAGGTGATGTTGGACCACCCTGGTCTCCTTTGATGACCAGGTGACCTCCCTGGTGGATGCAGGACAGGCTGTGGGTGTTGTCTGGACTTGAGCAAGGCCTTGGACAGTGTCTCCCACAGCACACTCCTGGAAAAGCTGCAGCCCACGGCTGGGACAGGAGCACTCTGTGCTGGGTTCAGAACTGGCTGCATGGCCAGGCCCAGAGAGTGGTGGGGAATGGTGCTGCATCCAGCTGGGGTCAGGCACCAGTGGGGATCCTCAGGGCTCTGTGCTGGGGCCAGCTCTCTTCAGTATTTTCATTGATGACATGGATGAGGGGATTGAGTCTTTCATTAGTAAATTTGCAGATGACACTAAGCTGGGAGCATGTGTCAATCTGTTGGCAGGGAGGAGGGCTCTGCAGAGAGACCTGGAATGGTTGGATGGATAGGCAGAGTCCAAAGGGATGAGGTTTGATAAGTCCAAGTGCCAAGTCCTGCATTTTGGCCACAATAACCCCTGCAATGCTCTGGGCTGGGGACAGTGAGGCTGGACAGTGCCCAGGCAGAAAGGGACCGGGGGTCCTGGTGACAGCCATGAGGTTCTAGTGGCCAAGGGCACCTGGCCTGGATCAGGAATGGTGTGGCCAGCAGGAGCAGGGAGGTCATTCTTCCCCTGTTCTCGACCCTGGTGAGGCCACACCTTGAATGCTGTGTCCAGTTCTGGCCCCTGAGTTTAGGAAGGACATTGAGTGCTGTGTCCAGCTCTGGGTGTCTCAGTTTAGGATGGACACTGAGTGCTGTGTCCAGCTCTGGGTGTCTCAGTTTAGGAAGGACACTGAGTGCTGTGTCCAGCTCTGGGATCTCAGTTTAGGAAGGACACTGAGTGCTGTGTCCAGCTCTGGGTGTCTCAGTTCAGGGAGGATCTTGGGACACTTGAACCCGTCCAGAGGAGGCACCGAGGCTGGCGAGGGGCTGGGAACACAAACCCTGTGAGGAATGACTGAGGGAGCTGGGGTTGTTTAGCCTGGAGAAAAGGAGACTCAGGGGTGACCTTATCACTCTCTACAACTCCATCAAAGGTGGTTGTAGTCAGGTGGGGGTTTAGTCTCTTTCTCCAGGCAGCAACAGATGGAACGAGAAGACACAGTCTCTGTCTGCACCAAGGGAAATATAGGTTAGATATTATGAAAAAGTTTTTACAGAAAGGGTGATGATGTACTGGAATGGTCTGCCTGGGGATGTGGTGGAGTCATCATCCCTGCATGTGTTTAAAAAAAGACTGGATGAGACTCTCAGTGCCAGGGCTTCGTTGAGGTTTTAGGGCTGGGTTGGACTCGATGATCTTGGAGGTCTCTTTGCAATCCAGTGATTCTGTGACCGTGGGCAGCTGCTCCCTCTGGAATCTCAGGGCAGGGGGGACACGGGGAAACCCGCACAGGGAACTCACCAGCCCCTCCTGACCCACTGGGGCCCCTCTGCCCACAGCGAGCCCCGAGCTGGGAGACAACTGACCGCGGGAGAGGAGAGGAGAGGAGTCCCTCCTGTCCTAAAATAACCGTGCTAAGGAAAAAGGCCCCTGCTGGTGAAGCTGCTGAAGAGCCGCAGCCTCTGGGAAGTGGCTCCTGGGACTCTCAGGGGGCCCAAGTGGCTGCTGCTGCCCGGGCAGGGACAGGGCACGACAGAACAGTGTGGGAAAGATAAGTTTATAGGATCTGGAGTACTTCCCATTCTGTTGCTCGGATTTGTTTGATAAGGAATTCAGTTAATTTCCCCAATGCAGACCTGTTATGCCCACGATGGGTGAGGGATCTCTCGCTGCCTTTATTGAGACCCCCGAGCTTTTCCTGATGTGTTCTGTTCCCTGCCCAGGAAGAGGAGCAGAGGGACAGAGTGGTTTTGCCGGCACCGGGCACCTGGGCAGGCCCAGCCCAGCCCAAGAATCCCGGCCAGAATTCCCTCCAGCATTTCCCGGCCCCACGGTGGGTCCGGCTCCGCGGGCAGGCGGCTCCAGGAGTTCCGAGTGGGCAAAACGGGGCCGAGTGAGAGGAGGCGGGTGGTGCTGATAGTATATAGGGTTAAAATTAAAATTATTTCTGCAGCTGCAAAGCTGGGGAATACAACCTCAGCTCCACTGCATCCAGGATGTTGCTTTCATTGTTCTAACCAAATCAAGTCTAACTTTGCCTGGGTAATCAGAGGGAGGAAGGATTAGGACGATTTGTACTTAGGCCTCTGTATCTTAGGAATAAAACTATTCTCTACTAGGTTAGGTGAAACTGTACCTAATCATCATATGATAGGTGATATAATTGTAACGATTGTTGGTAGCTGAATGTGATTATTACCTTAAACCAGAATCGTGAGAATCATAAGGGAAGATATTTACCAAAATTCATGCTTGGATGTATACAACAGAACAATGGGAGGGCTTAATGATTAACATAGAGTTGTCGACTATAATACTGTATGTCTTCTGAGCCCTCGTTGGAGTTGGATTTGGGTCTGTACCCCGACTCCCAGAGCTCTCAATAAAGCACCTCATAATCATCCGTGATTAGGTGTTTTCCTCGCTAACAGGAGCAGCTGCATCAGCTCTCGAAGCCCAGCCAAGCCCAGCCAAGCCCAAGCAACTGAATTCCCAGCTCAGCTTCAGCCACTGCCACCTTCTCACCACTGAGGGATCCTCAATGAGCTCGAGAAGGGCCCTGAGTACAAGGTGACACCTTTCCCTCCACTCACTTTGCAGGTGCCTAGAGAAGATTTGCAGGTCTCACTCTGTTACGACCACATTCACTTAAGTCCAGGCAGTTGAGGGCCTGAAAGGCACAGGGCAGTGACAGAGGACCCACCAGCAGGAGCTCAGAATCGCACAGGGCCAGGCCCAGGCAGCAGCACAGGGCACAGGCAGTCCCGGGTAGCTGCAGCTAAGAGAGGGCAGAGAGCTGGGAGGCAGCTCAGTGGGGCAGTGCTGGCCTTTAGGCTCACCTCCACAAGGAGCAATAGGGCAGGCAGATCCCAGTGTGCTGGGCAGCCGGAGCAGGTAGCGAACGATCTGAGAACACAAGGGTTTGGAGACAGAGGATATCTGCCTGGCAGGAGAAGTAACCAACACTGTGAGCCAGGGGGACTAACCTTTCCCTGGACTGACTCACAGAGGTCAGGTCTTTCACCACCATCCTGCACGGGGACCTCAGCCATTTGGGAGGGGCCTTGTTGTGGGCACCCGCCTGTCCCAGCCTTTTCCAGTCTGCTCGGTGTTCCCGGGGTGACAAGGCCCTCTGACCCAGAACCACAGAGACTCTGTGGAGCACCCCCAGCGCAGACCACAGATGCCAGGAGCAGCAGGGTGAAGGGGGTCTCACCTGGCCAGCAGACCCACAGCATAGCTGTGGGTGTCAGCACAGAGCAGCTTGTTCCAGCCACGCTTGCATTCCATTGCCACCACCACATTCTCATAGCGCATTCAGCAGAGCAGGGACTTCAGGGTGTGCACTGCAAACCTGTGTGCAGAGCAAAGCCCAGGTCATGCTGGGAGCACTGGTTCCTGTCCTGGGGATGTGGCAGGGACAGGAGGACTGTGATGGAGCACCTGTTGGGGCTGGTGGCAAGGCTGTCTTGCTCCTGGCATGCCTTCCAGAAGGTATCGACCTCCTCTGGCGTATCCAAAGTGCTGAAGAACACTTGGAAGAGCAGATGCACAAATAGGCAGGGGAAATACAGTCTCCCTGTGTGTGGGACACAGGGCTCCTGGAGGATCTTCCGCATCATCACAGTTGTCTGCAAAGGACAAATCACCCCGAGACAGCTCTCAGTGCCGAGGTGTCTCTGTGGCAGGGCCCCAGTGTGGCCGGGAGATGCCAGGGGAGACACAGGGGGAGCACTGGGCCTGGTGCTTCTGAAGCTGCCCCTAGGCCAGGCTTCATCCCAGCTCCTGAGGCAGGGAGATGCAGTGGGGGCAGGAGGGTGGAGAGCTGCTGGAAATGCAGCCGTGAGGTGAGCAGAGGCCAGTTCCAGAAACTCAGCCGAGGCAAAGACATCAGTTTTGTCCCCATCCGAGGTGCATGTGCTGTGCTCTGGCCAGTCCTCCAGCACATCGATGAGCATCAGCTGTGCCAGCTTCGCAGTCCTGGGCGAGCACACGATTGTCATCCACATGGGCAAAGCCGCTCTGCAGGGTCAGAACTCTGTCTCAGGGGAGGTCTTGGACACGGAACCATGTCCCTGGCAGCAGTGGGCAGCTGAGCTGGCTGCTAGCTCTGCCTCTGCCCACTGCCCCTCGCCAGCAGCAGGCAGGCAGCCCAGCCCCGTGGGGACAGACCCCTGAGGGGCAGGGAGGGAGCATGGCAGCAGGCTCGGGGCCTGACAGGCCAGCGCTGGGAAAGGGAGTAGCCAGAGGGCCGTGGAATTCTCCTTTGGTCAGACACCTGGGACAGGCTGACCAGGGTTGGTGGGCTGGGGAGCCCTGAGCCCTCTGGGCAGGTGAGCCCCATACCTGTCACACAGTGGGGCCACACGCAGGAGAGTAATGAACACATCAGCAGGCTCTGCCTCGGTGAGATCCAGCAGGGTCCTGTCCAGCCTGTGCTCATCACACTTACTGGCCAGGAGCCACTGGCGGATGTACCTCACTGCAGCGGTGTCTGTATTCCCAACCTCGGCCGGGCCTGGCACCACGGCAATACAGTGGGTCTTGGCTGGTCAGGAGAGAAGCGTGGTGATGGCAAGAGGAAGAATGGAGGGACTCTCGAGGGGTGAAACCACAGCGAGTTTATTTCCTGTTCTCAGTGTGCAATCTACTTTCTTCCATGCTTCCCTGGAATCTTCTGCACTGTCAGGCTTGCTTCTTTCTCACACTTGACCCATGTACCATTTGGTTTCCTTCTGTTATTTCCATTCCTGTTTCCAGAGTAGCGGCTCTGTACCTTTACCTTTACACATACTTCATGTGTATGGCTGAGGCATCAGCGAATGAGACATCATGAGATGTAGGAGCATTCCCCATGGTAGGGATTGTTCTTCTTGGCGTTTGCGGGCTGTGCAAAGTATCACTGCGTCCTACATCTCTCCTGACTTTGTGCCATCTCCCCACTAAACTATCTCTTAGTACAGCAGGGGTCAGACCTCTCAGAAAAGGTCTCAGTGCATTAACAATCATTTCTACAGAGGTTGGGATCTTTTCATCTGCACGCTTGTGTTTTGTTGGTAAGCAGTCAGTTTTTGTAGCAGCAGCAGCAGCAGCAGAGACATTCTTAGCTGACAGTGTAGGGGTTCAGGTAGGTTCCCCTTTTTCTAGAATTTCTTCCTCCTGCCCAGTATGCAATTCTGCTGGATGTTGAATGGGTTTTGTCAGGAGGGTCTGGCCTATGGTGCAAAAGGACACTCACAGCCCAGAATCCAAACCTTGCCATACCATCTGTACAGGTTCTGACCAAGGTAAAGTTCACAGCCCTTACAGTGCTGGGCTTTGCATTGGTAGCTGGACAGGAGTTGATACCAGAGCCGTGTTTTGGCTACTGCTGAGCAGCGCTGTCCCTCTGACATTCTTTCCACCATCAAAGGCGATGGGAGTGGGCAAGATCCTGGGAGGGGACACAACCAAGCCAACTGACCCAAATTAGCCAAAGAGCTTCCATACCATGTGCTGACAGCTCAGATATCTAAGCTAAGGGAGAGAGGAAGAAGTGGGGGCATTTGTGAGTTTTCAGTGTTTGCCTTCTGGAGGAACCGTAACACATGCTGAAGCCCTTCTTTGCAGAAAATATCCAAACATCATTGCTCATGGGAAGTATGGGAAGTACAGAATGACCTTTTTTCTCCTTTGCCCATGCACACGCAGGTCTCTGCTTACTTCTTTCTTTTACTGTAATGAGACTGCTTTACCTCACCGTTCTGGTCATTCCCCATCCTATTCTCTCTCCTGTCCCAGTGGGAAAGAGAGTCAGAAAGTGATGGAGTGGGCACCTGGCACCCAGCCAGGGTGGAGCAGCTACAGTCATTTTGGCACTCAACGTGGGGTGAGGTAAGGTGGTGAAATGGACTATAGCAGGAACCTCGGGATGCCAGGCCTGAACAGCAGAGGCACATTGAGTTGAGCAATGGGAAGTAAAGCTTTCCTAAATTGAGGATTCTTAAATGCCACATTCTTCTGTGCTTCATGTTTTTATGCTGCAGGGAATGACTTCAATGAGAAAATAATTCCAGCATGGAGAAAGAACTTTGGACAGTGACCAAGTGTTGCCAGCAGTTGCTCCAGGTGCTCCTGCCAACATCCCATGTAGGAAGGTGCACTGCCCCCAATGCACGTTGTCTTTGGCTGCCCTGTGGCAGAGAAGCCCCCCAGGGCACAGGTCTCTGGGGCAGCAGATGACGCCAGCGCTGCCCGGGCTCAAGGAGGGTGGCAGGTCTGCTTGGGCGGGGACTCTGCCACACCTGCAGATTCCAGTGCTCCCCCGGCCCCAGGGGTCAGAGCAGCACTCGTGCCCTGGCTCACACGTTCCTTGTCTGTGTCACACCCACAGGTTTAGGGTGGCCACCAGGTGGGACGTGTCCCGAGGAGGCCGTGCCAGCTTCTGTGCAAGGCCCCGTGCCCTTCCTGCTGCGGCTGTGTCGGCAGCCCTGGGGGCTCCTTCTGCTGCCCTGAGCCCGCAGAGCAGGGCAGCGTTTGCCCATGGTGTGAGCCGTTCCAAAAGATCCTGTCCCAGGGCTGTCTCAGACACTTGGGGCGAGGGATTCCTTCCGACCTGGGCCACTTTGGCTGGGCTGGGAGCGGCCCCAGGGCAGGTGGCGGTGTGTGTAAGGGCCCTTTGTGACATAGTGCAGCAGCATGGTCACCGTGGGATGCAATGGGCCAGGGTGTCAAAGGGCCCTTTGTGACACGTGGTGACATAGCAGCTGGCGATGACGCAGCCACACCACAGTGCCTGGAGCAGGCGACGGGACAGGACAGGATAGAGCGGTGTCGTGAGGAGCCCCCCCACAGCACACTCGTTCCTGTCTGATCCGGAGCTTTTCCGAGGCATTATTCCTACAGGTGACGTCGAGGGCAGACCACAGGACTTGGTGACCTGTGGCCTACCTGAGGCTTCTCTTTTGCAGGTGCCTTCGAGAACTTGTTGACTCGGAGCTCTTCTGAGCCATCTCTCTAGAAGGCACCCTCAACGCCACCCTGTGACATGGCGGGCAGATTCCTTGGCCTCTTCAAAGTCTTCAGGGGGAAAAAAAAGAAAGACCCTGGAGCACAAAAGCCTGAAGAGCCAGAGCAGTTCCAGCCGCTGCAGGACGGTGAGTGGCAGAACTGGGACACAGGGCGCTGGCTGTAGCCGGCTTGGCCCCGTCCTTTCCCACCTGCTGTGGACATGCCCAGGGACAGGACAGAAGAGGGGCTGGGGCTGAACCTCGCAGCGCCCTTGCTGCATCCCCTGGGGCATCCTGGGCTGTCCAGCCTGGGGAGGACAGGGCTGGGCCGTGTTCTCTGGCCTCTCCTGCAGCCCCTCAGCTCTGGCTGCTCTCGCTCTGCTAGATGCAGCCACAGACAGCACACAACAGCAGAAGCCTGCCCGCGGCCGCTTCCGCAGGACACTGAAGGTACCTGCAGCCATCCCTGCCTGGACTGGGCCTGCTGTCACTGCTCAGCCAGCACCACGCTTGGAGGACTCCATGGAAACATCCTGCCTTTGTTCTCCTGCAGATGTTCACGAAATTCATCCGCATTCGACGTAGAAATATCAGCACCGCTGCGCCTGAGGGCACAGCCAAGCCTGACTCCAGTCTGACCAAGTCCCCAGCAGAGCCTGATGTCTGCACAGATTTGACCGTGCCCTCAGAAAATTTTGACACTGCAGTGAATGATCTCCGGGAGAAGGCTGTTCTCGTGGAAATGGATGAGGGCATTTCCATCACAAACAGTGACAGCGGAATGACTCAAGGCCTTGAAAATACTGACAGCACGCCCACTCCGACCATCATTTATGCTCCCAGTATGGATTTTTCCGAGGAGAGTGGTGTTTCTCCTCAGCAGCAGGTAAGCAGCCTTGGGCCAGGGCTGGAGACCTTTCAGGATTGTGTGTCCCCTCAAGCCACTGCACCCTCTCAGCCTTTGAATCCATTACAGTACTGTGGGAAGGGAACCTGGGGAAGTTGCTCCCTTGGACGGTGCTCCAAGTCTTCCCCATGCCTCTTCCAGGTGCCAGCCATTTTAAGGAATATTCACCAGAGACTGGCATCCCATGTCACTGTGGATGCCAGGACGCAAATTGACATTGTGAGGCTGGCTGAAGAACACCCGGCTGATGTGGTGCTGACCCTCCTGCACTGTGCCCCAACGTGTGACAGGTACGGGGCCTGCCTGCCTTGAGAGCTCAGGGCTCACCAGCCATTAGGGCCATCGCCCTGCACGGCCTGTGCAATGGGCTCTGCCAGACAGGCAGAGAGGTCCAGGACCCTCGGGCCCCTCTGTTTCCCGAGCCTGCTGCCATGCTCCCTCCCTGCCCTTCAGGGCACTGGGGCTCTCTCACCTGGCCTCCAGAGCTGCACAGGGCATGGTAGTGTGACTGAGATGGCCCTGACACAGAGCTCTGATCCCACAGAGCTGCTGCAATGATGTGGAGAGCCATAGGCTCATCGGTTCCCACACTGGAGAAGGTGCTGCCAACACTGCTCTGCGTTATGGAGGACTGGCCTCTGTATTGCATGTTCACCTCTGATGGGGACAACAAACACGTTTTTGCCCTGGCTGTGAGTGTCTGAAACTGGCCTTTGCTCGCCCCCAGGTGTCCTCTCCAGCAGCTCTCCATCCTCCCCCTGCCTCAGGCACTGGGCTGAAACCTGGGCGAAGGGCAGGCTCAAGGGGCACCAGGCCGCTGCTCCCCTGCGTCTCTCCCCTGGGGCCCTGCCACGTGGACACCTCAGCACTGAGCGCTCTCTTGGGCTGTTTCTTTGCAGGCAACTCTGGTGCTCTGGGTGATTGTCCAGGTGCCTGAGTGCCACGAGGCAATAATCCTTTATTCTTCCCGCCTGTTTGTGGCTCTGCTCTTCCATGTTGTCATCACCACACAGCAGATGCCACAGGAAGTTCATGACTTCTGGAGGGCATGCCAGGAGGAACACCATCTTCCCAGCAACCCCAACAGGTCTCCGTCCTCCTGTCCTTCCCATGCCCCTGTGGCCAGTGCCAGCGCTCCCAGTGTGACCTGGCTTTGCTCCGCACACAGGTTTGCAGTGCAGGCCATCAAATCCCTGCTCTGCCGGCTGCGGTGTGACAATGAGGTGATCGCGATGGAGCGCAAGCACGGATGGGACACCATGCTCTGTGCTGACACCCAGCACTATGCCATGGGTCTACTGGCCAGGTGAGACCCCCCTTCTCCCCAGTGTCCCCAGCATTTCTGCCCTGTGCTCAGGGTGCCCCCCACAGTCCCTGTGCTCATGGGCCTCGTCACTGAGGGACGGCTGAGCAGACTGGAAAAGGCTGGAAAGGCTGGGTGCCCAGAAGAGGCCACCTCTCAAAGCGCCCACATCCCCTCTAGAGATGCTGCGGAAAGACTGGACATCTGTGAGTCAGTCCTGGGAGAGGTTTGCTCCCCCGACCTCAGGATCTTTTTCCCCCTGACAGGGAGATGCGCCGTATCTTGATCCCTTTATGTTCCCGCATTGCAATGCACCTGATCCGGGTGCTCAGCATGGAGAAGCCAGGTTGGGATCTGCCCTTACTGGCATTCCTCGTGGAGGTGAGCCTGAAGGCCAGCGCTGCCTGGCTGAGCGGCCTCACAGCTCTCTGCCCTCTCGTAGCCACATCCTGTGCCTGGCACGGCGCCCGCGCCCAGTGCTGCTGCTGCTGCTGCCTGGGGCCGGCCCTGTGCGGTTCTGGGCTCCTGCCGGCCGGGCCCTGTGTCACTGCCCTGTGCCTTTCAGGTCCTCGAATGCCTGGACTGGACTAAATGTGGTGGCAGCGTGCTGAGGATCGTGTCAAAGTACCTTCACAGCAAGTGCAGGCAGAGGCGTCGCCTGGCGCTCAGAGGCCTCGTGGTGCTCAGCCAGGATCCCCTGATGGTGAGCAGGGGGCAGCAGCTGAAGCTGCACTGGGGAGAGCAGCCCCACTGGGCTTCAGGAGCTGAGGCAGTTGCTCCAGGCTCTCCAGCCTCAGCTGCCCGAGTGCTTTGGAACAGGCCTTTGGCCTCTGGGCCCTGCGGCAGCAGGCAGCACTTGCAGTGCCCACTCATTAGTGCTGCAGCTGTTCATGGCTTCACAGCACAGCCTTGTGTTCCACACAGGCAAGAAGAATGTGCAGTCTGTCTCAAAGCTTTGTGGAGCTGCTGGATGATGCAGATGGAGAGATGGTTGCCATAACCCTCCGTGTGTTCACTAATATGCTCAAGGACAAAGACATCCTGGTATCGAGCACCACTGCCCCAAAGCTGGCTGAGGCACTCCTGGAGCTCTTTGACAATGTAAGGTTCTGTGACCTGAGCCACAGGCACAGGGTTTCTCCCAGAAACTTTGTGCTGTCTGCCTTTTCAGGCCTTTGCCTTGGTGGGCCAGGAGTAATTGGTGCTTAGGCTTTTTTTTTTTTTCCTCTAGGACAATAGCCACGTGCAACTGCTCTCCATTGACCTCTTCCGTAAAGTGATGGAGTTAGTAGTGGATGAGGGAAAAAAGCACCTGAAGACAATTGTGAACGAGAGCCTGTACCCACTTTTTAAATACTGCCACGATGAGAACCAGCGCGTGGCGCAGGTGAGGTTTTGCGCCGTGCTGGTGCATCCCTGGGAGGGGCTCGGCTGCCTCCTGCCCTGGTGCCTCCCGGGCTGCAGCCTCCTCCTGGCCTCGGCACAGGGATGCGGGTCCTGGGCCTCGGGCTGTGGTGCCATCTCGGCATCTCTGCTGCTCTCCAGGCTTCTCGGGAAACGCTGCATTGTTTGGCCAAGTTCCTGAAGAGGAAGGATCTCGAGCAGCTACTGAAGAAGGAACATCCATTGGATATGGACGAGTGCTCGGTAAGGACGGCCCGGAGAAGCCGGAGCCTCAGCCTGGAGAGTATCCCTGCCCCTGGCGCTCAGTGTGTGGGCCGGCAGCTGCGGCCCCTTAGCCAGCACTGCAGCCAGGGGCTTCCGGCCCGCGCCCCACACGCCGCTCCCTTCCCCGGGCCCCGGGCTCTTCTCCAGGCTCCGGCGGCCCCGAGCCGGGTGCCCGTGGAGCCCCGGCCCAGCGGGGCTGCGGGGCGGCCCCGCGGCTCCCCGGGCAGCCCCCGGCCCTGTGCCCGCTGCAGAGCCCGGCGCCGGCGGCTGCTGCCCGGGCCTCGGGGCTGTGCGGGCAGGGGAGGCCGGGGCCGGGCGCGGCGAGAGCCCAGCCGAGGGGCCGAGCCCGCGCCGACCCTTCCCTGCCGCCGCTCTCTGCAGCTGGCAGACGACAGGAGCCGAGCGGCCGAGACCCTGCGCCGGGCCCTGCCGTACCTGGAGAGCCCGCGGGAGCCCCTGCGAGAGGCGGCCCTCAGGTTCATCGGTGAGCCACGGGCCCGGGCTCCCTCCCCGGGCCGCCGCCGCCCTCTGGCAGCCGTGCCCTGGGGCGGCAGCGTGCGGCGAGGGCCCGGGCTGAGCCCTGCCGGGGCAGGAGGCCGTGTGGCCACAGGGCCGCAGCGCCGCCGGCAGGGAGCCGTGCCGCTGCGGCCCTGACGGGCTCTGTGTTCTCAGAGGCGGCCGGAGTGCCCATGATGGGGCAGAAGGAAGAGCTCCAGCTCACCTCCATGGGTGAGTGAGGGCAGCGGGCTGTCAGCAGGGACTGGCGGGGGAAGCTGCACGGCCTGCACAGGGAGCTGTGTGCCCTGGACCGGCTGTGGAGGGCTTTGCTCCTTGCGTGGACGAGGGCTGGAGAGGACACAACACGGAGAGATTTCAAGGGCACCTGGGGGATTCATGGCGAGCACCTTCTGGCTGATCCCAATGTCCTCTGTTTCCTTCTGGGTGGGATGGACATGGCAGGAAGATCTCCTAGGATTCCCACTCTGACCATTGCTCTGTTCCTCTCTCTTCCAGCCCTTCAAGCCCAGAGGCAAGACACCAGCCCATCATCCTCTAACCTGCAAAATCAAGCCCCGTTTTCCCAGAAAGCTGAAGAACTGGAGACATCTTCTGGATCCAGTGAACCAGAGTCTCAAGAACACACCAGAGACACTGAAGAGGACGCGACCTCTCAGGGCCCTGGAGCTCTATGCATAGCTGAGGCTTAGCACAGTTCCCACGGCTTCAGACCCCTGCCTGTTTGTAGTTAGCGCCCTCCCTCTAGACCTCAGACCCTGCCCATCCCCTGTTTTTCCTTCCACTCTCCTCCACCTCTTTTGACAGCTCCTTCCCTCCCAGCCCTCAGACCCTGCCCATCCCCTGTTTTTCCTTCCACTCTCCACCTCTTTTGACAGCTCCTTCCCTCCCAGCCCTCAGACCCCGCCCATCCCCCCTTATTCCCTCCTAGCTCATCCCTTGCTTCACCTTTATCAATAAACTGTTTGGCTTCTTCACTTTACCTCCATCTCTGTGGAGTTGAAGCAGCACAAATCCGGAGTGCAGAGACACAAAGGCCCCTGCTGCTGTTCTCTTCTGCGCTGTGTTTTGTGCCGAGATGCAGAGGGGTGAGGCCGCATCAGGCTGGAAATGTGCCTGTGCTCAAGGTCCCATCCTACAACACTGTGCAGCTGAAGGTCTTACTGAGGACCCTGAAACCCCTGGATTTTGGAAGAACCAAACATGAGTATGCTCTGAACCCAGCTGTGAGGGATTCCATGGAAAGCATCCACAGAAGGCAAAAGGAGCTTGGAATGCTGGAAGCTTTCAAGAACAGCTTCCTGAAAGCCCAGCAATGCTCCATCCCTGCACAGGGTCAGGAAGAGGGCAGAACCAGAGACCATCAGGGCCGAACAGGGAGCTTTGGGTGTGCCTAAGGGCAAGCGAAGCAGCAGCACGGTGGCCGAGACTGGGACGCGCCACCGTGCCGATTGCCCCGAGCGCTGTCAGGCAGCGCCGGGATCCCGGCTGCGGTTCTGGGCCCCACAACTGAGGAATCGCAGCCCCTGCCTCAGAGCCGGTCAGAAAGCCGCCCAAGTGAGACCAGAGGGAGGGCACCCTTCCAGTCTCTCTTGGGCATGGCCACAAACCAGCCCCTGCTTCTCCTTCCCCTGCCTGTGTTTGGGCTGTGCTGATGGCAGCGCCAGCCAGGTCTTCCAAAGGCTGTGGGGAGCGGGCGTGAAAAGTGCTGCGTGCACAGCGGAGAGTCCTGGAGTGCGCTGGCAAGAGCGTCCTGTGGGAACAGGGCTCTGGTCTGTGGCCGGGAATGTTAGCGCAGGAAACACGTAATCACAGAATGATTATATGCGGTGCTTTATTGAAGAGAACTCTGGGAGTCGGGGTACGGACCCAAATCCAACAGCAGAAGGACTCACAAAGGATAAACTCTAACACCACTTTGTTGTACAACTCTATGTTAATTATTAAACCCCCCATTGTTCTGTTGTACACAACCAAGCATGAATTTTTGGTAAATATCATTCCTTGCTTAAGATAATATATTGAATTACCAAATAAGTGTGACAATGAACAATCATATCGTTTATCATATAATAATCATATAGGTGCAGATTCACCTGATTTAGTGAAAGCACACCCTAGCCTTTATTTTTGTAGCTTAGGTGTTAACTACCAACCACAAGATCCCACTCCACCCCCCTTTCCCTTGATTTATTACCCAGGCAAAGTCATACTTGATTTGGTTAGGACAACAGCATGAAAATACCATCTTGGTTACATTAAGGTAACATTCTGTTCTCAAGCAGGTGCTGTCCCAAAATCATTTTAACCCTATACTATCAGGAAGAGCCTGGTTTTGCTGCTGTGACGGCAGGCAGGAGTTGGGGCAGGTGAAGAGGCAGCCAGGAAAGCTCCCAATCTGGGGAAACGCCTCTGGGGGGAAGAGGCTCGCTTCTCAAGGAAAGCGCTTTCCGAGGAGCTCCCAGTGAGAAAGGTACAAGTGTCCCCCTTGAGCTCTCTGAGGTCCTTCCAGGCCTGGAGGCCCACTGCACTTGGCAGATGGGCAAGGGAAGGGAGAAAGCTGTGAAGAGCAGGTTTCTAATCCACCTGGACCTTCAGAGACCAAGGCAAGCACCTGCAACAGGGTGTGTTACCCCCCTTTGGACAGAGGTGTGAGCAGGAGCATCTGTCCAGCTGCAAGCCCCAAAGGTGCCTTTGAGAGCTGTGAATTAAAAGGCCTTCACGCACACACATCTCCCATCTTACCTGTTGCCATGTTTCAACTCTTGGCAATATGCATTTGCCTCTGGCTTGCTGGAAGCTGCTCCGGCCCAGAGAGCCAGCCCCGAGCTGGGCTGTGTGGGCCAGGCAGCACGGAGAGTCTTGGCCCATCTTGGTGTGTCCCTGGCCTCAGAAAAGGCTTGGAAGGTTTGCCTCCCAAGGTGCCCTGCTCATTGGCTCTTCCTGCGCACCTTGGAGAGAACAGGGCAGGCCTTTCTGGCAGCTGGGCATTGGCAGGCCTTCAAATGGGGCCGTGTTGTGGAGCAGGCCCAGCCTGAGAGGAGCCCAGCGCTCCTTGCTGCTCTCTGCTGACACGTCAGCGCTGTCTCCTTTCGGGATGACCCTGGCTGTGTCAGGGGGTGCACGTGGACACGAGACCGCCGCTCCCGTCGAGTTCCGAGTGGGCAAAACGGGGCCGAGTGAGAGGAGGCGGGTGGTGCTGATAGTATATAGGGTTAAAATTAAAATTATTTCTGCAGCTGCAAAGCTGGGGAATACAACCTCAGCTCCACTGCATCCAGGATGTTGCTTTCATTGTTCTAACCAAGTCTAACTTTGCCTGGGTAATCAGAGGGAGGAAGGATTAGGACGATTTGTACTTAGGCCTCTGTATCTTAGGAATAAAACTATTCTCTACTAGGTTAGGTGAAACTGTACCTAATCATCATATGATAGGTGATATAATTGTAACGATTGTTGGTAGCTGAATGTGATTATTACCTTAAACCAGAATCGTGAGAATCATAAGGGAAGATATTTACCAAAATTCATGCTTGGATGTATACAACAGAACAATGGGAGGGCTTAATGATTAACATAGAGTTGTCGACTATAATACTGTATGTCTTCTGAGCCCTCGTTGGAGTTGGATTTGGGTCTGTACCCCGACTCCCAGAGCTCTCAATAAAGCACCTCATAATCATCCGTGATTAGGTGTTTTCCTCGCTAACAGGAGCAGCTGCATCAGCTCTCGAAGCCCAGCCAAGCCCAGCCAAGCCCAAGCGACTGAATTCCCAGCTCAGCTTCAGCCACTGCCACCTTCTCACCACTGAGGGATCCTCAATGAGCTCGAGAAGGGCCCTGAGTACAAGGTGACACCTTTCCCTCCACTCACTTTGCAGGTGCCTAGAGAAGATTTGCAGGACTCACTCTGTTACGACCACATTCACTTAAGTCCAGGCAGTTGAGGGCCTGAAAGGCACAGGGCAGTGACAGAGGACCCACCAGCAGGAGCTCAGAATCGCACAGGGCCAGGCCCAGGCAGCAGCACAGGGCACAGGCAGTCCCGGGTAGCTGCAGCTAAGAGAGGGCAGAGAGCTGGGAGGCAGCTCAGTGGGGCAGTGCTGGCCTTTAGGCTCACCTCCACAAGGAGCAATAGGGCAGGCAGATCCCAGTGTGCTGGGCAGCCGGAGCAGGTAGCGAACGATCTGAGAACACAAGGGTTTGGAGACAGAGGATATCTGCCTGGCAGGAGAAGTAACCAACACTGTGAGCCAGGGGGACTAACCTTTCCCTGGACTGACTCACAGAGGTCGGGTCTTTCACCACCATCCTGCACGGGGACCTCAGCCATTTGGGAGGGGCCTTGTTGTGGGCACCCGCCTGTCCCAGCCTTTTCCAGTCTGCTCGGTGTTCCCGGGGTGACAAGGCCCTCTGACCCAGAACCACAGAGACTCTGTGGAGCACCCCCAGCGCAGACCACAGATGCCAGGAGCAGCAGGGTGAAGGGGGTCTCACCTGGCCAGCAGACCCACAGCATAGCTGTGGGTGTCAGCACAGAGCAGCTTGTTCCAGCCACGCTTGCATTCCATTGCCACCACCACATTCTGATAGCGCATTCAGCAGAGCAGGGACTTCAGGGTGTGCACTGCAAACCTGTGTGCAGAGCAAAGCCCAGGTCATGCTGGGAGCACTGGTTCCTGTCCTGGGGATGTGGCAGGGACAGGAGGACTGTGATGGAGCACCTGTTGGGGCTGGTGGCAAGGCTGTCTTGCTCCTGGCATGCCTTCCAGAAGGTATCGACCTCCTCTGGCGTATCCAAAGTGCTGAAGAACACTTGGAAGAGCAGATGCACAAATAGGCAGGGGAAATACAGTCTCCCTGTGTGTGGGACACAGGGCTCCTGGAGGATCTTCCGCATCATCACAGTTGTCTGCAAAGGACAAATCACCCCGAGACAGCTCTCAGTGCCGAGGTGTCTCTGTGGCAGGGCCCCAGTGTGGCCGGGAGATGCCAGGGGAGACACAGGGGGAGCACTGGGCCTGGTGCTTCTGAAGCTGCCCCTAGGCCAGGCTTCATCCCAGCTCCTGAGGCAGGGAGATGCAGTGGGGGCAGGAGGGTGGAGAGCTGCTGGAAATGCAGCCGTGAGGTGAGCAGAGGCCAGTTCCAGAAACTCAGCCGAGGCAAAGACATCAGTTTTGTCCCCATCCGAGGTGCATGTGCTGTGCTCTGGCCAGTCCTCCAGCACATCGATGAGCATCAGCTGTGCCAGCCTTCGCAGTCCTGGGCGAGCACACGATTGTCATCCACATGGGCAAAGCCGCTCTGCAGGGTCAGAACTCTGTCTCAGGGGAGGTCTTGGACACAGAACCATGTCCCTGGCAGCAGTGGGCAGCTGAGCTGGCTGCTAGCTCTGCCTCTGCCCACTGCCCCTCGCCAGCAGCAGGCAGGCAGCCCAGCCCCGTGGGGACAGACCCCTGAGGGGCAGGGAGGGAGCATGGCAGCAGGCTCGGGGCCTGACAGGCCAGCGCTGGGAAAGGGAGTAGCCAGAGGGCCGTGGAATTCTCCTTTGGTCAGACACCTGGGACAGGCTGACCAGGGTTGGTGGGCTGGGGAGCCCTGAGCCCTCTGGGCAGGTGAGCCCCATACCTGTCACACAGTGGGGCCACACGCAGGAGAGTAATGAACACATCAGCAGGCTCTGCCTCGGTGAGATCCAGCAGGGTCCTGTCCAGCCTGTGCTCATCAGACTTACTGGCCAGGAGCCACTGGCGGATGTACCTCACTGCAGCGGTGTCTGTATTCCCAACCTCGGCCAGCCCTGGCACCACGGCAATACAGTGGGTCTTGGCTGGTCAGGAGAGAAGCGTGGTGATGGCAAGAGGAAGAATGGAGGGACTCTCGAGGGGTGAAACCACAGCAAGTTTATTTCCTGTTCTCAGTGTGCAATCTACTTTCTTCCATGCTTCCCTGGAATCTTCTGCACTGTCAGGCTTGCTTCTTTCTCACACTTGACCCATGTACCATTTGGTTTCCTTCTGTTATTTCCATTCCTGTTTCCAGAGTAGCGGCTCTGTACCTTTACCTTTACACATACTTCATATGTATGGCTGAGGCATCAGCGAATGAGACAACATGAGATGTAGGAGCATTCCCCATGGTAGGGATTGTTCTTCTTGGCGTTTGCGGGCTGTGCAAAGTATCACTGCGTCCTACATCTCTCCTGACTGTGTGCCATCTCCCCACTAAACTATCTCTTAGTACAGCAGGGGTCAGACCTCTCAGAAAAGGTCTCAGTGCATTAACAATCATTTCTACAGAGGTTGGGATCTTTTCATCTGCACGCTTGTGTTTTGTTGGTAAGCAGTTTTTGTAGCAGCAGCAGCAGCAGCAGAGACATTCTTAGCTGACAGTGTAGGGGTTCAGGTAGGTTCCCCTTTTTCTAGAATTTCTTCCTCCTGCCCAGTATGCAATTCTGCTGGATGTTGAATGGGTTTTGTCAGGAGGGTCTGGCCTATGGTGCAAAAGGACACTCACAGCCCGGAATCCAAACCTTGCCATACCATCTGTACAGGTTCTGACCAAGGTAAAGTTCACAGCCCTTACAGTGCTGGGCTTTGCATTGGTAGCTGGACAGGAGTTGATACCAGAGCCGTGTTTTGGCTACTGCTGAGCAGCGCTGTCCCTCTGACATTCTTTCCACCATCAAAGGCGATGCGAGTGGGCAAGATCCTGGGAGGGGACACAACCAAGCCAACTGACCCAAATTAGCCAAAGAGCTTCCATACCATGTGCTGACAGCTCAGATATCTAAGCTAAGGGAGAGAGGAAGAAGTGGGGGCATTTGTGAGTTTTCAGTGTTTGCCTTCTGGAGGAACCGTAACACATGCTGAAGCCCTTCTTTCCAGAAAATATCCAAACATCATTTGCTCATGAGAAGTATGGGAAGTACAGAATGACCTTTTTTTCTCCTTAGCCCATGCACACGCAGGTCTCTGCTTACTTCTTTCTTTTACTGTAATGAGACTGCTTTACCTCACCGTGCTGGTCATTCCCCATCCTATTCTCTCTCCTGTCCCAGTGGGAAAGAGAGTCATAAAGTGATGGAGTGGGCACCTGGCACCCAGCCAAGGTGGAGCAGCTACAGTCATTTTGGCACTCAAACGTGGGGTGAGGTAAAGGTGGTGAAATGGACTATAGCAGGAACCTCGGGGTGCCAGGCCTGAACAGCAGAGGCACGTTGAGTTGAGCAATGGGAAGTAAAGCTTTCCTAAATTGAGGATTCTTAAATGCCACATTCTTCTGTGCTTCATGTTTTTATGCTGCAGGGAATGACTTCAATGAGAAAATAATTCCAGCATGGAGTAAGAACTTTGGACAGTGACCAAGTGTTGCCAGCAGTTGCTCCAGGTGCTCCTGCCAACATCCCATGTCGGAAGGTGCACTGCCCCCAATGCACGTTGTCTTTGGCTGCCCTGTGGCAGAGAAGCCCCCCAGGGCAGAGGTCTCTGGGGCAGCAGATGACGCCAGCGCTGCCCGGGCTCAAGGAGGGTGACAGGTCTGCTTGGGCGGGGACTCTGCCACACCTGCAGATTCCAGTGCTCCCCTGGCCCCAGGGGTCAGAGCAGCACTCGTGCCCTGGCTCACACGTTCCTTGTCTGTGTCACACCCACAGGTTTAGGGCGGCCACCAGGTGGGACGTGTCCCGAGGAGGCCGTGCCAGCTTCTGTGCAAGGCCCCGTGCCCTTCCTGCTGCGGCTGTGTCGGCAGCCCTGGGGGCTCCTTCTGCTGCCCTGAGCCCGCAGAGCAGGGCAGCGTTTGCCCATGGTGTGAGCCCTTCCAAAAGATCCTGTCCCAGGGCTGTCTCAGACACTTGGGGCGAGGGATTCCTTCCGACCTGGGCCACTTTGGCTGGGCTGGGAGCGGCCCCAGGGCAGGTGGCGGTGTGTGTAAGGGCCCTTTGTGACATAGTGCAGCAGCATGGTCACCGTGGGATGCAATGGGCCAGGGTGTCAAAGGGCCCTTTGTGACACGTGGTGACATAGCAGCTGGCAATGACGCAGCCACACCACAGTGCCTGGAGCACGCGACGGGACAGGACAGGATAGAGCGGTGTCGTGAGGAGCCCCCCCACAGCACACTCGTTCCTGTCTGATCCGGAGCTTTTCCGAGGCATTATTCCTACAGGTGACGTCGAGGGCAGACCACAGGACTTGGTGACCTGTGGCCTACCTGAGGCTTCTCTTTTGCAGGTGCCTTCGAGAACTTGTTGACTCGGAGCTCTTCTGAGCCATCTCTCTAGAAGGCACCCTCAACGCCACCCTGTGGCATGGCGGGCAGATTCCTTGGCCTCTTCAAAGTCTTCAGGGGGAAAAAAAAGAAAGACCCTGGAGCACAAAAGCCTGAAGAGCCGGAGCAGTTCCAGCCGCTACAGGACGGTGAGTGGCAGAACTGGGACACAGGGCGCTGGCTGTAGCCGGCTTGGCCCCGTCCTTTCCCACCTGCTGTGGACGTGCCCAGGGACAGGACAGAAGAGGGGCTGGGGCTGAACCTCGCAGCGCCCTTGCTGCATCCCCTGGGGCATCCTGGGGCTGTCCCAGCCTGGGGAGGACAGGGCTGGGCCGTGTTCTCCGGCCTCTCCTGCAGCCCCTCAGCTCTGGCTGCTCTCGCTCTGCTAGATGCAGCCACAGACAGCACACAACAGCAGAAGCCTGCCCGCGGCCGCTTCCGCAGGACACTGAAGGTACCTGCAGCCATCCCTGCCTGGACTGGGCCTGCTGTCACTGCTCAGCCAGCACCACGCTTGGAGGACTCCATGGAACATCCCTGCCTTTGTTCTCCTGCAGATGTTCACGAAATTCATCCGCATTCGACGTAGAAATATCAGCACCGCTGCGCCTGAGGGCACAGCCAAGCCTGACTCCAGTCTGACCAAGTCCCCAGCAGAGCCTGATGTCTGCACAGATTTGACTGTGCCCTCAGAAAATTTTGACACTGCAGTGAATGATCTCCGGGAGAAGGCTGTTCTCGTGGAAATGGATGAGGGCATTTCCATCACAAACAGTGACAGCGGAATGACTCAAGGCCTTGAAAATACTGACAGCACGCCCACTCCGACCATCATTTATGCTCCCAGTATGGATTTTTCCGAGGAGAGTGGTGTTTCTCCTCAGCAGCAGGTAAGCAGCCTTGGGCCAGGGCTGGAGACCTTCCAGGATTGTGTGTCCCCTCAAGCCACTGCACCCTCTCAGCCTTTGAATCCATGACAGTACTGTGGGAAGGGAACCTGGGGAAGTTGCTCCCTTGGACGGTGCTCCAAGTCTTCCCCATGCCTCTTCCAGGTGCCAGCCATTTTAAGGAATATTCACCAGAGACTGGCATCCCATGTCACTGTGGATGCCAGGACGCAAATTGACATTGTGAGGCTGGCTGAAGAACACCCGGCTGATGTGGTGCTGACCCTCCTGCACTGTGCCCCAACGTGTGACAGGTACGGGGCCTGCCTGCCTTGAGAGCTCAGGGCTCACCAGCCATTAGGGCCATCGCCCTGCACGGCCTGTGCAATGGGCTCTGCCAGACAGGCAGAGAGGTCCAGGACCCTCGGGCCCCTCTGTTTCCCGAGCCTGCTGCCATGCTCCCTCCCTGCCCTTCAGGGCACTGGGGCTCTCTCACCTGGCCTCCAGAGCTGCACAGGGCATGGTAGTGTGACTGAGATGGCCCTGACACAGAGCTCTGATCCCACAGAGCTGCTGCAATGATGTGGAGAGCCATAGGCTCATCGGTTCCCACACTGGAGAAGGTGCTGCCAACACTGCTCTGCGTTATGGAGGACTGGCCTCTGTATTGCATGTTCACCTCTGATGGGGACAACAAACACGTTTTTGCCCTGGCTGTGAGTGTCTGAAACTGGCCTTTGCTCGCCCCCAGGTGTCCTCTCCAGCAGCTCTCCATCCTCCCCCTGCCTCAGGCACTGGGCTGAAATCTGGGCTAAGGGCAGGCTCAGGGGGCACCAGGCCCGCTGCTCTCTCTGCGTCTCTCCCCTGGGGCCCTGCCACGTGGACACCTCGGCACTGAGCGCTCTCTTGGGCTGTTTCTTTTGCAGGCAACTCTGGTGCTCTGGGTGATTGTCCAGGTGCCTGAGTGCCACGAGGCAATAATCCTTTATTCTTCCCGCCTGTTTGTGGCTCTGCTCTTCCATGTTGTCATCACCACACAGCAGATGCCACAGGAAGTTCATGACTTCTGGAGGGCATGCCAGGAGGAACACCATCTTCCCAGCAACCCCAACAGGTCTCCGTCCTCCTGTCCTTCCCATGCCCCTGTGGCCAGTGCCAGCGCTCCCAGTGTGACCTGGCTTTGCTCCGCACACAGGTTTGCAGTGCAGGCCATCAAATCCCTGCTCTGCCGGCTGCGGTGTGACAATGAGGTGATCGCGATGGAGCGCAAGCACGGATGGGACACCATGCTCTGTGCTGACACCCAGCACTATGCCATGGGTCTACTGGCCAGGTGAGACCCCCCCTTCTCCCCAGTGTCCCCAGCATTTCTGCCCTGTGCTCAGGGTGCCCCCCACAGTCCCTGTGCTCATGGGCCTCGTCACTGAGGGACGGCTGAGCAGACTGGAAAAGGCTGGGAAAGGCTGGGTGCCCAGAAGAGGCCACCTCTCAAAGCGCCCACATCCGCTCTAGAGATGCTGCGGAAAGACTGGACATCTGTGAGTCAGTCCTGGGAGAGGTTTGCTCCCCCGACCTCAGGATCTTTTTCCCCCTGACAGGGAGATGCGCCGTATCTTGATCCCTTTATGTTCCCGCATTGCAATGCACCTGATCCGGGTGCTCAGCATGGAGAAGCCAGGTTGGGATCTGCCCTTACTGGCATTCCTCGTGGAGGTGAGCCTGAAGGCCAGCGCTGCCTGGCTGAGCGGCCTCACAGCTCTCTGCCCTCTCGTAGCCACATCCCGTGCCTGGCACGGCGCCCGCGCCCGGTGCTGCTGCTGCTGCTGCCTGGGGCCGGCCCTGTGCGGTTCCGGGCTCCTGCCGGCCGGGCCCCGTGTCACTGCCCTGTGCCTTTCAGGTCCTCGAATGCCTGGACTGGACTAAATGTGGTGGCAGCGTCCTGAGGGTCATGTCAAAGTACCTTCACAGCAAGTGCAGGCAGAGGCGTCGCCTGGCGCTCAGAGGCCTCGTGGTGCTCAGCCAGGATCCCCTGATGGTGAGCAGGGGGCAGCAGCTGAAGCTGCACTGGGGAGAGCAGCCCCACTGGGCTTCAGGAGCTGAGGCAGTTGCTCCAGGCTCTCCAGCCTCAGCAGCCCGAGTGCTGTGGAACAGGCCTTTGGCCTCTGGGCCCTGCGGCAGCAGGCCGCGCTTGCAGTGCCCACTCATTAGTGGTGCAGCTGTTCATGGCTTCACAGCACAGCCTTGTGTTCCACACAGGCAAGAAGAATGTGCAGTCTGTCTCAAAGCTTTGTGGAGCTGCTGGATGATGCAGATGGAGAGATGGTTGCCATAACCCTCCGTGTGTTCACTAATATGCTCAAGGACAAAGACATCCTGGTATCGAGCACCACTGCCCCAAAGCTGGCTGAGGCACTCCTGGAGCTCTTTGACAATGTAAGGTTCTGTGACCTGAGCCACAGGCACAGGGTTCTTCCCAGAAACTTTGTGCTGTCTGCCTTTTCAGGCCTTTGCCTTGGTGGGCCAGGAGTAATTGGTGCTTAGGCTTTTTTTTTTTTTTTCCCTCTAGGACAATAGCCACGTGCAACTGCTCTCCATTGACCTCTTCCGTAAAGTGATGGAGTTAGTAGTGGACGAGGGAAAAAAGCACCTGAAGACAATTGTGAACGAGAGCCTGTACCCACTTTTTAAATACTGCCACGATGAGAACCAGCGCGTGGCGCAGGTGAGGTTTTGTGCCGTGCTGGTGCATCCCTGGGAGGGGCTCGGCTGCCTCCTGCCCTGGTGCCTCCCGGGCTGCAGCCTCCTCCTGGCCTCGGCACAGGGATGCGGGTCCTGGGCCTCGGGCTGTGGTGCCATCTCGGCATCTCTGCCGCTCTCCAGGCTTCTCGGGAAACGCTGCATTGTTTGGCCAAGTTCCTGAAGAGGAAGGATCTCGAGCAGCTACTGAAGAAGGAACATCCATTGGATATGGACGAGTGCTCGGTAAGGACGGCCCGGAGAAGCCGGAGCCTCAGCCTGGAGAGTATCCCTGCCGCTGGCGCTCAGTGTGTGGGCCGGCAGCTGCGGCCCCTTGCCCAGCACTGCAGCCAGGGGCTCCGGCCCGCGCCCCACACGCCGCTCCCTTCCCCGGGCCCCGGGCTCTTCTCCAGGCTCCGGCGGCCCCGAGCCGGGTGCCCGTGGAGCCCCGGCCCAGCGGGGCTGCGGGGCGGCCCCGCGGCTCCCCGGGCAGCCCCCGGCCCTGTGCCCGCTGCAGAGCCCGGCGCCGGCGGCTGCTGCCCGGGCCTCGGGGCTGTGCGGGCAGGGGAGGCCGGGGCCGGGCGCGGCGAGAGCCCGGCCGAGGGGCCGAGCCCGCGCCGACCCTTCCCTGCCGCCGCTCTCTGCAGCTGGCAGACGACAGGAGCCGAGCGGCCGAGACCCTGCGCCGGGCCCTGCCGTACCTGGAGAGCCCGCGGGAGCCCCTGCGAGAGGCGGCCCTCAGGTTCATCGGTGAGCCACGGGCCCGGGCTCCCTCCCCGGGCCGCCGCCGCCCTCTGGCAGCCGTGCCCTGGGGCGGCAGCGTGCGGCGAGGGCCCGGGCTGAGCCCTGCCGGGGCAGGAGGCCGTGTGGCCACAGGGCCGCAGCGCCGCTGGCAGGGAGCCGTGCCGCTGCGGCCCTGACGGGCTCTGTGTTCTCAGAGGCGGCCGGAGTGCCCATGATGGGGCAGAAGGAAGAGCTCCAGCTCACCTCCATGGGTGAGTGAGGGCAGCGGGCTGTCAGCAGGGACTGGCGGGGGAAGCTGCACGGCCTGCACAGGGAGCTGTGTGCCCTGGACCGGCTGTGGAGGGCTTTGCTCCTTGCGTGGACGAGGGCTGGAGAGGACACAACACGGAGAGATTTCAAGGGCACCTGGGGGATTCATGGCGAGCACCTTCTGGCTGATCCCAATGTCCTCTGTTTCCTTCTGGGTGGGATGGACATGGCAGGAAGATCTCCTAGGATTCCCACTCTGACCATTGCTCTGTTCCTCTCTCTTCCAGCCCTTCAAGCCCAGAGGCAAGACACCAGCCTCTTGTGCTCTAACCTGCAAAATCAAGCCCCGTTTTCCCAGAAAGCTGAAGAACTGGAGACAACTTCTGGATCCAGTGAACCAGAGTCTCAAGAACACACCAGAGACACTGAAGAGGACGCGACCTCTCAGGGCCCTGGAGCTCTATGCATAGCTGAGGCTTAGCACAGTTCCCACGGCTTCAGACCCCTGCCTGTTTGTAGTTAGCGCCCTCCCTCTAGACCTCAGACCCTGCCCATCCCCTGTTTTTCCTTCCACTCTCCACCTCTTTTGACAGCTCCTTCCCTCCCAGCCCTCAGATCCTGCCCATCCCCTGTTTTTCCTTCCACTCTCCACCTCTTTTGACAGCTCCTTCCCTCCCAGCCCTCAGACCCCGCCCATCCCCCCTTATTCCCTCCTAGCTCATCCCTTTGCTTCGCCTTTTATCAATAAACAGTTTGGCTTCTTCACTTTACCTCCATCTCTGTGGAGTTGAAGCAGCACAAATCCAGAGTCCAGAGACACAAAGGCCCCTGCTGCTGTTCTCTTCTGCGCTGTGTTTTGTGCCGAGATGCAGAGGGGTGAGGCCACATCAGGCTGGAAATGTGCCTGTGCTCAAGGTCCCATCCTACAACACTGTGCAGTTGAAGGTCTTACTGAGGACCCTGAAACCCCTGGATTTTGGAAGAACCAAACATGAGTATGCTCTGAACCCAGCTGTGAGGGATTCCATGGAAAGCATCCACAGAAGGCAAAAGGAGCTTGGAATGCTGAAGCTTCCAAGAACAGCTTCCTGAAAGCCCAGCAATGCTCCATCCCTGCACAGGGTCAGGAAGAGGGCAGAACCAGAGACCATCAGGGCTGAACAGGGAGCTTTGGGTGTGCCTAAGGGCAAGCGAAGCAGCAGCACGGTGGCCGAGACTGGGACGCGCCACCGTGCCGATTGCCCCGAGCGCTGTCAGGCAGCGCCGGGATCCCGGCTGCGGTTCTGGGCCCCACAACTGAGGAATCGCAGCCCCTGCCTCAGAGGCGGTCAGAAAGCCGCCCAAGTGAGACCAGAGGGAGGGCACCCTTCCAGTCTCTCTTGGGCATGGCCACAAACCAGCCCCTGCTTCTCCTTCCCCTGCCTGTGTTTGGGCTGTGCTGATGGCAGCGCCAGCCAGGTCTTCCAAAGGCTGTGGGGAGCGGGCGTGAAAAGTGCTGCGTGCACAGCGGAGAGTCCTGGAATGCGCTGGCAAGAGCAAGAGCAATATGCATTTGCCTCTGGCTTGCTGGAAGCCGCTCCGGCCCAGAGAGCCAGCCCCGAGCTGGGCTGTGTGGGCCAGGCAGCACGGAGAGTCTTGGCCCATCTTGGTGTGTCCCTGGCCTCAGAAAAGGCTTGGAAGGTTTGCCTCCCAAGGTGCCCTGCTCATTGGCTCTTCCTGCGCACCTTGGAGAGAACAGGGCAGGCCTTTCTGGCAGCTGGGCATTGGCAGGCCTTCAAATGGGGCCGTGTTGTGGAGCAGGCCCAGCCTGAGAGGAGCCCAGCGCTCCTTGCTGCTCTCTGCTGACACGTCAGCGCTGTCTCCTTTCGGGATGACCCTGGCTGTGTCAGGGGGTGCACGTGGACACGAGACCGCCGCTCCCGTCCCGCTGGGTCCCAGCAGTGCCTCGCCTCCCTGCGTCCACGTCAGGATGCTGGCCAGGAGAGGTCCTGGAAGCTGAGGCGGCTGATTTGAAGCTTGCGCAGCCGCCTCCAGGTCAAGGCCAAGGGTGTTCCCTCAGGAGACAGCAGTCCTGAGGAGTCTTTATAATTCAAAGGAATCCGCAGACAGATGCATTGTCCACCAAAAGCTCTCCTATTGGCAGGAGGGGAAGGGTCTGCACCCCAGTAAAATGCTTCTCTGCCACGTCTAAATTTCAGTGGCGTTATGCAGGAATTCGATCAAAAATACCATCCATCTTTACACAACTGAGGTTATTCGATAGGCAGGAGGTTAGAAAGAAATACATGCTGTCAGATTCCTAGGCTTGAAGCTTACATGAAGCTGCCTAGTGCTGTCTCCCGGGCTAGGTCCCAGGGGAGATGGTGGTGCCTTTTCTCCTGTCCCCGCGCCACTGGAGCGGAGGGGATTTAGCCCTCACCCCGGTGCCGGCGGCAACACCGATTCCCGGCCCACACAGGCATAGCAGTGAGGAAAGCCTGTCCTCCCTCAGGGCAGCAGCTGAGGAGGGCGCGGGGTCCATGGAGCGGATCTCGGCCGTACCCTCACCCCGCTGGCGCTGGAGTGCGGGGGATCTCAGGGCTTGCGGGAGCCCAGCGGGACCGGCGCCACCAGCGCCGCAGACCCCCGTGCCGCGGAGGCGGCAGCGGAAGGTCCCTTCCCCTCCCCGTGCATTCCCGGCGCGGGAAGCGCCAAGAGCGCCTTTGGACCGGGCCGGGGGGGCGGCCACAGCGGACTGCCCTCACTGTGGGATTGCCACGAGATATTCCGTGGAGGAGGACGCCGTGGGTCCGAGCCGCAGCTGTCCTGTCCCCGCCGCAGCCGGCAGCTCGCAGGCGTTGTCAGCGCTGTCCCGGCACGGAGCCGGGCTGCAGCGGCTGCAGAGCCCCAGGGGCCGGGGCTGCGGGCACCGGAGAGCTCCCGGGGGCTGCGCTTGTCTCCGCAGGTGCTGCCGCAGCGTCGGCGGAGCGGGGACAGGGCGGGACTGAGCTGGCAGCGCCTTGCCGAGCCTCGGTGTCCCGCAGGGCCGGGACCAGCAGTGACCTCTCCCCGTGTCCCTTTCAGAGTGCCATCAGCGCGGGGCTGAAGCTGTTGCCGAGGCCGATCTCCGAAAGGCTTTTTCAGCGCTCCTGATGTCTCGAGATCAAAGTACTGTTTCTTCCCAGAAAACGGATTCTGGCTGTGACCTGGAGGAGAGGGAATTCTGCTGCATCCATGGAGTTGTGAAGGGGCTTCTGCGTCTCCTGGAGCAACCAGCAGCCGGGGTTACACACTTGCCTGGGGTGCAAGAAGCCACTTGTCATGAGCAGGGCGATGGAACTCGTGAGCGTGCAGCGAGTGAGGATGTGGAGCGTGGACTGTGCCCCAGTGATGGGAGTGTGAGGAAGCCCCTGCATCCTCAGGGCACATCAGCCATCGGCAATGGACACAGAGAATTCCCGAGTGAGTGCACAGCCAGCCCTGTGGCCACTGGAGAGGGGCAAGTGTCTCCTCCCAAGGACAGGGCTGGCAGGTGTGTGGCTGTTTCCCGATGTCTGGAAGAGGCCTCGTGCTCTGCTCGGCCCCATCAGTGGCTGGAAGCAACAGCCCCAGCTGTCCCCAGGGCTGTGCAGTTCTCCTGCTGCAGCCTGTCCCCAGCCCTGTGTCCCTGGCTGTCCCCAGCCCTGTGTCCCAGGCTCTTGGCTCCCTGGCTGCCAGCTGAGTGAGGGCCACACTGGCTGAGGGCTCCCTCCTGTGCTCCCTGGGCACTGGGGGAGCAGATTGGAGGGCCGCCTCTGGTTCTGGCAGCCAGCAGCTCTTTCCTGCTGCAGGCAAGTGCTTCAGGGCCCATGCCGTGGTCACCTTGGTGCTGACTGTGCTCGTGTCCCTGGTGCTGGCTTTGGGGGTGGCCTTGGCTGTGCAGTCAGGTAAGGGAGGGGCAGCACCTGGGCCCAGCCCCTCAGGGCAGAGCAGGCTCCCTGCTCCCTGCACAGGGGAATCCTCAGAGCTTCTCCTCTTCCCCCTCCAGCACCACAGCTTCCAGTGACACCTGCACAGTGCTGTCCCTCTGGCTGGGTTGGCTACAATGGGCTCTGCTACTACCTGTCCAGGGATTTTGGCACCTGGGATGAGGGTGAGGAACGATGCTCCGAGCTCGGGGCCTCCCTGGCCATTGTCAAGGATGAGGAGGCCACGGTGAGTGAGGGGCTGCGGGCGCTGTGGGGTGGCTGAGGGGAGCCTGGGGGTGCTCCTGGGCCGGGCTGGGGGCTGGCAGGGCTGGGGGTGCAGCCCTGTCCCGGGGCCTTGCAGGGAAGGAGCCCCGGGCACGTGTCCCCCCGAGGGGCCGGGGCAGCTCCCACTCCTCTCTCCTGGGCAGGATTTGCTCTTCCGCCTCCGTGGGAACGGCGATTTCTGGCTCGGGCTGCGCAGGCGGGGCCAGCGCCTGCACTGGGGGGACGGCACCAACTTCGGCTCCTGGTGAGTGCCGGGGAGCCGGGCAGTGCCGCGGTGTCGTGGCTATTCCTGCCCTGGGTAACCCTGACACCAACGGCAGGGAAGGTACTCTCTAGTGACCGGGTCACCTTTGAGATCCTGTGGGTCCTGGCTGGCCCTTGGCTGGAAGCAGTGATGGCGCGAGATAGAAAGAGGGGACACTGTCGAGGGTCAATCAAACTGGGTTTATTAGCCCAGGGTGTCTGCCTCAACAGAGACCCTTGTGCAGTAACTTTTATGCGGGGGTGGTACAGAGGGATGGGTTCTGTGTGGGTCCAATCAGAGGTAACTCAGGCGTGGCTCATAACATAATAGACAAACAGGGGAACAAACCAGGGTGGGATAGGAGGGGAAATCTGGAATCCTGTCCTATCACTCGAGGCTCCCCCTAGAACCTTCCAGACGTAGGGAGAGGCCTCGAAGTGACAGGCAGGGCCCATGGGTTACATAACAAATGATTGACAGGAAACAGGAACAGGGGTAAAGCAAGCGGGGAATAACCAAAGGGGTACATGGAACAAACCATTACAAATAACTTCAAGTAATAAAAACATACCTAACCAAAAACACACCACCACAGGGCAGGGCATGGGGGGACAGGGGCACAAGGTGTTCCCCTGGCACCCAGCGCTGCCTCTGCTCCTCCTTGCAGGGTTCCTGTCCTTGGCGATGCAGAGTGTGTGTACCTGAGTGACCATAAATTCTGGAGTCAGAGCTGCTCAGATGAGCGGCCGTATCTGTGCAGCAAGGCCCGAGCTCCCCTGTGACAGGGGCTGGAGAAAGGACCTTCTCCACGCTGGGCAGTCCCAGCTTCACCTCTTCCCATGGCGCAGGGCTGTCCTTCCTCAGCTGCCCCCTGTGCCTGGCACTTACTCTCAAGGTCCCCTCAGTGCCTGTGCCTCCCCACTGCCAACGCCGGGCTGGGTGTTCAGAGGAAAAGTCTCTGCAATCCATCCTCCCACCGATGCTCCCTGCAGTCAGTGGATTGCCCTCATTACACAATAAACTCCAATGGGGAATTGTGGAGGTGGGCGGAGCCGCGGCTGCTCTGCCTTGGAGGGAGCTAAGCTGAGGAGTTAAGGAAGAATTTCGCAACTTCAGTCAGAGTACTTAAGACAAAGACAAACTTCTTAGCTACGGCGATTTGGCTGGAGACTCACAAGCTTCTTCGGGGTTTTATGTAGATCTGTTACAATTGATTGGTTCTGTACCCTTTTCCTCCCACCCTGGTGTCCCATAAAAACCTTTGAGTTTCCTCTGGTCAGCAGAGGTTTCTCGTCCCTGGACCCCTTTCGCTGGTACCCTCTCAATAAAGTACCACCTGCGGAAATTCCATACGAGACCGACCTCTCTCTCACTACGGCCGGCTAAAAGAGGGGCTAACTCACAAGGGCATGAGCTAAGAGCACACCAGCTGGCATATCGAATCCAAGTAGCCGTGAGCTCTTGGAGATCTTCACTACCTGGCCTTAAGCTGAGACTTTTGGGCTGTCCTTTGAAGAGGAAGAAGAACAGCTGACACATACCGAGGAGGAATGCCAGTTTTGGCATCAGACACCTGACTGTTCAGAATGGTCTCTCTGCTCTCTCTCTGTGTCTCTGGGCTGTGGAGGACGGTCGGAGCTGCTGCCTGGGGAAGGGAATTCGCTGCCACTGCCATAACCCAGCCCAGAGCTGCAGCTTCTGCCGTGGGGAGAGCCTGTGCTTGTGAGAGCAGCCACTGACCTGGGACCTTATTACCACCTACCTCACTAAAATAGGGGCCTCTCTCCACATGCTCAGGTGCCCGGGATCCTGATCTCCCCTCTCCCTGTCCTGCTGGAACAGTGTTAGCAATACTCTGAGTATTTACTCCGAGCATTGTACCTCCACACCTCCTGCCAGCCCAGACGTCTTGTAAATGACACAGAATGAAGTGAATGCTCAAAATTAAAACCTTTGGCCTCTTCCACATCCTGCTTTTCTATCTGTGCTTCATTTCCCCACCAGCCATGTCCTGCCCAAAGTCTCTCCCTGTGTTGCTCGGCTGCTGGAGCCAGTGAGATCTGTGTTCTCAGGTAAATTCACCCCCATGCTCTGTAAAATGGTCGAGGTGGGTCCTGCCAGGCCAGCCTGGGCACTGTAGGACTGCAGCAGGTTTGCCACCAGGTTCAGGTCCACATCCACGGGTGCCAGCTCAGCATCCTCAGCTCCAGAATCAGGGCCAGCACTCTCAGGTGTGGCTGCTTCAACAGAGCTTGCCTGCAGTGATATGAAGAGGAAAGTTTATCAAAAGGCATGAGGAGATTTAAGGGAAAAAAATGGCAAGCCACAAGAGAAAACAACAATTCTGCAGCCAGCAAAGTCCAGTACATTGCAGAGTCTTGACAGACAGGAATTCAGCCCCCAAGAGCTCATGCCAGCTAAAAATCACCACTGTCCATGATCCCAGATTAACTTCCAGGAGAATGACAGACAGTGTTGCCGAGTCCTGGTTCAGCTTCTTTGGGAGCAAACTACTCCAGAGCTCCCAAGTCAGGCTGCAGCTGCTTGCCCTACCACTAAAAACAGGGAAATGAAGCTAAGTCTTGGGAAAAGATGTGCCAATTCAAAGCTGAGGTAAGCTTTAATTTGAAAAAAGCATATTATGGTGCAGATACAGCACACTTTGCTGGCATGTGGGAAGGTTCTGACACATTACTCAGAATGGTCACTTTCAGCACATTTCCTGGATAGAAATTACTGCTACAAATGTGAGCTCCAGCCATACTCACGCCTCTCTTTTGGGTGGTGAAACTTTTCCCAACTTTGGTCTGTGCCAGCTCACGATCCATCTCATTCATGTACGCCTTGAGACTGCCCACGAGCTCCCCAGGAGCCTCCTCCTGCTCCTGCCTTTGATTCCCAGCATCCAGGTCTTCATCATCCCCATCTGAGAGATCAAACTCCTCCTCTTCATCCAGGTCATCAGAACCCAGCTCCTCCGAGTCTGCCCCTGGGTATTATTTTGTGTCAGTACCACAGCAAAGAAATCGGTGCAGGGATTTGTTTCAAATAGAGAACGAATCCCACCTAAAATTCTGTCCAGTGCTTTCATAAAAGAATCCACATCAAAGGTAACGTGGGATTCATCAGGTGACCTGAAATACAAAAACAGTTTTAAATAAATAAAGCTTTTTATGCTTGCATAAGCCTGACACAGGCGCAAGCCATACTGATTTCTCTCAAGCCAGGATTGAAGTTGGGACATTTGAACTTACTGGTCCTCAGAAGTTCAAAGCCTGTATGGATTAGACCTTGAAACAGTGAGTGGAAGAATTCTTGGCATCAAAGACAAAAATTTTGAAGACCACACAATCAGACTGAGGAACAGAGAGCAGCTCAGCTTGCAGCACTTGAACCTGCACCAGTGCCAGAGTGGTACCAAGCTGATTTAAAGCAAGTACATGTTCACTGCTGTGGGTTTCCTCCAGGCCCCTGCTCAGCAGAGCACCTTCAAACTCTGATTCTGCATCACAGAATCACCCACAGGGCTGCAGCAGAGTCAAACATTGTACAGCTTCCAACTGAGATACCATTCTAGTCACTGAGAATCCTTTGGCCACTAAGTGGAAGAAGAAAGGCTCACTCTGAATTGGGAGAGCCTATCCATTATTTAGTCTTAATGAAGGTTGGACTGGCTCTCCCTTCACAGCTGTCAACATTCCCTCTCTCCCCCCACAAATAATTATTTGTAATAGAAATAATTCCTCTCATCCAGCTCACCATCCTCTGGAGGAAGACAAGCTGCTTCTCTCTCAAGTTCCTTCAAATCAATGGATGTTGTCTGTACTAGCGTCAGGATTTCATCACCTGGGCTCACTTCAACAGAGCTAGAAGGAAAAAAAGTTCAATTCACTGAAATAGATTCAATGGGATCACATGCTCTGCATTCAGGTTTTCACTCAAATTCTTCGTTTTTCCTTGTGTGCAAATACATCAAAAGGGGAAATAAGTCTGGGAGAAGTACCACACAGAGTATTGGCCAAAACAGGACACGGTCAGTCCCTGCTATTCCCAGCTGATGGCTCCAAAGCCCATTTGATGGCTCTTTTTCTTTACATTTTTATTGCCTTGGTAAGTAACAAGATTGCCAGATGCCAAACAGCACAGACTGGAAACTCAAAAAATTAACTGTTGAGATATTATGAGCTGGCAAAGCCTCAGTTACTTTTGTAGTCATTTTTTTTTATTTTTATTTGATCTTTCAGAGAAATCTATAGCCTTGAGTAAAAAGATGGATTACTCTGTACTTATTATTCACTGGGACTGCTTTTAAATGAAACTTTTATACACTTTCTACAGTCATAAAAGCAAATAAATCTTTTCAGTCACCTCTTAACCCACTTGGAAGAGCTCAGCATTTCACAAAACTGAGATAAAGAGCTACTCAAGCAAGAACTTCTCCTAGTGGAGTATTCTAGAGGAATTAGGTCTTGTGTGTCGTGGGCACAGCACCCATGTTAAATGTATGATGGAGAAAAAGGTTCAGATTATTGTACAAAGGATTTGTAGGCACAGTGTAAGAGACTCTTGAATTTCAAGTAGCTCTGACCTTTCTGGCAGGGTGACAGATTGCTGGGAGTGATCTTCTGCCATATGCAACAGTTCCAGGTACTTCGCAGATCCTTCCATTTCTCCCTATTGAATGCAAGTGACAGGCTCGAATCCAAATAATTCTCCCTTCCTTTTCACATTTAGGGAGACCACACACAATAAATGCTGTGATTAGGTTTATCTCCACACCACCAAGCACTGACAGAGAAATCCAAGGCAGGAAGTGAGTGAGGTGTCACCTCAGCAGACCCTCAGCGATTCAGATACAACTTGTAAGGGTAGGAAGGGAGGGAGGGGGAAACTCTGAGTAGGCTGGACATGAGGAGAACATGGAAAAAGAAGGATTTTACTCTGTCAAGGTAAGAAAATTTCCAGGGCTTCGCACTGCCTTTTGCTAAGGTTACAAGAAGGATGGCAGAGTGAAACCACAGTTTAGGGAAAACCAGAGCCGGCCCTTGCAGCCCCCACCCAATGCCCAGGGAGCACAGGAGGGAGCCCTCAGCCAGGGTGGCCCTCACTCAGCTGGCAGCCAGGGAGCCAAGAGCCTGGGACACAGGGCTGGGGACAGCCAGGGACACAGGGCTGGGGACAGCCAGGGACACAGGGCTGGGGACAGGCTGCAGCAGGAGAACTGCACAGCCCTGGGGACAGCTGGGGCTGTTGCTTCCAGCCACTGATGGGGCCGAGCAGAGCACGAGGCCTCTTCCAGACATCGGGAAACAGCCACACACCTGCCAGCCCTGTCCTTGGAGATGACACTGTCCCCTCCCCAGAGGCCACAGGCGTGGCCCTGCACTCACCCAGGAATCTTCGGAGGATCCCTGTGTGTATGTTACCGGTTGCTGGTCCGTTCTCCGAGAGGTCCTTCACAAACAGCAGAATCCACCCTCCTCCAGCTCACTGCCGGCATCTCTGCCTGGAACAAACAGCACCTTGCTCCCGATCCATCAGGAGCGCTGAAAAAGCCTTTCGGAGATCGGCCTCGGCAACAGCTTCACACCCGCGCTGATGGCACTCTGAAAGGGACACGGGGAGAGGTCACTGCTGGTCCCGGCCCTGCGGGACACCGAGGCTCGGCAAGGCGCTGCCAGCTCAGTCCCGCCCTGTCCCCGCTCCGCCGACGCTGCGGCAGCACCTGCGGAGACAAGCGCAGCCCCCGGGAGCTCTCCGGTGCCCGCAGCCCCTGGGGCTGCCCCGCTCCGCCCTCCGTGTCTGCCCGCCCTCGGTACGCAGAACGAGTCCAAACCGGCGGCGCCAGCTCATGTTCTCCGTCCTTTCCCCGCTTTTTAGTGGAATAAACCAAGTGTGAACTCCCTTTTGTCACCATTTCAAAGCCTCGAATCAAGGGAGAAAATAGGAGAGGTGCCCTCTTGATTCAGACCCCTAAAACATGAATAAAAATGGTCTCCCCTCAATTTAATACCGATTGAAAAGTGATTCAAGGAGGATTTTCCTCTCAATTTAGCCTCCTAAAACAAGGGGAAATGCAGTTTCCTCCTCAATTTCCCTCAAGAAAGACCATTCTGGGGGCATTTGGGCATATTTTTCCTCTCTGAAGGCCCCTTCAGATGGAGGGTCCCCTCGATGAAACTCTTATAATGGCACATTAAGACGTTCCTCTCGAGGGAAGCCCTTTAAAACCAGGGACAGCGGTGTTTGCCCTCAATTTGAACCTTATGATGATGAAAATGGGGCAGTTTCCATCAAATCCAACTCATGGAACAGCACCGTAAAGGTATTCGCCTTCCATTTAAACCTGAAAATCACGGATTTCAGGTGATTCCCAGCCAACTGGAATAAACTGGTATAAAATGTTACAAAGGTACTGCCACAACAGTGGCCCCGTGTCACTAAAAGCACCTGTTGGATCGTCGGGAGGCGACGCAGGCAGTGCTGATCGTCCGTCGGCACTCGCTGTCTGTCTGTCTGTTTTTGCAATCGCGACGGATAAACTTAGTCCGAGCCGTCAACGACTTCGCAGTGGAAGCTTCAGTCCGATCTCTTAGAGATCAGGACCAACATCTTGGTCTTTTATTCTCACAGTTTTCCGGGGCTGAGGAGGGGTTTTTCTTTGGCAGCAGCTCGTGCCGCGCTCCTTGTCGTTGTCCTTTCCCCCGCGGGGAGCAGCCCCGTATGCCGGTTTCCCTCCGTCTGGGGACAAAGCCCCGGTGCCCCCAGCCCGTCCCCGGGGTGTCAGGGCGAGTCTCCCCAGGAGCTGTGGGGCTGTGGCGGGGGCAGGAAGCTCCGGTCCCGCCGCCGGCTCGCACCGCACCGGACCAGCGGCAGCGGGCAGAGATGCTTTGGCTTCCTGTCCCCTCCTCTGTGTCCCCCGCCCAGTGTCACCACCTCCGTGCCTGTGCACGCACCCCGGGCTCTGCCGTCCCATGGAGGACGAGGACGGCTACGTGGTCTTAAACCGACGGGGCGAGCGGGGGTCTGCGGGGAGCTGCCCATGCCGGCAGGGTGCAGGTACTGGGGGTCGTGTCCGCTGGGACCCCCGATCGTGTGGGTGAGACCCTGAGACTGGGTGGGGGTCACAAAGGGTCCTGGAAGAGTCCAGGGGTGTCACTGTGGGGGTTGAGGGTCGCGGAAGGATTTGGAGGGGAGGTCCCAGAGGTCACTGCGCAGATGGGGACATGGCTGGGGACCCCGCGGTCAGGAAACGGGGAATACAGTCTGCGGGAACCGAGGGCTTGTATCGGCGCCTCCACAGGAGTTACAGCAGGTCGGGAAGGTCACCGCTGCACATGGCAGTCGCTGCTCCCCGGATGGAGTGCGGGCTCTTGGCGGGTCCGGAAACCCATCCCGAGGTGATTCCCATCCACGCACCCGCCGAGGGGGAAGGAACACAGGGTGGGGCAGCGAACGCGGGAATCCAAGTCACTGGAGGCTTTGCCGCTGAAAAACCAGGGGAGAAAAGGGGAGATGTCCTGCAGCCGACCCAGCGACGGGGGCGGAATGCCTCTCCTTGGATGGACTCGCTTCATTAAACAGCCCCACCTCCACCACCACCCCCACCCCCTCTCCATCTGAAAGGCACCTCCCTTCATCCCAAAGTCACCCCCTCCAGGGCAAGGCCCCCCTCCCTGGGCGCTCCCAGGCAGTCCCACGGAGTCCCGGGGCGCTCTCTGGGCCGGTTCCATGGGGAGTCCTGGGAGTGGGTCCTGGACAGCCCCCATGGGACCTATTCTAGGACCCCTCAGGAAATTCCAGGACCACCCAGGACCCCCTTTGGACCTCTCAGGACCTCTGACACCCCTGGGACCCCCATGGTACTCCCCCCAGACCCCTCCAGGACATCCCAGAACTTTCCAGGACCCTCCCAGGAAACCCAGGAACATTTGAGGATTGCTCCTAGACAAAAAGAGTGACAGCTCTGGCTGGCCTTGGCCTCCCAGGGGTCACTTCAGGCTGCCCCCAAGGCATTTTGAGTGACACCCTTCCCACCCTCTAGGAAAGAGCCGTCCTTCACAGACAGGCACCTGGCTGAAAGCGGGAAGCAAGGCCGAGGAAGAATCAGGAGTTTGTTCCATTCAGAAAGTAGTTGTAATTCCCCCTTCCATTTCTATGTGGAGAGAGGAAAAAGCCCTCCTTTTTTTTTTTTCAAACTTGACTGCTTTCAGACTTGAGTTTTGCATCAGAACATGAACCCATTGGTCCTGCTGGACTGGTCTCAGTGGCAATTTTTCTCCCATAAATATGTAACCTCTAGTACCAATGCACAGGGTAATGCCAACCCCCTACAGGATCTTTGTTATAAATGAGTGTGCTGCCTGATTTTTAATAAAAAAAAATTCAAAACAAAATTAAATGTAGCAACAAGGTTAATTTGAGCATCTTAAAAGTTATTGGTTCTACATAATAATACAAAAGCAAATTTATACCGTGGGATATGTTCCCATGGGGTACAGAGCAGGACTTGGTCTCCTGTCTCCCATAAAAATAAGGTGTTCTAAAATTAACCTTTTTATACTGTGTGTCACCTCCCATTCCCTCCTATTTTCAATTAGTAAAATTTACATCACTGGTGTCATCACCGCCTATTTCTGACTCCACCATCCCTTTTTTAGGGGTCTCCTCATTTTCAGGGGTCGCAGGGATGAAGGCTCTCATCTTCTTCTTGTGTCCTACTAATGAACCCATTGGTTACACATGTGTGCTAAGCCTATATTATGTTAGTAAATACTGTATATGCACATCCAAATAATTTCATGGTACACAGAGGCAATAAATGTAATATAATTACCACTTTTCTGGATTTTTTCCCAGGTTTTTGCCTCTTCTTATCTCGGTTCTTTCCTGTTCTCCTACTTTTCACTAAACATCTGGAGACATCTGCAGGAGAAGGGGGGGAGACTTCCCCTCTCCTTCTTCTCCTAAAAAGTTACATTTGAACTACTGTTTTAAAATATTGATTACTGTTTCAATTTTGTCAGCATGAATCATACCTATTTATCACATCTTGGAGCATTGCAAAACCATGAATAATTTTGGTTTTTCTCTCTCCAGGTCCCCTCCAAGCCGTCCTTTAAAGGAGGTGTGAGAACTGTTTTAGCATGGGCAGTGTTGGCTGGATGATGTGTGGCCTCTCCTAGGAAAGGCAACTCCCTTCTCTGGGAGAGCAGTCACTTTGGCAGTCTCCACATTAATCCTGCCACCTGTGAGGAGAAGCCAAGCTACTCTGATATCTTTTAAATTCTTCTGAATAGTGGGAAAACCAGTTTCTACCTGGGCTGTGTAATAGACCAAAGAAAGATGAAAATGGGTTCAGGGCCAACCTGCACCCATTTTCTCTTGTGCCACCACTGTCCCCTCACTCAAATGGTTCCTCTCCCTCCCCGGTGTGGCTTTGCCCCTCCACCCAGATATTCATAGCAAGATATTCCCTTCTACCTGTGCTTTTAGCAATATTAAACAAACTGAGCTCTCGGTTTCCTGGCGTGTTATGTGGAGGTGTGCTTGAAGATTAGTGAAGCTCACAGTGATGCATCTGAAGAGGCTCTTTTCAGGGCTGAAGGAACAAACAAGATTTCCTCTCACCCCCTGGAAAGCAAGATGTTCCTTAGGACACATAAATGTGGGTTTTAAGGCTGTTTTCCAAAGAGCAACATTTTTCTTGAAGGCTGGGGTGACTGGTGTTTGCAGAGGTTTTTACAGTAGGGAAAACACAGCTCCTTTGGGGTTCTCTTGAGTAGATGCTTTCTGTCTTGGCAAGCATGTGGGAAGAAGGCCTACTTTGTGAGACTGGTACTGGGTTACTAACAGACCTGTTGTTGTTCCTTTTTCTGCTGAAAAGAGCATTTGATGTCTAGGCATGGTTCTAAAAACCATCCCACGAGGGCAGTTTGCTTGAGATAAAAGCACTGTCCTGCTGGATCACACCAGGTGTCATCTTCTGTGAGGAGACAGCTCGGATGACACAGTGACAGCAGACACACAGTCACCCACCGCCTGTCATGCAGCAAACTACAAATGCCTGGAGCTGATGCTGGTATATTTGCTTCAAAAGAGTGTAGAGACAAAAGTGAGGAAGGTTAGGAGCAAAAGTTTGAAATGCTGCCCTGGAATCTGTCTAAAAGACTGCACAGATTTATAAATTCTAAAGCTAGTGTTCTGTAGAGGTTGACCAGAAATGGCTTATCATGGGCATTTGCTCCTGCTGCCATTTCCCAGGAGAGGGACAGTTTGTCCAGGATGTGCATCCTGCAGGTGGCAGAGACAGCACTCCATTGCACAGTGCGCTGCAGTTGCTCCAGGTGTTAATTTTTGGGAAATGACCAAATGCTGCTGTGGTATCTCTTGAGTTCACACTTATTGAAAACACCCCTGTGTGTTTGCCCTCAAAAATCAGCCCCAGCTGAAGCTCTGCTGTCACTGCACCGGGAACTATCGATGTGAAAAGTTTTCCCTTCCTGTCACTGCTGTCCTTTCCGCCTTTCCCTCCCTGCGACTATTTACAACATAATTGCTTCAAAATGTTCCTTTACATAACCCAGATGCCTTGCGGTGTTTGTCAGGTTTGCCCCGGATGTCTAAAACCCACTGGACTTGTACAAGGCTGGTCCCAAACAATATTCTGCTTACTGTGTTTGTTTCATGAGGTCAAAATTAACGCCAGGGGACACAGAGACCTTTAATGTCTTAAAACTCTCCTGAACACCTGGGCAGTTTGGCTGTTGGCACTGTTCCCACTGTTAAGTTTTATGGAATAGCCTCAGGAGTCAGCAGTCCTCAAATTCTTTTCCTGCCAATAAACTGGTTTTGGGATCCTTGTGGTGTAAATGGTTGTCAGTTCCAGGTGCGGCCAGCGAAGGTGATGAGGGGTCCCACCTGATCCACCCAAAGTAGAGTAGATTTTAATCCACGGATTAGCAAAACAAGCAGACTGGATAATGCTGTAATGGCCTGTAGTTCCTGCCTTACATTTTGCACAGAACAAAGCCTCTCCCCAAAAGATATCACAGAATGATTTGGGTTAGAATGGACTTTAAGGATTGCCTTGTCCCCACTGCCTGCCATGAGCAGGGACACCTTCCACTTATCTCAGCTTGCTCCAAGCCACATCCAACCTGGCCTTGGACACTTCCAGGGATCCATGGGCAGCCACAGCTTCCATGTTCACCCTGTGCCAGGGGCTTTCCCATTCTCACAGGGAACAACTTCTTCCGACTATCCAATCTAGCCCTGTGCTCTTGTCAGTGTGAAGCCATTCCTCCTTGTCCCAAGACTGTCTCCAGCTCTCCTGGAGCCCGTTTAGGCCCTGGCAGAGGCTCTGAGGTCCCCAGGGCCTTCTCTTCTCCAGGTACACACCCTGAGCTCTCCCAGGCTGCATCCAAAGCAGAGGGGCTCCAGCCCCAGGTAATTGGTAACCAGGGCAGGATTACAAACTTATTGTTATTTTTTTGTGGGGGCTTTTTGGGTAGGTTATTTTTTTGTATTTTAACAAAAACCACTTCTGTCTTTACGGTTTTACCGCCTCGCTCCACGCGAGGGCGCTGCTCTCCCGCCACCGCCCGGCCCCGGGGGCGTGGCCTCTCCGCCCGGGGGCGTGGTATCACCGCCATAGGGGCGTGGCCTCCCCGCCCGGGGGCGTGGCCTCTCCGCCCGGGGGCGTGGCCAGCGGGGACGGGCAGGCTCGGGGCGGGGCGCGGCCGCGCCGGGACCCCGCGGGGAGCGGGAGGAGGAGGAGGAGGAGGGAATAAAGGAAGGGAAAAAGGAGCGAAAGGGCCGGCGGCGGCAGGAGCGATGGTGAGCCGGGAGTGCGAGGCCGGTGTGGGGCGGAGAGAGGGGTGTGCAGGCGCGGCCTGTGAGGCAGCGAGGCCCGGGCCTCGTCCGGCGGGAGCCGGGTGCGGCCTGAGGGGTCCCGGGCGGGCCTCAGGGGATGCCGGGCCGAGCTCGGCCGCGGGCGGGGTGTGAGGGTGGGTGGGCAGGCCCTATCTTCGGCCCCCACCCGAGGCCCATACCCTTCCCCTGAACATAAATACATCCTCTTGTTTGTACGCTGCTTTCCTTATTCCCCACGATTACCTAGTTTCGGGGCAGAGAGGATTAGAAACGGTGTTTTCGCCCGTCTCTGGTTCATTTCTTGGGTGGGGCAGAATGATGTTTTCCTCAGTGTTTTGAGGAAGGTGCTGAGATTTTGGGGTCTGGCTAAAAGAAATCGTGTTTGCTGATTGATTGTAATTTTTTAGGGACACTTTGCTAATTGGCTATTATTTTTTAGCTAGAAGCAAACTTCAGGATTACTTGGAATGTAGCTGGCCCTAGCCCATGTTGGCACGGCATGAATATTGCAATTCCTCAAACCTGGAAGGGCTACTAGGTTTTTGGTTGTTTGGTTGGGTTTTTTTCCCCCCCCCCATCAGCGAGGGAAATTGAAATCACAGCTGCCGAGAGATAAACGAAACAGCATTATCTTTGTCCCACTCCTTTGTCCCGCTTGGTTACTCCATTCCCAAGTGCTGCTGCTTCTTCCTGCTTTGGCGTGGAGCTGTGTGCAGCCTTGGGTAGTCTGGGACAGCACCAAGAGCCTGCACAGCTTGTGTTGGGGTTGCTTTCAGCTGCCAAAATTTGGCCCTGGCTAAATGCTTTGCTTGTTGTGCAGGGAGCGGTCTAGACTGGCCTGGGGTTGCTGGGGCCGTGCTGCGTGGTCAGGCTGTTCTCACCTCAGTCCCTTCTGTGCCACAGCTTGGCAGAGAAAATTGCTGCTTATTGCACCTGAAAGACCTGCTCGGGTCTGCTCTTGTAGTCACTAGATTAGATAGTCGCTATCGCACGGGATTCCTGGCTTCTGGAAAGCTTAGAAAGATGGATTTGTACTCGGAGAATGGGGCTTCCTCTGGGGAAACACTGATACACGATGTTTTTCCTAAACTGTGGTTTCACTCTGCCATCCTTCTTGTACCCTTAGCAAAAGGCAGTGCGAAGCCCTGGAAATTTTCTTACCTTGACAGAGTAAAATCCTTCTTTTTCCATGTTCTGCTCATGTCCAGCCTACTCAGAGTTTCCCCCTCCCTCCCTTCCTACCCTTACAAGTTGTATCTGAATCGCTGAGGGTCTGCTGAGGTGACACCTCACTCACTTCCTGCCTTGGATTTCTCTGTCAGTGCTTGGTGGTGTGGAGATAAACCTAATCACAGCATTTATTGTGGTGTGGCAGCAATCGCAGTCTTGCTGTGACTCTAAGGGATTCCGTAAAGGCCCTTTCTGAGTAAGGATTTTGGGGTTCTGCTTGTCTCTTTTCCCAAATACACGACTTTGCCGATAAAATGATGTCTCCATCCGATCTCCTCCTGCCCCAGCTGCTTCCACCGCAGAAGTGCTGAGAAGGACTTGGAAGGTGCTGGTGGGTGACAGCCGGCCCTGCGCTGGGTGAGCCCCCAGCATGGGCAGGAGGGGGGATTCTGCCCCTGCTCAGCTGAGACCCCACTGCAGAGCCGCCTCCAGTCCGGGCTGGAGCTGTTGGAGCGAGTCTGGAGGAGGCAACAGGATTATTAAAGAGACGGAGCAGCTCTCCTCTGAGGAAAGGCTGGGAGAGGTGGGGTTGTTCGTTCTGGAGAAGAGAGGGTTTGGGGAAACCTGATTGTGGCCTCCAGTATCTGAAGGAGCTGACAAGACAGGTGGAGAGAGACTATTTACAAGAGACAAGGGGGAATGGCTCCACATTGACAGAATGTGAGGTTCAGATTAGGTATTAGCAGGAAATAATTTCTCCCTGTGAGGGTGGTGAGACCCCTGGCACAGCGTGCCCAGAGAAGCTGTGGCTGCCCCTGGATCCTTGGAAGTGTCCCAGGCCAGGTTGGTGGGGCTTGGAGCCACCTGGTCTCGTGGAAGGTATCCCTGCCCATGGCAGGGGTATGGAATGAGATGATCTTCCAAACCAAAAGAGTCTGTGATTCTGTTGCTCCTATTCTTTGTATCAGGCAGTGAAAGACATTGCCTTTCAAGTACTAGCAGGCCTAGTATATGCTTTAGACCTACCCTTAGAGCATAAACTGAGATTTAGGATTCTACCAACTGATGTAGCAGCAGGTGTTCTGCTCTGTTTGCTGTGGTGATTGTGGTACGGTTTTCTGTGTTAGGAAATGTTCGTATTTCCTAGAAATTAGCATGTAAAAGTCACTCAGAATCCTTTGTGTTCTGAGGGCAGGATCTGTTTGCCTGTCTTTCCTCATCAAGATTTACCCATGCCATATCAGGAAGGGCATGTGACTAGATATTGCAGAGGTCGAAGGGTTCTGCATGTTGGTGTTGATAAGATAATTTTTGAGGATTCTACCCTATGGTTGGACTTGTCAAGAGCAGGGCGCTTCATGTATAATAGCAGCATTCAGTTTGTGCTGATACTGGGGGCTTTGTCTGAGGCTTGCATAACCCTGCTGGGAAACTGTGCCAGGGCTCGGTGCTGCCTTTGTTCATGGATGCCTGCTCCCAGGACAATTGCCATGCCGGGGTCTGCTTCCAGACAGCTCCTGCCAAGCGTTCGTGTCTTAGTGCTGCGGGTGCCTCTTGGTGGCACCCAGGTGCTCACAAAATATTTCAAAGAAATATCCGGTTTATTCCTGGAAGGCATGCAGGGATCTGAGGCTGAGAGGAGGCCAAGTGGAGGAATTGATGAGCCAGATGAGCCCCAGCATGCAGGGAGCTGGGCACTTCTTTTACTCTAATTCTCATGGGTGTCAGCAGAGGACATTTCATTGCACATTCTTGGAGCTGGTGACCCACAGACATCCGTGATGAGCTCACGTGCAGCATCCATTGCGTGGATCCTGTCTCCTGTGAGGTCTGTGCTGCCTGGAGTGTGCCTAGGTGTTTGCAGAAACTTTTATAAATTGGTTTGCCTAAGTGAGCAAAGTGAACATGACACCTTGTGCGTGTTTTGGGTTAAATGAAATTTGAACTTGGTTTCTGGAGTAATTTGTAACAATATATATAGTGTTTGGGCCTCCAATCAGTCCTTTCCCATTTTGTTTTGGTAGTTTTGCATTCCATCTCCACAGTAGAAGCTGGAATGCTGCTATTCTTACTCTGACTTGCTACCTTGTTTGTTTTTATGCTGAAGCTATAATTAGCCATTGTTTAGCCACTCCTCTTGAGTTCTCAGGGCTGGTGGTACAGTATGTATAAATTCATTTTGCGGACACTATAAATGGCAAACACCCCCCCCGCTCCCAACTCTTGTCACTCTGGAAAAAGTTTCAGTGAGGCAGTGGTGGAAATTAATGCAACGCAGGCGAAACTGGTGGTATTGGGGAGCTGTGGTAAGATGAGTGTGGCCCGAATGTGGTTTTAATTTCACTTACTTCAGCCCGTACATCCAAAAGTTCACGATTTTTGATTTCTGAGGGATCACGCGTCTAGTGTCGCTCTGTCTGCCCACATCCTTACATCCTTAGGTCAGGCTGGGCAGCACGTGGTCCAAACCTCCAGCTGTAATTAGGAGCTGACTAACAAATATTCCCTGCCTGGTGCTTATGTAAAGATATTTATCAGGCTGGCCTTGGCAGGGAGGGACGGAGGAGCAGTCATAACTGGGGTGCGAATCAAAACACCGCAGGCACGGGCAGCAACGAGCACTCTCTGAGGAGGCTGGGGTGGTGTTGCTCAATCCCATTCCTGGCCCTCCGGTAGGAAGTGGCCTGGCTGGTGGCTGTGAGTCCAGTGCTTCCCTGAGGCCAGGCTGGTTACTCCGGTCAGATGTGCCTTTTGTGGCCAGACACACGTACAGGCAACGAGGTGTCAGTGAAGGCATGGCTAATTGTAGCCTTCCTTCTACTTAGGAGCAGAGTAAATAAGCGAGGCTGCTGTGTCCTTGCTGCCTTTGTGCGGTTTGTTTTCAGTCAGGAAGCTTCTCCTCGGAAAGACTTGTCGTGTTGGAGCAGAGGCCGTAATTACAGTGGCAGTACCGGTATTCCACTTGCTCGCGTAATCGGAGCTGACCTAACTCGTGCTGTTGGAACCATCTCCCTTGGCCTTGATTTACTGTGTGCTGAGCTGCGTGACAGCCACCTCCTGCCTCAGCTCTGGGGACAGCGGGGAAGCTGATGGCAGACACAGGCCTTCAGGTTAGGGTGTGGGGAAGTGGTCAGAGGGTCCCTGTTTGGGAATATGTCTGGATGCAGGTGAAAGCTGAGGATGTGGTATAAACTGACAGAGAGAGTATGTTTAGACTGGATATCAGGAAGAAATTCTTCCCGGAGAGGGTGGAGAGGCCCTGGCACAGGGTGCCCAGAGAAGGTGGGGCTGCCCCTGGATCCCTGGAAAGTGTCCGAGGCCAGGTTGGGTGGGGCTTGGAGCAGCCTGGGATGGTGGAAGGTGTCCCTGCCCATGGCAGGGGATGGAACAAGATGTTCTTAAAGGTCTTTCCAGCCCAAGCCTTTCTGTGATTCTTTGATCTTAGCACTTCCTCCTCATACAGTCAGCCTCATGGTATTGTGTAACATAGACTTGCCTTTAAAAGCTATTTTTATTCTGTGGCCCCATTTTAAACTCACTTTAAAGGTTCTTTTGGAGGAAGGAAAGTTCAGCTGGTAACATCTTTCTTCCTATTTTACCCACAGGTAAACTCAGACAGTGTTTCCACTTCCACAGCAACAGAAGGCACTTGTAACAAAGTCTGAGGTTCTCCTGTTTTCCTGTTTATGGCCTTTCCACCTCTCTTTTTTTTTTTTTTTTTTTTTTTTTTTTTTTTTTTTTTTTTTATCCTAAAACTCGCAGCCCAGGAAATGCTGTTCTGGCAAAAATGGCAAAATCCAATGCTCTCATTATATTTGGCATTCCTGTCCCCTCCCTCTTCTATCATCTGGGACAGAAGAGCATTACTGCAGTTAATTTGTGCTCTTTTGTAGTGGCGTTAAGTGCTATCCCTGGAACCAGCTCAGCTAGCTAATGGCTTTTAGAAATAAAGTACTGAGGATGTATTCCTAATCTGTGCAGCTAAAAATTCAGTATGTAAACTGCTTAGGAGCTGAGTGCATTAATATCAGTACAAATGAGCACTGCAAGTCCTAATGATAGCAATTAGTATTTTATCTTATCTTATACCTGGGTCTGTCTTACTGCTCTGAGAATTAAAAACAAATCCTCCAGTGGAGATTTTTTTTCTCCCTTCTCTTTAGTGTGCTCATAAGGCAGGTTTTTAAACTGCTTCTGAAATAATCCTTTGGTTTGTGAAGCTTTTGTGTGGGGAAGGTTCTCTCACAGAAATAAAAACAGCTTATCTACTCTCTTCTAATGGGAAGGGAAACCTTTTTTTTTTTTTTTTTTGATGCCTTCAAATAAGCAGGTTATTGTCTTACATGAAATTTTGTCCTGTAGACAGGTTTAAAATCAGATCAGCCTACTGTCTTTAGACCAGCTGGGGAAACGGGGAGTTCTTTGCTCCGAGCAGCACATCCAGAGCTGCAGGACAAAGGATTCCCATGGCTGGGCTACACAGAGGCTGTTTATTCCCCCTGCCCCCTCCCTGTAAAATGAGGAAGTGGTATGGGCCTGCAGTTGTAGAGAATCCTAGAATGGTTTGGAAGGGAGGTTAAAGTCCAGTGCCACCCTCTGCCGTGGGCAGGGGCACCTTCTGCTCGACCAGGGTGCTCCCAGCCCTGTCCAACCTGGGCTTGGACACTTCCAGGGATCCAGGGGCAGCCACAGCTTCTCTGGGCCTCACCAGCCCACAGGGCAGGATTCCTTCCTGGCGTTCCATCCAACACTACCCTCTGTCACTGTGAAGCCACGTGCCCTTGTGCTGTCACTCTGCTCATGTAAAAAGTTCCTCTCTTTTATAAGTTCCCTTTTAACCCAGCATGTTCCTGGGTATAATAAAAACATTTGAGTGCAACCTTCTGAATGCCCTCTGGCTTCTCTGGGATTAAGTGAATAATTCAGGAAGTAAAGGTCTGTCATGTCTTGCTGGATACTTTTTCAGGGAAAGGAACATTTGGGAAAAACTGAGCGCGTGGTTAGCCAGGGAGGCGAGAAATTGTAATTCACTGCTAACGCATCTTCCGTGCCAATTTCCACTGGGTTTTTTAATCCTAGTTTTTAATATCCTCCTAAATGGATCAACCTCGTCCTTCAAACTCATCTAAGTATGAAATGAATGAAGAAGGAAAGTGAGAAATACAGAAAAAAATCTTTGCTTGGTCAAATTGTAACACTTGTGGAGTGATTTCAGATTGGGTTTTTTTTAAGGCAAGAAAGGGGAAGAAATTCTTCAATGTCTTAGAATGAACATAATGAAAATCTGCTCTTATTTTTTCAAAACTTGGTTATACCATTGAGTTCCCATATGTCAGTGCTCAGGGGTTTCAGTGACAACAAAATGTGCAGACAGCTGGGACCTTCTGTCCAGAGCTTTCTCCAAGAGTGAGGTCAATCTCTCGGCAGATTTGTTTATTTTGACTTGGCCATTGACTGGAGTGACTTCTGTCAAGAAGGTCATGTTCCATTTTGATTCAGGGCTTACAGTGTCCTCCATCTTCAGGAAAGAAAAAAATGCATCGCCTACTTGATATTCGATGCTGCAGCATTTTCTTGCCATGAGTTGAGAACAGCTATTGACACACCAGCCCATTAGTGGCTCCATTTCCAGCCTTGAAGTGCAGTTCCAAAACAGAATGATGTCCTGGCATTTCATCCTAGGCAAAGAACCAGAGTCATTGTTGCGGGATAAACTCATTTCCCAGGGATTTGCCAGCGAAGGTTGTGCAAACTCGCTGAAACTTAAGTACCACCTTTGGTTAGCTGGAAAAGGTGGCTCTTCCCTTAAATTCTGGGGTAAAATCGGCTTCGTGGTGAGTGGCTTGGAGGACGGGGCATTCATTAGCTGGGACATTGCCTAACTGCAGCTGTTTGTGTGGTCGCCTTGTTTTGGAGGCTGAAGTGGCTCTGATGTGTTTTTAAATTGCTCTTTGCCAAGTGAATGGGTGCTAATTTGCCCTCTCTGAGCTGAGTGCTGCTTGCTTTTGCCAATTCAGTCCTTGTCCCTTCAGCCTGTGCTAGGACATGGGTGAAAACCCTCCTCTGCTAAGGGTAAATGCTATTAATTCTGCTGGAATTTACCTTTGGGTTGCTTAATACTTTCAATTTCAATTGGTTGTCAAATACTTTCAAACTCTGCCACGTTATATGTATTTTACTGCTTTTCCGATGTAGTGAGTATTTATTAGTGTTGCTTTTTGGTAAGGAAAGCCTCCTTCCTCCTTTGATTTATTTAGGAAAACTTGGCTACTTTTTAGACTGTTAGTAGCCTCTCCAGTTGTATTGGAATGACACATTACCCCCTAAAAAGACAGTTAATTAAATGCTTCTTCTGTTGTTGGCTTGACCCAGAAGTGAGACCTGTGAAGGGTCCTGAGAAGCAGAGTTTTAGCAGTTTTTAATTTAGTGGTTTATTGAAAAACTGCTCTATTCCCACCCGAAGTCCAACAGCAGAGGAATCAAGGATTTATTCTTTCCAAGGCTTAGTTATAAGTGTTTTGAAAGGTTCCTCGTACTTTCTTTCCCTGTTGTTTGGAGAGTGAAGCTCTCGAGTGCTGGAGATCTCCCCAGTTAAACTGGGCAAAACTGGGCTGGTCTAAAGGGAAGAGGGATTTGGGAGAGGGCTCTTTTCTTGCTTATTCTTATCTCTAGAATTTTTTATCTCTAGGATTGGATGGAAGACCCTTGTTTAGGGGTAAATGTCCTTTTTCTCCTGTGCACATCCGGTTTTCCTTGCCCTGTTCTGATGCTCTTGAAGAGCATCTGGTTTGAAGGTATTGATTAGGAAATTGGGCTGTGTCCCGACAGTAATTCCTGCTTTGACATTGTAATTGTGCTTGCATCACCGTTTTCTGGGGGTTATTTTGGCTGCAGCAGTGTTTTCCTCCCATCCCCCCTTGGTGTGTAATATGCTAATTAGATCTTTAAATTAAGGGCTTGCTGAGTGCTTCCATCTTCATTGAAAATCCAGTCCGAGTTAATGGACCTGTTTTGGTGATACCTTCACTCACCACTGGAGAATTCCTTGGAAAAAACTATTTATGCTGTTCCTTCTCTTGGGCAGTGATACTATCTAGTGGTGGTTCTTGGGACTGTGCAGAGAAGCTTACATTGCTCATCTGCTCTTGGTGCTTCTCTCTCAGTATTTGAAGTCTCTCAAGGTGTGTATTTTTATCTGTGACTCTTAAGTGGAAGTGAATAAAAGCTATCTCCTGCCTGTTGTATTTGCAGGAATTAAGGAAAACATGGAGTCTGCGTACCAGAAAGCACCTTTTTAAAACAACAATTGGCTTTTTGGTGCCCTGCTTGTTTTCATTTGCACTTTCCTCAATTTCCTCCTGCTTTTGCTTTGCACAGGAGGCCCTTATTCCCTATAAGGAAATCCTCCAGATGTATTGGGAGAAAGTGACAAGCTTTGTGAACACCCAGTGTGATGGACTTGAACCCTGGCAGCTCATTGGGTTGACCTTTTCTTCCACGCTTGTCAGCGTGTGGCTGCATGGCTTCCTCTGCCAGCCTGAGAGTAAGTATTTGACGTGGGACATTTTCTTACCTCGGGAGGGAGGGGAGGTGGCCCTGAGTTGTTCCTGGGCAGTGGAAGGAAAGAGGGTGAATCAAGGACAAACCCTTGTTAAAACAGACCGTCTGCTGTCACCTGATATTTACCAAACTCTCTTCTGAATGAAAGTCGAGGCCTGTCTGGTAAATGAAGCTCCCCTATTCTGTCAGAGGGTGCATGGAATGTGCTTCTGTTTCCTTCCCGTTTCCCTCGTCTCCCTTTTTTCTTTGGCTAAACTATCTGCTTGCCACAACAGTCTCTTCTGCGCAAACCCTGGGGAGATTTATGGAGACCTGGGTTCCTGTGAACATAGCCACTGCTGCAAAGTGTCTGGATAACTCTTGGTTGTTTCCCTTTCTGCTGGGGGAGCAGATGTGGTCTTGATTCCATGCTGGGGGCACGTTTCATCTTCAAAATGTTCAAGATAATTACGTGTGATAGTGTGAGGATATTTTTTCTTGTAATTTTTTTTTTTTTCTGTTTCTGGAGTATCTTCCTGTTTTGAGTGGTTTCTCTTCTGTTTTCACTGAAGAGTGGCAGCTCTTCAGTGGAGCTGAACTCTGCAGAACCTGCAGTTTTCTCTGGTCATATGATGGCCTGAGGTTGCTACCATGCCCTCAGAGCTGCATTTCAGTACCCACAGGCCCCTTAGGGTTGCACTCGGGTGGTAGCTTGTTAAAAATTGCCAAGTTTTTGACTTGATGTCTCCTTCTGTGTCTCTGTTTCTCAAGCAGTCCTTTCTCTTTGTAGAGATGGGGACAGCTGAACAGTGGAAATGTCTGTAAGGAACAAATTGGCATGAAACTTTTATTCAGGACAGTTCTCTTCCTAGCTAGTATTTTTACTGTTGCACAATGCATTTTGTTTAAGTATGGAGTAGCTATTATAAGGCGTGATTAGATTGTCAGAGTTTTTCAGGAGTTTGCAGTCTTTTCTCACTGTGAAAATTATTAATGAAACAGTGGGCACAGTGAGGTGTGCAACAGAAATGTTACCATCTGGGCACTAAGAGGTATTTACTACAGAATGTGCCAATTAGCATCCTTGGTAGCTTTTCAAATTATATATATGAAGTGTAGATAAAATTGCAAAGTCATAAAATGATTGATTTTTAAACTTTATTTAGTTATTTTTGGGTTGTCCTGCTGGTGTGCAGGTAGGACTGGGAAGGTATTTTTGGTGGCTTATAAAGCGTCTCTGTCATCCTGATTTCATTTCCTGCTTTGAGAGCTGTCGAGGAGTTTTCCAGTGCTTGTCATCAGTGGCTTCTCTCGTTTGAGTCTTTGTGCTGTGGTGGAATTTCTGCTCTTCCCTCTCTCCATCGCTTTTCTCTGAATCACCTCTGAGTGCATCAAATGAGGCAAATCCTCATTGTGTTGTCACTGGCGTTGTCACAAATGTCCCTGTTCCCTCCTTTGCTCTGGGAGCCTGTTTTACACTGCACAGTGGCTTTGTTTCCAAGTAACTATTCTGGTTTGAAGATGCAGGAAATGATAATAGTTCCTTACCTTTAGCAAACCCTGGAATCTCTCTTTTTCCTGTCAAATTCCACATGTGAGTGTGAATTCCCAACGTAAGTAAGAAACAACTGATTCCTGTAGATGGCTGCTGTTCTGCCGTCCAGATGTTTCCAAAGCGTGGTCCATCCCTGAAAGCCTTGCTCTTGGATTCACTCATCTGTCTCACCATGTCCCAAGAGTCACTGTGTTATTTCAGCTTGGATCAGGAATGCTGAGCCTGGATCGTGAGCTGCATCAGGAATTTCTTTTTTCCATTTCTTAGGTTCCTTTCTGTTTTTTGTCTTTCAGGTTTGACGTCCCGAACTAAAAAACAGTTCTTTAAACTGCTGAGAAAAATGCCATTTATTGGGGCTATAGTAAGTATTTGAACAAGTACCTACAGGATTATTCCAGGTTCTAGTTTCCGCTCTCTTGCAGAATATACAGTTCTATGCATCTTTGTTGTCATGTTACTCTGGTCCTAATGATCCAGGATATAGATCTGGAATGTCTTCTGCTGCCTCCTGGTTTAATGATAGATGTAATTTCTACCCAATCTTTTTGTCATAGTATCACTTCCCTAAGAAGGGGGTTCCACCCCTTTTTAACTTTGAACTACATATATTAACCAAGAATGAGTGAATTCTCCAGTAACATTTCCTCATTGTTAGATTTTTAAGAAAATTATATTTATTCTGGAAGAAGGGACAGGATTGAACTGGAGTTGTTCTTTTGAAGCGGTGTGAAGTGTGAGACAGCCAGGGGTTTGTTGTGCAATGTGGAATGGTATTTATTTTAATCAAGCAGCTGGCTGTGATTAGTTCAGGGCTCAGATAACTATTAGCAAAAGTTAGCAGAAGGATATCAGCACTTTGTGTAATCATTAAAATGGCACACAAGGTGTAGTGTTTGGGAGCTGGTGTTTTGTTTTTTTTTTTTAATAAAATCTTGAAACCACAACTGTCAGCATGTTTTGGCATGTTAAGGACTCGGGATGAAGAAATGCACAGCTGAGTTTATTTGACCTCGTAAACGATGGTATCACACTTGATTGCACTTCCTGCTGCTTGCTGTGCTGGTGTATTTACACATTGATTCCAGGGGTCAGACCTGTTCCAGGCAATTTTATCCAAAGAGAGTAGCGCAGAGGAATTCTTTTCCTTTTGCTTTGGAAGGAGTTCTCCAGTTTTTCCCACATCCCTCTGGAAGGGATTAAATCCCCTCCCTGGCCTGTTAAGTGCCCCGGCTTTTAGCTCCTGACCTCAGTAGCCCTTGATCAGATAAATTCTCTTCTGTTTCTTGCCTGCCTGTTAGAAAAGGACACATACAATCCCTGTTGTGTCCAGGCTTCCCTTCTCAGGGCTGACACTGCTGCCCTTTGCCAGAGCACTCCTGCTCTGTGTCCTCTTGATGTTCTTTGGTAGGTTGATACCTGATAACTTATCAGGTGCTCACAAGATGCCTTGACTTTGAGGCATTCCAATGTCCAAAAGTCAATATCCCAACACCTGTGTTGCCTGGAAGAAGAATCTTTACTTTGGAATGTGTTGTGAGAAGAAATCTGGGGTTTCCCGAGTGCAGGGTGTGGGTGGGAGGAAAGAAATCTCTGAACTGTGCCTGTGGTGGAGATTGCTTTATTGTGTCTCTGTTTTCATGAGTTTATAAACTTTGTGTGTGGTGGTAGAGGAGGCAAGGTACAAACTAATGCATCTGAAGACCTCTACAAATTAAAAACTGACTTTGAAAGGTTTGCTGGTTAAAAATGCAGTTTTTTTCCTTGATTTTAATTTCTGAAGCACTAAGGAAAGGGGTCAAATCTCTCCCAGTGGAGCAGTTCCTGTCTGTTCCATCAACACCACAGATGTAGGCAGCAGGTCCTGTCCTGCACTTAACAGTTATTCAGAATTTGACCAGTGCCATTGTTTGATAGGCTTTTTTTTTTTTTTTTTTTTTTTTTTTTTTTTTTTTTTTTTTTTTTTTTAAGATTCAAAGGAAGATTGATGAAGCCTTGAATGATGTCACTTCCAGTTTATCTTTCCTGAAAGATGAAAAGGATTATATCAAAGTGCTACCAGAACAAGGCATGAGCCAGCCTGAAGTGCTGCAGAAGATGAAAGAGTACAGCTCAAAAGGTGAGTCTGTACTGCAGCAGACACCAAACATGACACTTCCTCTCTTAAATGAGGCCCAGTGACTCCTGCTCATGGGTTCAGCTTAAATATTTTGTCCCTTTGCAAGTTTTTGTCTGTTTTTCTTCTGGACGTGACTAAGATTCATGAGTTCTAATGCTGTGTTTGGGTATTTGCATTGAAATTCCGTTCCTTCCACAAGAATTCTAGGCTGATGGAGAGATGGGAGGTCTGAGGAAAGGAGAAATATGGAGGAAACTCTCGTTTTAGATTGCATTTCTGAACAGTTGCCTTGATGTTTGACTTTTACCAGAAATGTGAAGCCCCAGAAAGTACTCACAGTCAAAAAAAGCATCTTCCGAGTAGGATTGTTAGGGAATTTCCAAGACTGTGACTTCAATTAGGAGAGACAATGATTTGTGCCTTGAAAAAGCCTTTTAAGGAAGAGTGATGATGATAATGTTCTCCTGGCTTGAATCCACATAAGCAGTGTCTGGCACTTAATTTGAGTTGCTTCTCTCCTGTAAATGTGTTCCCCCTGATTTGTGCCTGTTACAAATTTGGGTGACTTGCCTTCCAGAGGAGAAGATATGACTGCCCTGCTCCTATCCCAAATTTGAGAAATGCCCTGAATTGTCTGCTAGAACGGTGCATCTGCTCCAAATTCAGAAATAAAAAATTTCACGATTCAGCATCCTGGAACTACTTCCTTCTTTTCTACTGCTGTGTATTGCTGATGTTGCTTCTGTCTGTGTTTTCTCTTAAATTACTGTTTCCTGCCTTCACTGGGGTTGTTTTTTCTTTTCTCAAGTCCCCCCTATTTGCCCTTTCCACCCCTCCACTCCCCTTTGGAAGTTGCCTGGAAATCCCTGTTTAGGTGAAATTTAATCGAGGTGCCAGCACTGTGGATTTTAGCAGTACAAACTTGGCTTTTCCATCTCTTCTCAGCTTACAGTGGTGGTGGGTGCTCTTTGAAAGTGGCTTTAATTTAATGTCCAGTTGGTTGAACAGCAGTTTGGGGAAACTGCTGGGGATTAAGTGGATTATTTATTAGTATAACTGCTTGCTCCAGCTACATGTTGGTTATATGCTGACTCTTTAAGTTGTCATTTACTTGCCGTTTGCTAAGTTCACATGGTGCCAGGGGCTCAGCTTCACATGCAGCTGGCCCTGGGCCACAAAACTCAAAAAATCTTAAAAACTCAAAAAATCTCAAAAGCTGAGGCTTCCTCTGTGGAACTGAGGGGATTTTCTGTGTGCTTTTCCACCCTGGCTGGGAATGGCTGTGTTTGTGAGCAGTGTGCTCTTCCCGTTCTTCCAGGAGACATACGCTGGCAGGATGGGAAAGTCTCTGGGACTGTGTACAGTGGTGAAGAGAAACTCACCCACCTGCTGGTGAAGGTAAAGTGCAAGCAGGCCAACTTTGCATCTTCAGGGTTATCAGTAACCCTTCAGAGCTGTTTCAGCATCCCAAAGTAAATGGGAAAGATGTAAATCTTAAGTCTGGGAAGGGAAATTAGTGGCAATTTGGGCAGTGTAACCCTGGCCACGTAACTGTCCCTGTGAAAACACCACGTAGAGGTAACTGGGATCTAAACAAATGAGGTGCTGTTTTGAGTGAATTAGTAATTAAAAGTGAACTGGAGACTGGTACTGGAACAACTTTCACTGAGAAAAACCAAACTCCTCCTGGTGTGAGCAAAAGAGAAGCCTTGAGAAATGTTTTTTGGTGTGGCTGTGTGATCCAAATCTTAGACAATGGAGCACTGGCATGCTTCAGTGGTGTCTTTGTGAGGTCTGTTTACCTGCTCTGGAACTTCCCCCTTTGAGAAGGCTGCAAAATAACCTAAACAGCCTAAAGGTTTGTTTTCAAGTACATCTCCTTACAGAATTGTTTTGCTGGAAAGGGAAGCCTGGCCCTCTTGCTCCTGGGAACAGCTTTTGTAGCAGCTGTAATGGGCTCTGTTTAATGGTTGTTATTGCTGTTCTCTTCCTCATGTTGACATTTTCTGTGCCACTTTTGGGGAAACAAAGCTCAGAACAGCCTTTCTGGAGGGGCCTTGGCTTGGATCACTTTCTGGAAAAATTCCCTTTGTTTGTGCTGATTATTTTGTTTAAAAAAAAAAAACCAACTAGTTTGTTTTGCTGTGTTTTATTTAACATCCCTGCCCTTGCTTTTTGATCTGGACTGCAGGGGGTTGGGACTGGCCTATTCCAGCCTTGTATCCTGTGAGCCCACAGTTGTGTAATGAGCAGAAATACAGCCACTGGTTTCCACAGCCACTCTTCTTGTGGTGTGGCTGGGCATTTGTGCTTTACTGCCTGCCTCAGAACCCCCTCTTAAGAGTAAACTTGAGAACAAGTTCTGCAAAGTCGCTTTTTTTTTTCCTGATTTATGTAAAGCAGTTGCAGGATGTATTTTGTGTTCTTCTTTAAAAACAGCAAAATTATTAGATCAGTCCTTACAAGAGATACTGCTGTGCTGTAGAATCACTCCAGAGGTGTGAATAGAGAAACTTTTATTTTTTTTCTTTTACTCTTCAGCTTCCCACCTTGTGGCATTTACTTGCAGGAACAGTTAAGTACTGTAATATTCTTTCAGTGAAATGCAGCTAATTTGCTTCTACAGTGCACATGGGGAGTTCTCAAAGCCTCATCTGCAAGTTTAACTTTGTCTCTTTGTTTTCTGAAGGTGTATGAAGAGTTTGCCTGGAGTAATCCTCTCCATCCAGATATATTCCCTGGTCTGAGGAAGATGGAGGCAGAAGTGGTGAGGATTGTCTGTACACTCTTCCATGGGGGCCCCAACTCTTGTGGAGCTGTAAGTAGCCTGTCTTCGACTGCCTCCTAACGTGTTGGGGTATTTTTGACTTTAATAAGTGCAAATGCACCTTGTCCTCTCCAGATGAGCATGAGGGTAAGCTCATTCTGGTGTGTTCCATGCCAGCTGTGTGGAGGTTGCTTTATTCCTCTTTATGAGAGACAACTTGACTCAGAGAAACAGTTCTCTAAACAAGATGGTTTACTTCAGCTTTTTCCCCCCACTCTTAAGTGACACAGGCTTGATGACAGTTGGAAGGGAGAACTGGTGTAATGCAGCCTGGCTGGATGTCAGTGGGGAATTGTGAACAGAGAAGTGTCATTCTAAGAAGCTCCCCTTGGTTTTAGTCTCTGAGCTGGAAATCTGTGAGCCTGCCAGATTGCTGAGCTTGAGGGCAGGGGCAGCTGGCTGGCTGGCTGCTCACCAACAGGCATGGCATGGATTGTCAGCTGTCCAGCTGGAAAGCTGTATTCCCAGGCTCATGTGGCCTTCCAGTCTAAACCAGTTTTACAGCCTTGATAGAATTCCCAGCAAGAGTCCCAATGTGTGTTCTTAAACTGATGCTTTCGGTGTTGGAAGGCAGTGTTGACACAAGAGCTTATGACTTGAGCTGGCCTTGAGTGGGCTGCTTCTGTCAGCTGGAGGCTTGCTTGTGTTAAGGAGCTGAGTACTGGAGTAGCTTTGCAGAAGGTGTAGCTGGGATCAGACTCCCAGTGAGATTGAAGATGAAGTCAACTGTGTGGGAGTGCAAGATGTGGTTGCCTTTGAGAGGAGGTGACACCCTCTGTCCTGACTTTCCTTCTCAGGACTGTGTTCCTTGCACCACCTTCAAGTTTAGAGGAGCTCTTTGCTTATGTAAACCATTTCATTTCACCTCAGCTCCTTCATGGCTTGCGGTGCTGAGAACACCGGGGAGGTTATCCCTGGAGTGGGGCAAGGGCTGGGCATGAAGCTGTTGGAACTCATTTCTGTCAGCAGTTGGGACATGAGCTGATCCAGCAGCCACAGAGCTGTGTGCCTCTGAGAGGTGCTTGGGGAACTTTGCTTGCTGACGCCTGCACTGGGGTTCTTCGCATTTTGTTATGGAAAACACGATGTAAAAGTGTCAGCCTTGGCCCTGGGTAATCTCCCACTGAGATGGACAAGTGGAATTGCCTTAGAGAAGGTCAGAACAGGTAAAAAAACTGCCGCAGCCAAAGTAAGACCTGCACAAATATGCTCTGGAGAATCCTGCTTTTCCTTCTGTCCTCCCCTCACTGCCAAAGACAATGCCACAAAGCAAAGGGGAAGTGCACAACCTGCTGTGGAATTCTGTCCTAGCTGCTGAAACCAAGCCCCATTTGTGGGGAAAAGGGGGGCCTGGAAAGTTGATCAGCCAGAAATGGAAGATTAATTGCACCCCTTGTAATTATCATGTCTGAATGAGTGTTTCCAGTGGACTTTTTGTCTTCCTCCCACTGCTCTTCCTGACTGTGAAGTGTCCAGAGCTGCTGATCGCTGATTGAGAGATGTGGGTGGGTATATTGAGGTCACATGTTCTTTAAGTAGTTGGGCTCAAAGACTTTACTTATTTTCTTTTCTTCTCCTCCGAACTGAATTAACATTTCAGAATAATTTCTGGAGGCTTGGACAGTTACAAACTCAATTCAAAAAAAGCATTCTTCCAAACTGACAAGCTGCTTTCTGTCTTGGGAAGGCCCTTCTGCAGCAGGTGGCTCAGTGCTACAGTTATACTTCTGTAACTGGTGAGACTGCAAAGGAGAGAGGTTTTAATACTGAACCAGGGAAGGTGCAACACTGAGTTGTCTTTAATTTGTTCAATAGGGTTGGCTGGCTCATTCTACAGAGAAGGTCTCTGGTTTACTCGATTCAGCTTTTGCAGTGTTGAGATTTAGAACAACTGTGTTTTTCCCCCTATGAACTTCCTCACTACCACCTCTGAGAGGCAGTGTGTTGTATTGCCAGGCCCCTCCACTGGATTTACTAACCTGATTTAAGCAGCAGGGGCTGCTTGGCCAATTTGTTGTTGGTGGTGGTCCCTGAAGGCAGATGGAACTCGTTGATATTTCTGGAGAGGGTGTCTGCATCTGTGCTGTATGGAAAGCACCAAAAAGTTTTTGTCTGGACTTCTCAGTGGGGCAGTTTCACTTCCTTTGTGCTCTGATGTCTATAGCACTTTGTGGCAGTGATATTCTGCTGCTCAGTCTGGGAAAAGCAGCCCTGTGACACATCCATGCTGTTCCCAAGGTTTTCAGCAACCTGGGATCTCTGCATGGTCTTGCCCAGTGTCATGTGGACATTTCCCTCAGCAAGATCTCTGGCGAACTTCCTCTTTGAAGGTTTTTGGGTGTGTTTCATAAATGCCAAAATGAAACGCGTCTTTTTTACATTTCTGAGTGTTAAATCAGATGAGCAGCTTGTGTTATTTACAGGAGTTGCCTTTAGCTGAGCCATGTGGGCTGTAATTCTCCTTTGTTGACATGGGCATAAAAGCTCTAACAATGTCCTGGTGGTTAGGGGGGGTTCAGACATGCCTTTGCCTTAAATTGCTCTGAAAGCTGTTTAAAGTTTTTAAGCAGTTCTAAAGTAATCATATTCAGGAGTGGATACTTCCTATTTCTCACTAATTACTGCTATCGTTCTTTCTTTAATTGCGTTACGCAAGAGCAAAGGGACAGGAATTGGTGAGTTTGGGCACCTGGAAGATTCTAATCTAATTCTTGCAATGATTTGGAAGGATGAATTAAGCTCAGCAAATAGAAGAGGAACAGGGGGGTATGTTCTTGTCTGATGTGTTCATGTTCACAATGTGCTTTGATTTGCAGTGTTGGCTGTGTGGATTTCCCCTGTAGTTTGGGGAGAAATCACCACTTTTATGCAAGCTGCAGTATTTTTTTTTTTCTTTAAGTAGCTTTTTGAACTTTAAAAAGGGCAGATTTAAAGTGTATGGAAAAATTCTGTGTGTGGGTGACATGTGAATATTTGATGTGGATCTCTGTGAATTCTTCTTCCACTTATTCTACAGCTGAGAATAGGAGAGAGAAGGCAAAATCACCAGATGCACCCTAGGCTTCCTGTAGAAACCCATTTTGTTTCATCTCCCCAAATTCTGTGGCTTCCAAGCTTTGGCTGTACATTTGAAGTAGGGAGATGTGAGTGATGTGTCTTGAGAGGGGCTTAAACTGTGTAGATCTGCCAGATTTTATCTGTAGTGATAAGCAGGTCACCTTGAGAGACATAGCTTATGGAATTTACAACCTGCAGGTTTCCAGGGGTTTTTTAGGAGGCTGCCACAACATTATGACCATACAGTGGATTGTGGTGTAGTTTTTCACCGTTACCCTAGAAATAAATTGTAGTTTGCTTGCTTTTTTTTTTTTAAATTCATGGAGTGGTTCAGCACAGTGAAACTTTTGGTCAGCTTTGTCTCCAGGGTCTGAATGAACGTGTTTCTTCAGGTGAAAATGGAAGCAAAACGTGAGAGACCATGAACCAAAGTGGTTCTTTAATGTCTGACAGTTTGATAGTGACACGGCCAAAGGAATCCTGGAATAGTTACCTTATCTCTTACTGCTGTTGTAATGTTGAGATTCCAGAGCACTGGGATTTGGAGGGAGGGAGTGACGGAAGTGATATACTGAGTTTGGAAAGGAGGAGGGATGTTTATTCCCCGTGCTTTCTCCTCTCCTCTCCCATTTGTAAAACAACAAATCAAGAACACAAAATGTCTGTTTACTTTCCTTTTTCCCCCCACACTTTGCCTGGCCTTTGAAGATAGTGCAGAGTTGCAGAGCTGCTTAAAACAATGCCTGTTTCCAGCCTGTTTTCCCCTTGGCGTTGCCCGAGCCTGTGGACTTTCATTGAGGGGAGAGAAGAATGTCTGTGAGCCCTCAGCGGGTGCTGAATCACGGAGTATTGGCCGGGTGCCAGCGCCCCAGGCACTGGGGAAGTTGGATCCTGTGACAGTGATTCAGGCTCTGGCTACAGCAGAACGAGTTTGCTGTCAGTGGCTAAGCTGACAAAGCCTCCTGTAAAGGAGCAGGCTCCATCCACAGGTATAATCTATGTAGACCGAGAGGATTTTGTTGTTGGAGCTGTGCTGGGATAAAGGTGCTGCCCCACACTTGGGCACTACTCCGTGGTGGAGACTCGTGATGCTGACTGTGGGCCAGTTTAGGAAACCGAGCTGGCTGAAATTCAGCTTTTTGGGTGGATTTTCAGCTGTCTGAACAAGCTTTCTGTGTAGTCGTCTGCATGGCAGTCTGGGTGCCCGGGAGAAGGATCCATCCTGGATGCTCTTTCTTACCCTGCATGTGACTGACTGCTGACAGGTGTTGGCTCCGACCTACCAAAAACTGTGGAAAACCATTTCCATGCAGGGGATAAAGGCAGACTTTGAGGAAAGGCTTGTTACGTTTGAAGGCAAGATGTTGGCGTTTTAATGTGAGGGTTGAAATGGGAATAAGACTGTAGAGAGGCTGCTTTTTCAAGGGCAGATTATCTAGGTGAGCGTGGGGAATGCTGCCCAACGAGGAGCAGGTCTGGTGTTCAGTAACACTAATCCCAAGAGCCTCACGACCTTCCTAGCAAAGTTTTCACAATCATTATCCTAAGCAGTGTTGCAAGGATAGGTAGGAGTATGCAATAATCCCATTCCTCTTCTCCCACCCAGTAGGAAGGCCGTCTATCACCAGCTGGGTTTGGTTTTTTTTTTTTTTTTCCCAAAGGTAATCACAACCTGACAGATCTTTTCATAAAGGGTGTTGAGAAGTAGCACAGCCCATAAAACCCTTTAAACATTGTGTTCCTACTGCCATCCATTTGCTTCACAATTAATGCAGCAATGTCTTTATCCAGTGTGAAGCTCTGTTAGGTTTTATCTCTGACAGCTGTTGCTTTTAAACTTCCCCCCAAAAGCAGGAATTGTCTGTGGTGTGACAGTCACTTCCACACTGCCTGTGGCAGCAGCTGCTCCTGGCTTGGATTGTGTTAGGAACAAATCCTGGCAGGCCATGAACTTTGTTCCTTATCTCTGTAGTTAATGTTTAGTCATTGTCATACAGTCACACTTGGCATTTTTGGGGTTTGCAGCCATGTCAGCGGGGAAAAACCAAAGGAAAACCCAAGCTTCCAGATATCATAAGGCATACAGATATGATTGGGTCCCTTTTATGTTTATTTTTGAAGAGGAAGAGGTTAAAAGGGGAGGTTGCAGTTGGTTCAGCAGGTCTGAGGAGAAAAATTAGTTCTCCATAAGCAATGTAAGTAGATTTTGATTCCTCATTTACCTGAACCTCAGTATAACTGTCCCAGCTACCCCATATCCTCAGGTTATGGCTCACCCAGTCAGTCAGTCCTGCAGGCTGCTTGAAAAACCAACCTCACATTTTCCCAGATTAAAATTTTACTGGGGAAGGTTGTGTCCAATGTCCCCTGCATGCCAGGACTCATAAAAGCTGACCCACAAGAGGCAGTCCTCCTGCTTGAGCAATTCCTTCCTCTAAAGAGTTTAATTTATGTATTTGCACCAGCTCTTGAGTTCAAGTCTGCAATAGTATATGCCTTCCTCTCTTTCACCTCCTGATGCAAACCCTGTGGTCAGGGTGAAGAGGGCTGGGCCAGCAGGGTTAGTGGGCGGTGTGGATAGGAGAGGAATGCACAAATTCCTCCTGGTGTAAAATTTCTTGTGTCCCTGAGGGCTTAGAATCACTGATATTGAGCAGACCTAGGTTGGCCTCTGCAGAGAGGACGTGGGGGAAAGCTCTGAGTCCTGCAGCATTCCAGGTTTGTGGGAAGGTTTTGTAGCTCAGGAGTGGTGCCAACCCTGAGATGACTCTGTGCCTTGCTGTGGCACTGCTCCAGACCTAATAAACCCTGCTGGACTTCAGCTGACTGAATGCAGAATCAGCTTTGTTGTTTCCGTATACGTGGCATAATTAATCTGTAATGCAGGTAAACAATCTCCTGCTGATCAAGAGTTTAAGTACAGGTAGTTTTATGAGGTGAGGTGACCGGGCAATGTGATCCTCTCCTGCTGGGCTCTGGAATCCTGTACTTTCTGTTTATTTTCTCTTTCCCCATCCCATTTAAATAGAGGATTCAACACTGAAATGTGTATTTTCGAGCTGAGTGTCAGAAAGCTGCCTCGTGCTATTCAGTGGCTTCTGCTGCCCTTTAAATCCTGAGTTATCCTGTGCACCTCCAAAGCAGAGGCAAGAGATGCTGTGCCTACATCCCCTTGCTGCCTTTTCATTCCTGCAACCCATTGTTGTTTTTCCTTGTTTGCTTCTTTTCTGGTGACAGATGACATCTGGGGGGACTGAGAGCATCCTCATGGCCTGCAAGGCGTACAGAGACCTCGCTTATGAGAGAGGCATCAAACAGCCAGAAATGTGAGTGGTGCCACCACAGCTTCTTCCTTTGGGGGCTTGTGGGATTTACTGTCCCCTTGAGCTGAGATGGTGCTGGACCTCAATAATCCTTCATTTCGTAGCCCACTACCACCTATTCCTTGTCCATCTCTGTCTGGAGGAGAGAAACCTGTGTGTAAAGAAAAGTTCAAAAGCACAGGAAGTTTTAAAGCAGCCTGGGGGGCACAGATGTTACTGGGGGCTGTGTTGAGCAGCTGTATTTTGGCAATACCTGTCTGCTGCTCTAGACAGGCTGCTCGCATCAGCTCTGCTCTCGAGCAGAGATTGTCAGGCCCTTTGAAGTATTCAAGGGGTTTGATTTATTCAGATCAAAGAGGGCTTAGCCTTAAAACTCTGAGGCTGGAGTTTGGCTGGTTAGAGCTCCAATGAGGAATTGTGCTAATCATTACACTGCTAATAGAGGATTTGCTGTCTTTAATGTGCTGTCTCTTTTCTACATGGTGCATAGAAAATATTTCTCTGGTTAATTGCTTTGATGGAAAAATGTAAAAAGAAATGAAACACTGGTGGTTCTTTTCTTCCTTCTCTAACATTTAAGTCTTTGATAATGATTTGAGGCCTCAGAAAACAGGGTTAATTAAGGCTGTTCAGCCACTGCCAGTTGAGATGGGAGACAGCACATGTTACATTCGTTTGATCTGTTCCTTTTCCAGGCTGGTCCCGGTGAGCGCTCATGCCGCCTTTGACAAGGCAGCACATTACTTTGGGATGAAGCTGATCCAAATACCATTGACCAAGGCTATGGAAGTGGATGTTCAGGTATCACTTTAGTCTCTCCCTGTGAGGAAATTAACACTGCATAACAACTAGGCAAGAAATCTGCCTGTCCAGGTAGTGAGTCAGTGGCTAAAGAGGGAGAATGCTTTCTGGAAACAATGAGAAACAGCACAAGTAAGTGCCGTTGCAGATGCAGTTGTATTTGAAATAATTGGATGTTATCCCTTTGTCCCGTGGGACTCATTTAGACTCAGGTAATTTAGGTATTTTGTAAATAGCCCCAGATTTCAGAGGAGGGTGAAAAAATATTATAGAATTTCCAAGTGGATGAGTGGTCGTAGCTCGTTGTTTTCCTCTCTGTACACTTTTATGCATTGGTTTTTAAGAGCAGACTCTGCGTGTTCTCACTTTTTATCTTTTTTGGCAGGATGGCACTTGGTAAATGGAATGTGAGCATCTTCTCTCTTTAAATCTTCAGGCAATGAGGAGAGCTATCTCAAGGAACACAGCCATGCTGGTCTGTTCTGCCCCCCAGTTCCCACATGGAATTATGGACCCCATTGAAGAGGTGGCAGAGGTAGGATATCCCTACCTCCTACAAGCAGGAACTTGTGTGTTATAACAGTGGAACCAGCACAAGAAGAGTAGAGGGGCTCCAGGATGTTGGCGGGGGGGATCCCGCTGGCTGGAAGAGTATTATTGTCCTCAAATGAGCTGTTGACCAACAACAGGGTATGTAGGATGCAGTTTGGGAGTGAGGGGGAATGTGACTGTGAGACCAGCCAGAAGTGCTTGTTCTTTGCTACCTGAGAGGAAAGAACACCTAAATGACTAACCTGGTGGAAAGCATTTGATTTAGGGCCTGCTGGTTGTAGCAACATTTAACGTGGAAGTCTGAGGAGCATGTGAAGGGAGTAGGAGTCAAAGGGATCTTATTTTCTGAACACACCTCTTGATTTCTTTCCTCTCTGTGCTCCAGTTATTTATTTTGAATGTTACCAGCCAGAGCCTCTAACCTTCTGTTCATTTGGCTCGTGCCCTTTTACATTATCATGGATACTCCTTTCAGACCATGTTGTCACATTCCTTTGGCAAACACAGCAAACTACCAAAACACCACATTGTTTTGCCTGTGTGTGGAAGGCAGGAAAAGGCAGCCCACAAACAGCCAACCCTTCCACATCACCTATCCTCCACAGCTTGAGAGGGGTGTGATGACCTCAAAGGGTTCAGTGAACATTTAACTGTGAAATGCCAAATAGGTTTTGGTGCCTGGAGTTTGGGTGCCCCAGCCACATCATTTTGTTCCCTGATGTCTTGTTCACACACAGCTTGCAGTGAAGTACAAAATCCCCTTCCACGTGGATGCCTGCCTGGGTGGATTCCTTATTGCTTTCATGGACAAGGCAGGGTTCCCCCTAAAGCATCCCTTTGACTTCCGTGTGAAAGGTGTGACCAGCATTTCTGCGGACACCCACAAGGTAAGGACAGGGGAGAAGGGTCTTCCTGTGCTTTAACTTTTGGGGTTTGATTCCTGTAGCCATCCTGGCCTTCAGGCATTTCTTCCCTACTGTGTGGAGGAGCACTGAGATGCAGGGATAGAGGCTACTCTTTCCATGTGCTTTGTGCCATGTGCCAAAGTACAGAACCCCTCAGATTGGAAAAAACCTCCAAATTTGAGTCCAACCTGTGACCAGTTCCCACCTTATCAACCGGACTAGAGCACTGAGTGCCACATCCAGTAATTCCATGAACACCTCCAGGCATGGAGTCTTCACCACCTTCCTGGGCAGCCCCTTTGTTGAAGAGACTCTGATTAATTGCAGGCTGGACAGAGCAAACTACACATCTCAACCAGTGTGGCTACCATCTCGATCCCCCCCATTATTGTTTCCAGACAGCGACTTACATAGATTCACAACATAATTTACTATTACAGGGCATACAAAGAATGCAAGCAAGCCTTATTTATCTTAGTCTTAAGATGGCTAAAGTGTCAGTACTACACTTCTACATTTAGAAACCCATTATTCCCTGGGACACCTTAATGTGAAATGTGAATTCTTACTGTGCCAGAACCAGAGGCCCGCAGGCCCTGCAGGCCAAAGGGCTCAGTCTGGAATTTCTCACCCTCAGTCAATCCAAATACAAATCATGTCTTCACTGTCTAAGAACTCCCAACACCTCTTCAACCCTGACAGTTCCTTTTTCCCCTTCCACAAAGAAATTTCTCCTAATTTCCAACCTTTACCTCTCCTGCCACAACTTGAATCTGTTTCCTCTTGTCCTGTCACTTGTTTCCTCTAAACAGAACCTCACTCCCACCTGGCTCCACACTCCTGCCAAGAAGCTGTACAGAGTGAGAAGGTCCTCTCTGAGCCTCCAGGCTGAGCCCCCCACCTTCCCTCCTCTCCAGGCTGAGCCCCCCCCAGCTCCCTCAGTTGCTCCTGGGGCTCCAGCGCCTTCCCCCTTCCCTGGACACGCTCCAGCCCCTCCCAGGCTCTCTGTCTGTGAGAGCCCAGAACTGGACACAGCACTCAAGGGCCCCCAGCACAGGGGAACAATCACTGCTCTGGTCCTGCTGGTTACAATATTCCTGATCCAGGCCGGGTGCCATTGCCACATGGGCACATGGTGGCTCATGGCCACTGGCACTAGCACCCCAAAACCCTTTCCAGCTTTCAAGCCCCTCTGCTCCAGCCTGGAGCTGCAGGGCATTGCTGTGATCCAAGGGGGTCTGGCACTTTGGCTTGCCCATGGATCCAGCCTGTCTCAAGCCCTCTGCAGAGCCTTTTGCTCTCCAGCACATCCGCAGATGGGATCTTGATGAGGACTTGGATCCATTCCTGTGCCCTCTTGCTGCTTTCTAACCCTTTCTGTGCCCCTTGCAGTATGGCTACGCTCCCAAGGGCTCCTCGGTGGTGCTCTACAGTGACAAGGACTACAGGAAGTACCAGTTCTTCACAGCCCCTGACTGGCAAGGGGGAATTTATGCTTCCCCCTCCGTGGCAGGCTCCAGGCCTGGTGGGATCATAGCTGCATGTTGGGCAACCCTGCTGCACATTGGAGAGTCAGGCTACGTTGAGGCTACGAAGAGGATCATTAAAACAGCCCGTTTCCTCGAATCTGAGTACGTGGGTGCCTCAGTGTGTGGGTCGTGCCCTGGGCTGGACCCCTCCTCCCCAAACTGCTTTTGTTTTGTTTTTTTCCTGCTGCCTGCTGGGTGGGACCAACTGGGCAGAGAACATTTGTTTGTGCCCAGATAGCTGAGGGCTACAGATGGGAGGGGTGCGGGCACTTTAATTCAGTTTTTGAAAATTCCGTCTGCCTCAGTTGTGCCTGAGGGGGAATCTGGAGGGAGGAGAAAAGGAGGGCTATACTCTTCCTTGTTGGAGTGCTTGTGTGGCTGTGTAAGAGAGGCTGATTTTCTTTGCTTTTCTTTCTTCCCTCTTCTCCATTTCTTCCTGAGTTTACTAGACTTGAAGGTATGCAATGACCCAGATCCTCTGGCAAGTCCCCAATGGCCTGGGCTGGGTGCATGATTTTCGGGTGGGAATGTGCTGCAATATGTTCCCTTCTGCAGCTTTCCCTTTGAGGCTCCAGCTGGGTGGACAGAATGTCTGAACCCTGTAACCCTGATCAGTCATTTCTTTTCTACTCTTTCTTTTCAAGGTTGAGAAAAATTGACAGCATCTTCATTTTCGGGAAGCCAGAGGTGTCTGTCCTCTCCATTGGCTCAGACACTTTTGACATCTATCGATTATCTAATTTTTTAGCTGCAAAAGGATGGAACTTGAATGTCCTACAGTTCCCACCAAGGTGAGTGTGTGGAGATCAGGGAGTGATGTATTTAGCCAGGGTATGCAAGATAGTCAACTTCAGGCCATGTAGCTCTCGTGATTTGCAGAGTACTGCTGTCCATAGCTGATAAATTGTATGTAGAATTTTCCTCTGCAGAGCAGGGATCACTTTTGTGATTGCCATTATACAGCAGCAAAGATAAAGTAATAGTAATTTTAATGAGCCTGGCAGAGGATATATCTGAGGCTCCTTTTCTATTTACCTCTATCTAATACAAGCAGAAAAATATAAATAACCAAGGCTCTATCTCATGTTTAGTTAACCGAGAGTTTGTAGATTGATTTATTTTTACTCTCTTCCTCCTGCCCACTGAAGATGAAGGAAATTAAAACAACAGTGAAGAGCTGATCATTTTCAATGTAAAATGAATCTTTGTCGGCGACTTTTCTTAAGTGGGAAATTGGGCTTTTGTGGGCAGAAGGGGCCAGTGCTCCCAGATGTAGCTGCATTCAAAAAATTTTGATTTGCCATGTGAAGCAAAGTCCAGAGAGCCTGAGGTGACAATTCAGAGGTGGGTGCTTCCTTTTGGTGATGGCTTAGAAGCTGCAGAGGAATGAGAAGGAAATGATGGCAGGGGTCACCATGCTTGCAGGCTGCATTTTTCTTACCAGATGTACCTGGAATGAGGTGAGAAACTTTAACCTAATTGTGAAGTCAGGAAGGAGGAAGGAGCTGGTTCTAGCAAGCATTTGCAAGGATTGCCCTTAGTGGGAATGCTGTTTTAAGGAGATACAGAGTTATCACTGGCCACAGAAGGGCTCAGCTGCTGTGGGGTGCTCAGAAAATGTGGAGCTGTGTGTACCGGAGGTGGTTAATCTCTGCCCTCTGCCCTGCCTGCCTAGCATCCATCTCTGCATCACGCAGCTCCACACAAAGCCTGGGGTTGCTGAGCAGTTCCTGAAGGATGTCAGGGACAGCATCCAGGACATCATGAAGGACCTCAACGCCAAGACCACCGGCATGGTGAGGAGGCCAGCAGACAGTGCGGGGGTGTTTGGGCTCAGGGTGTTTCTCCTGTGTAATGGCCTGCTCTTCTCTGCTTAGGGAGCCATCTATGGAATGGCACAGTCCGTCCCAGACAGGAGCCTGGTAGCAGAGATTTCCCAGGCATACCTGGATGGCCTCTACAGCACGGATGTTCCCGGCAGTGAAAAGCACATGAACGGCTCTCCCGGCCACCGCTGACTGTAGTGCAACTATCAGTGCCTTGCCAGCGAGCACTGGGGTGGTTCCAAAGGTTTCCTAGGGAAAGAGATTGCATTACCTTTGTTCCTACAATTGCAGGTCTGAGGGTGGCTTGATCTGGAAAAATTCCTTTCCTGTCTTAGTCTCTTCTGAAATCTGCATTGTTTTCATGCCCAATTTCTGTTTTAGGGCTTTTTCTCCCTCCCCTCTGCCTGTTTTCATCATGGCAATTGATGGTGAATTGAATTTCATTCCACAGCTCTGAATTCCTCAGGTATTCTGCATGTCACTTCATTCTGCGCTGTTTCTCCTCTTTAGACCTGGTATTCAGCCAGTGTCCAGCCAAGTGTTAAATTTGAGTTCTCACTTTGTTTTCCACAGCTCCAATCTTCCCCAACGTTAATGGTAGACAGTAAATTGGAAAATTTGTTTTCTCTTGACTATTCCTGTAGGCTGCTGCATTTAACAGACTGTGCTGGGAGCCTTTTATCTGTGTGATGCAGAGCTGATAAATTGGCAGAGGGAAGGTAGTCATGGCCTCCTTTTGAAATCCCCTCTGGAGATCTCAGTGAGACTGCAGTCAATATCTGCTAAGAGGGAGAAAAACACAACACAAAATCCTTTTCTGGAATCTCTTGAACAACAGCAGAAATAGAAACCAAGCGGGTGGCGTAGGGAGAGGAACTGGATGGTACTGAAAATGATGGTACATCGTGGCTGTTTTGCTCCCCTGCCTCTTGTAGAAGACTTGCATTGACCACCCAGGAGTGCTGTTTTCCCTTGCACAAATCTGGAGGGAGGTGCAAAGCTCATTTCACTGTTCAGAACTTGAAGGTTTTACACTGTCCTCTCATGATGCTGTAGCAGAGCCAGCCAGGCCCTGGCCTGTGTCACAGCCAGGGGCATTGTGCACAGATGGTTTTTTTTACCATGGTCTTTTAGTATCAAAAAGGTGACTTTTGTAATAGCAGTAATCTTAGCTCTTTGCACTGATTCTTTTAAGGCACATTCTCAAAAGGGCATTCACCATTGTGCCTTGATGCTTCTCTGGCTTTTTTTTTTGTGGCATGCCAGGGAGGATTGGAGGGTTCAGCTCTTTGACCACGACCTTGGTTGTCGTTGTTTCCTTATGGTACTAATTCTGAAAACAAACCTCAAAGGCAGGCTGGACTCAGAGGAAGCACCCTTGCCTGTTAGGTAGGATAGTAGTTGTAATGAGCCAAGTCCCTTCACAGTATTACAAAGATGCTGGGAGAAGCAGAGGAAAGGATGCAGCAAGTTAGAGGTGTTCCAGCCTTGGGCACGTGGCTCAGCCTTCTGATTTTTCCCCACTGTTTTTAGGGTGAGAGTTTTCTCAGTGCAGCCTTTTGAGGCAGTTGCAGCCTCAAGGATAAGCTGGAATCTCTCAAGTAGTGCTGGAGTTACTCCTGCAGGGCTTTGCCATGTTTCCTCTCAGCTCTTTGCATGGAGCAGAGAGTTTCCCGGGCAGAATCCCACCTGTGGGCCAAGACTTCATGCCGTGTCTGCAGAGTCCTGTGCAGGGCATCTGAAGGCATCTCTGCTGTAGCCTGTTAGCCTGAAGCTGACCCTGGCTGAAGCACAGGAATTTTAAGGAATGAGCTCTTGCACAAACCAGCGAGTCTTCAGCCCAGCCATTGTGGGAAGGATCCTGGCTTTCCAACAGTTTTATTCCCTGTGCTAGGAGACAGAAGCATTTTGGCCATCTGCCCTGTGCTTGATGACTTCATGCAAGTCTCTGAGCTCTTTTGAAGTCATTGAATTGCCCGAGAGTCTCTTGATGGTAATATCAGCTTTGGCAGTTTGTATTGGACCTATTTGTTCTCTCAAGGTCTTGCCAGCGTGACCATTGCTGTATCTCTGAGTTTGCAGTACTTTGGAGACAGTCTTCAGTGTCTGGCTACTGTGATGGTTCTCTTTGGAACCGAGATTTAAGAGAACAAAATAAAAAAGTGAGGTACTCCTTTTGTTTCTGCTTTAAAAGAAAGAAGGGGTGGATTGGGGTGGGTTGATGGAGAGCGAAACTCACTTCTCTTCCTTCCCTGGTTGCATTTTCCTCCCAGGAAGTAGGTGGATTTAACAGATGAGTGCTCCATTTCTCATTTTTGGATGTATTTGAAGATGTTATTTGCAACTCAATGTATTCTATTCTGGACTTTGCTTATTAATAATATTTGTGGGTTTAATTGTTCCACGTGTATTTGTCATATACTGTAAATGTAATCCTGTGGTTGGGAATAGGCCACTGTAATTCCCTGGTGTGTAGGTTTTTTTCATCCTTGTCACCAACATGTAACCTGCATCTACTTTATCATGCCAAATGATCTTGGAAAAATGGATTTACAGGCTGTGTGATTGTTTCAAAGACCAAAAAAAAAGAAGGACTTGATGAACTGGATTATGATCTGAAACTGGACGGTACTTTTAGACCTGGAGGGATCCTTGCCACAGTTAATTCCTGCGGGATTTTCAGGTTTTCCAAGTGGGACACTCAATTTGTTGCTTGTACAAAGCACTCCCAAGGGATTCACCTGTTCTTTAGGTACTAGAATGAAGAATATCCAGTGGGATGGACCAAGAAGAGATGTGTGTCTTCATGCCATGGATTTCATCTGCACTTTTCTGATGACTTGGGGGAGAGGGGAGTGGAAGGGTTGCGTACAACACAATAATACCTTGCCCAATAAATCCATGAGGACTTTTTAATGGACAAATGGGATGAGTTGATCTGATGGCATTTTTCTGCTTTGCTCTGATACGTCACTGTTGAACTGGAGGCTGAAATAGCTGGAGAGCTGGTGAAAATGGGCCTGGTTTGTATTAAAATGGTGAGTTTAGGCTCACTGAGCTCTTTTTCTGCCTCAGTGCTTGTTTGAATGAATGGGGACCTGTTCCTGGAATTTGCTCATGCACAGCCTGGTCTGTGGCAGGGAGGATGGTTTATCAATCTTACTTACTCTGCCTGAGGGCTGCTTTGTCCTTCTGTCAAAATGAAGGTGGTGTCTGTGTCTGCATCTTGTGTGTGATGTTCAAGGATGCTGGAAGTTAAGAGCTATGGATTTTCTATTAATACTTTGTAGAACTTTAAAGAGTTAAAAAAGAGAAGAAAAAAAATACCTGAACCGGGTGTTTGTAGTGTTTTTTCCCCAGACTGTTGTGCTGAAAGCATATGCTGTTGGTTTCACATGAGGTTGATCATTGTATCAGTGAAGATCTTGTACCACCAAATCCATTCACAACCTCTTTTTGGGGAAGTATTCCACCCTAAGCAGCCCGTGCCCTGGTGCTGTGCTGTTTTTGTGCCTTTTGGTTGTACTTTGACTGTGTTTGTGCCTTGGCTGTGGCACAGCTGTGATTTTACACAAGCAGTTTTTACCTGCCCTGGCTTTGATCATCTCTCTGTCTTTCTGTCACTCTGAGGTGAAGGGAACTGCCATTTCTGTGTGAAGTTTTTCTGTGGCAGAAGCACCTTCTTGAAAGCAGTCAGGGCAGTACCTGCCCTTGGGAAAACCTGTTGGTGTCATTTGATCAATGAAGCCTCTTTCCAAAGAGCCATCAGGTTAAACGAGATGTTTATTGTAAACATTTGCAGTTGGTATCCTACTAGAGGCTACTTCCAGTCGGGGTGAGACCACGTGCCATGTAATACTGCTAGAGAGGGGTTACAGCAATGACAAATTGAACAGCGCCTTGCTGCTTGGTTACAGAGAAGCCAAAAGGTTCACAAAACATGTTTCAGGCAGAAAGCACATTCTAGGAGGTAAGGAGCAACAGCAGGGGCTGGGCTGGGGGCAGGCTCTGGACAGATTTACTGGTGCCATGGTGTACTTGACTCTGGAAGGACATCGTCCTGTTGGAGCGAGTCCAGGGAAGGCAGCAAGATGATCAGAGCAGGGGGGAGTACCTCTGCTATGAGGAAAGGCTGAGAGAATTGGAATTGTTCAGCCCAGAGAAGAGAAGCTCTGGGGTGACCTAATTGCAGCCTTCCAGTACCTGAAGGAACTGACAAGAAACATGGAGAAGGACTTTTTACAAGAGTATGTAGTAACAGGACGAGTGGGAATGGATTCACACAAAATAGGTTTAGATGGGATATTGGGAAAAAAAATCTTCCCTGTGACAGTGGTGAGGCCCTGGCACAGGTTGCTTAGAGAAGCTGTGGCTGTCTCATCCCTGGCAGTGTTCAAGGCCAGGTTGGATGGGACTGAGAGCGACCTGGGGTAGTGGAAGGTGTCCCTGCCCATGGCAGGGGTGGAACTGGGTGATCTTTAAGGTCCCTTCCAACCCAAACCATCCTGTGACTCTGTGATATGACTGACTCCTGGTAAGAGGCTCAGCAGTAGGGGGTGTGGGATCACATGGCTAAGGAAGGATTTAAGGATGGGGTTTGCAAGCTCGGAGATGGATATGTGCACCCCGAGAAGTGCCTTCATCCATCTGAGCCACGCTGGGGAGGCTGGTGAGGTGCCTGGCTGGGTGGATCCAGGATCTAGCTTGGAAGTGGGAAAAGGCTCTGGATGTAGCCATCTAGGCAGGACACAGTGGCACAGTGGGTTTTTGGCTGCCTGTATCCCTGGTCAGGAGAGGGAAGCTGCCACCTGCTCGATGAAGCTGGCCAGGTTGATGTCTCGCTCCGATAAACCCCCGCAGTCATGGGTGCTCAAGGTGATGTGAACCTAAGGCAGACAGACAGGCTGAGTGTTGGTGATAGAAACAGCAGGGCTGGTTTCCCCAGTGCTGCATCTGATGAGGCAGTAGCTCCAAACTTGTTAACAAAATTTCCTGGGGGGCAGAGGCGCTCTGGCACTTTGCCTGGTTTTTGTCCTTCCTACAGCTCATCCTGGCCACAAGCTCTCACTGCCACCCCTGCCTTGGTCACAGCAGCCACCTGTATCCATTTTCAACTCACTCTTTTCCCAGAAGCTTTTCCTGTGGCTGCTACTTGATACAGATTTTAAAAAGCAACCCTGGTGCCAGCCTTTGGCAGCTACTGCTCAGCTGGATGAGGGAAAAAGGAGGAGGAAAGGATCTGTGATAGCTGTAGGCTGGCTGTGATATGGGAATAGCATCTGAGGGAAGAGGTCCTGCTGATAAGAACAGGACTTGCTGCTCCTGTTTTATCCCTCAAAAAAGGGAGCTGTTCCCTGAAGTGCTTTGTCCCCACTATCCGTGTTTCTTACCTTGTTGTACACATTGAACCATTCGGGATGGTGATCCAGTTTTTCTGCCTGTAGAGCCACTCTGGTCATGAAGCCAAAGGCCTGCAGAGTAAGAAGGAAAGTTAACTCTGAACCATTTACCCTGCGATACATTGATTTTTCACCTGTTACAATTAATTTTACACTGCCCGTGTCTACATTACCCAACCAGATGCAAGGCCTGGGATATTCTGGGAGTTACGTGTTTTCCTCTTCCCGAGGAGTGTTTTCCCAGACAAACTCTATGCTGGGTTGAGCACTTTGATATCTTGGATAGGTTATTTTGCTCAGCCATTCAATTTCAGGAGGGACCCAGAGGGCTTTTTTTGGCTGAGCTTTGCAGCAGGGACTCCCTGCTCCTCAAACCGGGTGTCCCGGTCTGTAAAACTCTGTGCCCCTGGTGCTTGTACCCGGTTGAAGTCCTTGAAGTGGAACTCTTTGAAGATGGCGTCTCTGCCTTCCACCTCGTTCCACCCCACGGCTCGCAGGTTTGGCAGCAGCTGCTCCCTCTCCTCCGTGCTCAGCCTGTGTGCTTTTCCTGCCTGGCAAGGAGAGGAAAGTGAAGAGGAGCAGGTCAGTGCGGCAGAAGTGGGATGAAGCAGATGTTCAGAGCAATGAGGCATCCCATGGGTCCCGGAGTTATGGGAACATGGAGGCAGCTGCAGAATGGGTGGGAGGCTTGGAATATCAATGTCCTCTGCTCCCTGCCTGGAATACATCCTGCATGTACCAAGAAAGTCCAGCTGGTCCCTTTTGTCCTCTCACCTGCAACACCTCCCACAGTGCCTGAGGTACTAAGACATGATACCTGTGTAAACTCCAAAATACATTTTCTTTTACATATAATCTTCCGGGGGTGTGTGTGTGTGTGTGTGGGAGTGTGGAAGCTTTAAAAGCTGAAGCTCTTGTGATAATTTCTAGATCTGAGAGTTGCTTTAGGGTTTCTGAAGCAGGAGGACTATTTATTTATTTATTGGCAGCCTGCTTTTGAGGAGAAAGAAGTGGTGAGGATCAGAGATTAGTCACACTAATCAGTTGAGCTCTTTTTTTCTATCTCCTTTATATTAGAATGAATTTTAAGAGGCTGTTTCTACCTGTGAGGAACAAAGGGCAGAGGGAGGGATTGTGGTTGTACTTGTGTGCCCAAGGCAGAGCTGCTGGTACTTAGTTTTTAAGGGGTGGTAGTGGAGAAACAGCAGTTCTTGGCTTTGTGGAGTACTTATAGGCAGAAATAAAACTAAAATGAAGCTCTTGGGGATGGGGGCTGCCCAAGCCAGCTCTGCTCTGGGTCAGCGGGGAAGGCAGGAGTGAGTGCAGGGGGGCACTGCTCTCTGAAATGTTATGTTCTGGCACTTAAAATTTTTTCACAGAATCACAGATTGTTCTGAGTTGGAAGGCACCCACTAGGATCATCAAATTCCAACTCCTGGCCCTGCACAGGACAGCCCCAAGAATCTCACAGTGTGCCTGAGAGCATTGTCCTTCTTGAGCTCTGGCAGGTTTGGGTGAGTTGATCATTCCAGTTGGTGATGATAAAGACCTCTTTGCAATTTTTTTTTTTCCTTTTGTGTGCTGTAGAGCCAAGTGTGGTAAGTTGGATATGAGTCTTGACAAATCCGGTCCATTTTTTTGTGGATATTTGGTCAGCAGCCCCTTGAGACGCTTTGCTTGGACATCGCTGCTCAGAAACGGCACCTTAAACAACCTGAGCAACTGAGGCAAATCATCCTCTCCTGTGGTTTTCCTGCCCCAGGCTGTACAAAATCAGAGAACCAGCTGTGAAGCTGATGTTTTTGTGGGTGGCTCTTGCACGTTTTGCAGAAGATTGGAAAGGTGATACCCCATTTCCATGGCTGTGTGGGTGCCTAGCTGTCCGTGCATCCGTGACCCTTAGACTGCATGGAATGGAAAGGGCCAGGGTGTCACTGAACCCTAGCATGGGGTGGCTGGGGGTGGCGTGTGTTCCTGTCCCCCTGGGCATTGCAGCTTCAGGATTTTTTGGAGAAGGCCTTCCTTGCCTCTGCATATTTTGGCCTCACGGCATTTTGGATGACCCCCCTGGCAGCCCCAGATCTGTCACCCCCTCCCCACCCCCCAAATGTCACGGGAGCGCTGGGCTAGGGAGGGACGGCAGTGAGTAAACATGACTTAGCTCAATGAACCCTCAGCCGTTGCCGTGCCCTGCTGATGGTGTGATAAGCCGGGCACAGGTAGCTTAGCAACTGGATAGCGTGGGGACAGAGGATGGCTCTGCATGGGGCCCTGGCAGGGGGGCATCCGCGGAGGCTCTCATGGGAATAGGGCAGGATTTGGGAGCACGGGCTGAAACCTGCTCCTTATCGGTGCTGAAGAGAGGAAAGGTAAAAGCTGGTGGTGTTGCTTGGAGCAGAGGGGTATGGATGCAGGGGGCGGGGTTCCACACCAGCCTTCCCTGGGCAGAGCAACAAAGGGACGTGGTGTAATTGTTCTTTTTCTCTGTCGTGACTCTGTGGGAGTATGGCCCCGGGGCTTTTTCCAGCCCAGCTCCTCCCAGCCCCAGCGGGAGGCATGGGCAGGCTGAGCACACACAGCCAACTCCTCTGGCAAACCCCCTGCCTGGAGCACCCCTCCGCCCTCCATCCTGCTCCAATCCATCCTTCGGCACCCCAAGACATTGGCCAGCCTGCTAGTTTTGTCAGGGTGGCATGTTAATGCTTTCATGTGCTCTCACTCCTTTAAAACACACTCTTCTCGTTAGGGAAATGAAATTATGTTGTTTTTTTTCTGCTGGTTCTCAACTGCCAAAAAGTTGGGGATTTTGGTGTTTTGTTTTGTGGGGTTTTTTTGGATTTTTTTTTTGCCAGCAGGAAACCAAGTAGACACATTGTGCAGCTGAGGGAAATGAACCAGCAAGGGAGATTGGGAGAATCTGAACCCTCTTCGCTGTAACTAAAATCTTCCCTTTTGTAGGATTCCCTTTTATGGAATGACTTGGGTGCAAAGGGACCTTAAAGCCCATCCAATTCCACCCTCTGCCATGGGCAGGGACACCTTCCACTGTCCCAGGCTGGTCAACATCCTATCCAACCTGGCTTTAGACACTTCCAGGGATCCAGGGGCAGCCGCAGCTTCTCTGGGCACCCTGTGCCAGGGCCTCCCCACCCTACAGGAAAGGATTTTTTCCTAATGAAAGGTCGAATTTCCACCTAGAAGAAGGTACAGTGGACAGCCCTGGGTAAGCGGGCAGGGCTGGAAGGGTGTGTTCCACAAGGCCCACGGTCTTCTGCTGCTGTGGAAAAGCCCATTTCCAGCCGGCCCGGGTGCGTTGCGGCGCTGTGCAGATGGAGCACAGGTGGGGGTCGTCCTCGCCCTACCGAATGTGAGGAGGGGTCGTTGCTGCCGGACCCTTTCCCTCCCCCTCGCAGAGGAATGGAGAGCGGCTGCCTTTGGAAACTCAGCGGCAGCCTCCGCGTTACTGATTAACCACAGCGCTCTGCTCCTTTCTCCCTTCCCTCCTGCCTCTCCTCGGAGCCTCGAGCTGAAACATTCCCGCCTTCGAAAAGGCACAACAAACAGCCGGCTTTCCCAGCGGCGACTTACCATGGCCCGCGGCTCTCCGTGGCCTCCGTCCCCGGGGCGGCTCGGGTGATGCTCGGCCGTGCCGGATCCCGCTGGAGCCGGAGCTTGTCCGGGACGGCCGGAGGCGTGGCGAGGCTGCCGAGCCCACCCCCGGCCAGCCGAGCCTTCCCACGCCGGCCAATTCCCGGGGCCCGCGGAATGCCCGCGCCGGTTCTCTTGGAAGCCCCGCACGGCGAAGGCGCCGCGGGTTTCCCCCTCTCTCCTGCGGGTCACTTCCTTAACGTGGGGCACAAGGAGAAGGTGGAGCGAGCTGGAGGCGGCCCCGCTGGATGCTGCTGGCAGCAGGTGTGAGGAGGGTGATCCATGACCTCCGTGCGCCGATAATCCCCGGCGGCATCGTCTGCATCCCGGGTTATATCGCAGCACGGGCACTGAGAGCCGTGGAAATGGGGCGGAAGAAAGCTAAGTGCCCCACACAACACTTCTGAGCGTTTTTAAGGCGTTTTCTACCGTTGCCGAGGAAAATGTGTGCTCGTGGATGCCGAGTGCTGCTCCCTGTCATTTTCCCTCTCCAGGCCACATGGATTTGTGCCCATGTCCTGCAGCTCGTCGTCTGCTAAACCCACTCGCATGATGGGCAGTTTTCCAGTGCTGACAACAATTTTTTACTGTGCTGGTGTATGTGGCAGACAGAAATTCAGCCCCCTGCTATTCCCTCATGGCTTTCTTCACCATTGAAGCAATTAAAGATTTTTCCAGATTTTTTTTTTTAATACAGTGTGACTTACATCCCTTGTATATACTCCTGTGCACATTTTGTTTTCTACTGTAAGGGATTGTGAGTACTGCAGAGATGATTTGTTTTTCCAGCAGGCAAGCCAGAGGGAAGCAAATATTATTTATTTGAAATTTTTTTCCCCTCTCTAGGTTTGCTTGCCAGGGTAATGAAAAGGAAAAATGAGCATCTTTTGTGTCCTGAGAGATCCTGAGTGTCTGTCCGGGGTGAAAAGACTTGGAAAGCAATGAAACACCTCAGAAGAAAACAATTGTGTGCAGATGTGGGGCTGGAAGCTTTGCTGTGGATGGCAGGAGGAGGTGTGCTCTGAGGTTTCCAGGAATGACATCAGGAGGTAGGGTTGCTCACAGGATTGGGAAAGGCCAGCAGAACATTTTCTTGGCCTAAGCTGGAAGTGCAGGATTGGCAGTTTCATCACAACCCCGCAAAAGAGTCCCTGTAAATAATAGTTGGAGTAGATAAACTGAGGGCAGCTGGGCTTGGTGACAGTGCCTCTCTTGGCCTCCCTGTTGATCTGGAGATGGAAGGAAGCAAATCCCTCCTATTACCTGGTTTTCCCTTCTTGGATTTTGCTCCAGCCTGCCTGGGATCTGATCCTATTTCCCTTGGCAACACGTGTACTGCCACTGCAAAGCAACTGATGGCCACCTCAGCTCCCTGAAGCTGAAGAACACGAGGAGAAAAAGGATTCCTTGCACTGCTGTCTGATTGCTCAGCTCCTTTGTAATGGCATTTTCTCTCCTGGGCGATAAGTCTAGCCCTAACTGCCAACCTTTCATGGGAGGGGTGTCTTGCAGAGGGACAGACTGGTCCAGAAAAACAATAGGGCAGTTGAGATTTTCCTTACTCTACAGAGTGGAATTGTGTCCAGGGGAGTCCTTTGGCTGACTCCAACTCCTGAACCTCTTAGTTTCCCTTCTGCACAGTTTTAATTACCCTTTGTGAAATGGGACCCTCTAGGTTTGTTTTTAATGATTAATTGAGGGGTGTTGGGCAAGGTGTTTCCTCAGAGCAGTTTGCACCCTGTGCAAGAGGTGAACCTGTTTACTGGGAACAGAGTTTTGCTCTTTTTCTCTCTCCTTTTTATCTGTTTTACAGCTGTGCTGCTTTTGGTGGCAGCTAAACCCATCTGTGTACGGGATTCTGCATATTTCAAGGGAGGTCTCATATTGCTCACTACTGATATTCTTATTTTGTCAATAACTCTTTAAAAAATATATATCTGACCATGAAAGCTGCTTTGCTTGGGAGCAGTGTTCTGTCTCCCATCTCAAAATTTGCAGGGATAGATGGGATATTGGGAAGAAATTCTTCCCTGTGAGCGTGGGTAGGCCCTGGCACAGGTTGCCCAGAGAAGCTGTGACCCAAAGGGTGTTTTAAACTAGGGTGGGCCCAACTCTTTCATCATCTGCAATCTGAAACATTGCTCTCATAGCACAGTATATTTAATTAAGGAGTTGGTTTAGCACTGGAGGGGAGTTATGGCAGGTGTGACAAGTTAATGTGACAAAGGGCCAAATAAACAGAAATGAATCATTAATTGTGTGTGAGATTTCTTCCTGTAGCAGTGTTTTATCAAAATCAGTGAGGCCCTCAGAGCGATGAAGAAAATAAATTTGAGGCTGGCAGAAACCGGGGTTTTGTTCTGCTCACATTGTGTGTCAGGTTAAGGTTTTTTTGTCTCAGACAGAGTACCCTGCATGGAAAATAAGATGGAAAAAAGGGCAATAAAATGGCATAATGACTTCTAATATGTTGAATACATGAATCCCAAAGTGGGAGGTGACTGCTTTCAGAAATATTGGAGCATATAGGACTGAGCAGTGTTTCATTGAAGAGAGGTTTCCTAGAGGAGGTTGATGATGCAAACCTGAGTCCAAGGTATCCAAGAGCACATTGCTGTAGATCCCTTCTCCTGTGTCAGACTGGTGTGGGAAGACACCTCCCATTCCAAGCCAATTTGTGGAGAAACCTGGTATGGTTTAGAATAAGAAACTCAGAGTTGGGACAGAATAATCCTATTTGGATTCTCTGTTTGCCCTTGAAACCAGACACAAGGGCTCTGGGTCCTGGCAGCTGATGACACAGGCCTTATCTGCTTCCCAGGAGTTTGCTCCGTGGTCCGTGGCAGACAGCGGTGAGATCATGGAGTTTGTGGCCTTGCCAAGGTCACCAGGTCCCTGCAACAGGACACATTTGTCCCGGGGGGGGGAAGGCAATCCATCAAAACTGTCTCCTCCCCACCCCTTGTTTTTTTCTGGTTTGCTGATGGATTAGTCCTGTAACTGAGCTTCCCTGGGCACAGCTGGAGCGCGGCGCGAGGGAAGCTTCTTGTATTCATTCAGCTTGTTTCCTGACTTTCAGTCCAAATTTGAGTCTCTTTGTTAAACAGGCTGGATTTTCTGGCAAATTTGCAGGGGTTGTGGAGGATGAGCATCTTGACAGATCTAGAAACCATTTTCCCATGTTAAAGAATTTTGCTCCTTGTTTATTCAGGGAGAGTTCAGCACCGCATGTTAAGTGCTGCTGTACAGCCACGTCTTGTCACTAGGGGTCAGGAAAATGCTGGAAAACCGAGGATGTTCCTGAAACGGCAGTCCCTTGCAGGAGGGCACAGGATGAAGGCTCTCAGAAACCTGCCTGGTCCCGAAAACCAGTAGTCCCTGGCCCCGCCAGCCCTGCGTGGCTGTGCTTGGCAGAGCAGCTCTTCAGCTGGACCTTCGGATCAAGCTGTTTCCTATGAGAAGCATTTCCAGATCCTCTGGTTGTGTTCCAAAGCCATTGGAACACCACTGCCGTTGCTGGGACGTTCTTGCACTGAGGGTGTCTTTCCAGCCAGATTGCTTGAGGTCATGGAACGGTTTGGGTTGGAAGGGACCTTAAAGCCCATCCAGTGCCACCCCCTTCCATGGGCAGGGAGACTATTCCAGGGTGCTCCAAGCCCTGTCCAACCTTGCATTGGACACTTCCAGGGATGGATCAGCCACAGCTTCCCTGGGCAACCTGTTCTAGTTTCTCCTCACCCTCACACAGAAAAATTTCTTTCCAATATCCCCTCTAAATCTCTCCTCTCTCAGTTTAAAACCATTCCTCTTTGTCCTATCACTCCAATTCCTGACGAAGAGACTCTGTTCAGCTTGTAGGTCCCTATTGCAACAGGCTCTGCTAAAAGCTTTGTTCCCAGATCCTTTGGCTGCCATTTCTGTTTTCAAGTCCTGGAAGTCCTGGGGTTTTATTCCCGACTTAGCAATTGCAGGAAAAAAGCAGTAAGGGGTTAGGAGAAGGGCCCTAAGTGTGGATGTAAGGGTGAGGTCTGTCTATACGGATGTTTTATGGGGTAGGATTAGAGAAGGTAGGGGAGCTTTTGGGCAAACAAACCCTCTGATCAGAACCAGAAACATCAGGCTACAAACCCTGGTGAGAAGAGTTGCTCAGAGATCAGTGAAGGATTTAACACCTGGGGCTTTAGAAGGAAGGAGTGACTAACACACGGGAGATGGTGAGAAGAGAAAAGATATGCTAAGGCAGAGATTTCCTTGGAGACAGAGAATCAATTTATGGGCCATGGCATATGATGAGGGTGCTAGAGGGGACAGGGGCCAACTCCAGGAGCTTTGCTATACGGCAGAGTTGTGGGTTTTATTTCCTAAATCTGCCTTAGGGTGGTTTTCATAGTAGTATTTTTTTTTTTCTCTGATCAGAGCTGAGAGGGAAGACAGAGTGGTGTTTGGTTTTGGGTGGGCTTTTTGGTGATAAATGGTCTCCCGGTGGCTGGGGTGTGTGCCTGTCTCTCACAGATTGTCTGTGGGAGTGTGCTAGGGTGCTCAGCTTCATCTGTAGCCCTCCCAGGAGGGCGGTAGGTGAACCGGGGGGGGGGTGTGGAAGCACAGGGCTGGAAGCACTGGGTAATATCCAGGAATGGAGCTACTGCTGCTGGAGACACATTGTCAAAATTCACATTTTTCTTATTGCAGAACCTACCACTGGAAACTCATGATATTCATGTCAGGTGCAGCACTGATTTTTTTTTTCCCCCTTGTTAGCATTAAACATACTCTTTTGATGAGGTTACTCTCTTATTTACATTATCACCACTCTTCCTCCCTAGCCTAATGAGCTTTGTGCTGCCTCTCACAAACTGAATTCATGTGCTCTGCTTGTTCTTGCTATTAGTGGGAAGGACCACTGGACCATGCTGTCTGCAGTGTTTGTTCAAACAGGATCAAAATTAATGGGAAAATTGTGTACGCGGCAATCTTAAGAACCCAAAATGCCACTGTGCTTCACCCACTGGGGGAAGAAAATTAGATAACAGAGCAGCTCACTTCAAAGTCCGGGGATAAAGAATTCTTGAGGCAGGCATGGCAAGGAGGGGAGAGATGAAATACTACAAAGTGCCATTCATTCATTCGCAGCCTGGGCTGGGCACTTAGTGGGTGTGCTACAGCAAAACGGAGCTGTGTGTGAGTCCAGCCAGGTCTGCTGTCCACTGTGACAGCTGTGTCTCCCTTGGAAGGGTTTTGGGCTCAAAAGGAGGGACCTGTCACTCGTGGTGGTTTGTTTCACCTCTTGGGCTTCTGCTGACATCCCTCTGAAGTGCTGCTAAAGGTTGTCTGAGTAGTGTCTTGGAAATGACTCCTCAATGTTTACGACCTTCAAAGCCAGAGTGTTGGAGCTGGAGGGAAGGAAGGAGAAAAGGAGGTGTTTATTTCTGATCCAGAGTAGAAAATCGCTGATGCTGTGAGCTCCTGGGGGACATGTGGCACCACCTGTCCTCTGTTATCATCTCAGAGCTAATGTCCTGTGGCAACAGAGCTTTCACTGGGAACTGCTGCTGCTGCCCGCTCGAGGCACCATGGGGAGTGAAGATGTTGGTGACAGTGTTGTAGTGCTGGGAAGGAGACCTGGCTGTTTTCTGGAAGGGTGTAGATTTAGATTAGATGTTAGGAAGATTTAGATGGGGTATTAGGAAAAAATTGTTCTCTGTGAGGGTGGTGAAGCTCTGGCACAGGGTGCCCAGAGAAGCTGTGGCTGTCCCATCCCTGGCAGTGTCCAAGGCCAGGTTGGATGGGACTGGGAGCAACCTGGGACAGTGGGAGGTGTCCCTGCCCATAGCAGGGGGTGGAACTGGGTGATCTTTAAAGTCCTTTCCAGCCCAGACCATTCTGGGGCTCTGTGTCTTGTAGGATTTCTCTCAGCCTTGAACCCCTCAGAGGGTCCTTGTCCTTGGAGAGGTTGGTCCTTGTGCTGGTCACACAAAGGGAAGCAGAGGAGCTGGAGTGTGTCCCACAGGGGCAGACAGCGTTTGTTTATGGGATGGCAGGGTTTCCACTGTGAGGGCATATCAGGGAATCCATCCCTAATATATCATCAGGCTCAGGAGGGCTCATCAATGCCTTTGGACAAACTGCCCACAAAGAAAAGAAGGAACAGACCCAGTGGCCAAGGGCAGAAGAAGAGAGAGAACAAACCAGGAACTTTTCTCCTCAGACTCCTATTTCTGTTGTGATAACAAAAAGGATGAACAGCTCCAGGGCAAATGGGAGATGTGACGTTGCCCACCGTGGCAGCTAAAGCCAGCAGGATCAAAAAGCAACCTCTGGGCAGTAGCAGCAGCATCACTCAGTGAAGAGAGGGGGTTTTCCTCCAGGTATTGATCAGCAGTTAACAACAAATGCCCAGCATGGAAATAAATACAGGTTCTGGGTGGTGCTGCAGACCTGAGCCTGAGGCCACAGGGAACTCTGCAATAACTCAGCTGTCTCTTCTGATGCACAGTGGAGCAGGTGAGGCTGATTCACTCATGCCTGGTGACTGCAGCTGCTCTGCCTTCTTAAGCAGGTAACCGAGGGTTTATGTGACTGACAGGTGCCTTAAATCAGCTGAAGGGTTTGAGAGTGTCTCACCCCAATAGCTCCTTGGAAATTCAGCCTTGCTCTTGTGGGCAAATTCAGCTTAGGGCAGGAGGCAGAACTGTGGTATTTAAAAGCACTTGCAGTTTTGGGCACTCTCCTGGTGCCACTGCAGTTCTCCTGCGCACAGATATGGCTGTTGTGAGGGGGAAAGAGTGATGATGCCTTAAGTCTTAGCTTTCATATTTTCGAGATTCTGTACTGCATTAGTATATAACTATGAACTTCATATAAAGTGTTAGCAAATTCTCTTCACAGTTTAAAACAATCCCATTCCAGCCCGAGAACCAAGGACACTGTTGCAGCTTCAGGCCCAAAAAGTGCAAACAACAGCAAATTGAGGAGAGCAACCTGGGAGGATGGGACTTCACAACCTGAAGCTGTAATTGGACAATTAACCCCAATATGTAAATAGACCAGAATTTATAAAAGTGTGAATATGTGTGACAGGTCATCCATCTTGGGTGTAGCCCTGTCCAGGCTCTTGTACTGCCCGAGGTGTATCCTTTGAAGGCCTTTTAATAAATACCTACTTGATTCCTTTAACACTGTCTAGCCTCGGTTCTAGGTAGCATCTCCAGGCATCAGTTTTTGGTAACTGCCGGGACAGCGGTGATCCAGGGGGTATCAGAGCCCAAGAATCCTCAGATCTGGCTGGAAAAGGACTGTTTTGTCCAACTAAACTGTGGAGACAACTTGCTAACACTTTATATGAAGTTCAGAGTTATATACTAATGCAGTACAGAATCTAGAAAATATGAAAGCTAAAACCATTAAAAGGCATCAGTGAGAGCCCACCTGGCATCTCTTACCCTTCTCAATCAGCACAGCAAAATTTGGGATCTAAATTGTCGTGTCCAGAGCTTGGGTGTGGACTGCAGCATCAGGCTCCCATTTTGATTAGTGGCACATAGCTTTCATTAATTAATGCTGTAAAATACCAGCTACAAACCAGATAAATCTGACTGTAGGTGCTGTGGTTCTGAGGCACGTTTTGGGTGTTCATTGCCAGAAGTCACCAACCAGGAGGGAGGAGTTGAGGAGAAGGTTTTTTGCTGTTTTTGTGGTACCATCTCCTGATAAAATTTGAGGGAAAACCTGAGCTACACTCCAGGTATCCTAGTATAAGGGATACTGGATTGGCATTTATTTCACTTGCTTCCATTTGCACTGCTGGGAGATTTAGCTGTGCTTTAGTGCATGGAATTGTGGTTTTTCCTTACAGAGCTTCAGAAAGGGTATTTTAGAGCTTATGGGAAACCAGCAAAGTGGGGAACAGGCCATGATTTTTCCCCTCTTTGCCCTGTGCCTCTATCTTTGCCCTGTGCCACTGGCAGTAAGCATGGTGCAAAACCCACCTGTCTTACTTTCCAAACCTCTGTAGCAAGCTATCAAGTCTGCCATGTCAACAAAAAACATGAAAATCTCTGCTTTCTTCGAGGCGGAAAGATAATTTGTGGCTCAGGCATGACTGAGATGTTAGGCATCAAAATTATGACCACTCTGTCAGATTGGCTGGATAATTTTTACTCCTAAGCCTTCCATCAAGATGATTTTCAGTGCTTAGAAATTAGTCTTACTCCTCAGAGCAGTCAGTGTCTCCCAGCTGTGTCAGTGTGTGCTCTAACAAATGTGTGTGTCTATGTGATAGAACTATTTCCTCATCATTCCCTGCACTCCTCCAGACACCTGGGAAGCTTATCTTAAGTGCAGCTCTCCTCTCCCAGGGGTCACTTTTGTTGATTCGTTTTTTGGTTTGTTTTCCAGTAGTGCAGAAAACTTCTGTAACAAGCTGCTTGTTGTGGAGTTGTTGTTGTCTGTTTTTTCCTAAGCTGTGCAGCCATACAGGGAGAAAGATTTCATATTTTGAGTAGATTATGCGTGAAATGGATGGGGGAGGGAGGCATTATTTTGTAGAGGTAGGAAACAGAAGCAAGGAGAAATTGAGACCCCAAAGTGTTTAAGACTCAATTCTGAGTTGAAGTTTGTATCCTCAAAAGGTAGAAAGTTTTAAAGGGAGGCTGTGCTGAGGTCTCTTGTCAGGTCTGAAAGTGGTGTAGGTCCCCTTGCAGAAAAGGAACTGCATATCCTTTGGGAAAGGAGCGTCCATCTGCTGACCTCTCCCAGCAGTGACCCACAGTCATGATCATGGAGCGGTCACCTAGACCCCCAGTGGTCCTCCCTGAGGAGATTTGGCCCTGTGACAACACATCTTTTCCTAGCAGGAGGTGGGAGGTGCAAAAAATCCATCTGGAAGGGGTTTTGCCTTTGTTTCTTGTGGTGAAGGTGAGCTGTGAGCCTACAGTTGCCTCATGCTTTTGGCTCTGCTTCCCAGCTGATTTGGGTTCTATTATTAGTAGCTGGTGAGCTGGTGGAGTCACTCTCCTCCTAACTCTGCTAATTAATCAATGCAGCCCGTGACAGCTCTTGACCATTAAATAATATTCATTAGTACCCAGACCCCAGCTGTATGGATGAACCCATCTATCTTCATTAGGTCTTGGATTTCAACATCAGGAGCAGGATCCAAAAGGGACAGTGAAAGGGCACTTTTCCTCCTCATCCCAGTGCAAACTGACCTTGAAGATATTTTTTTTTCTTCCCCTCCCTGGCCCCTGTGTGCTGGTTAAAGGAGAAGATGGGCAGGAACTTCAGCTCCTCTGCTTATCTCAAGTGATCATCCTTGGGGAAAAAGGAGACAGGATGCTCTTTAAAGGTGGTAAATAACACATGATTATCCTTGTTTTCTAAGGAATCTGAGAATGTCTCTTGGGCCATGAAGGAGAGGAAGTGAAGATGAATATTTATGGATGTCCTAATTACCTTCCTCCTCCTAACTATTAACTTGGCCAGTGGTGGAGCCACATCTGCACACAGGTAATCCAAATTGTCCAAAGCTGTATGCACAACCTCAAAACCTGGAAGGAGGAGTGACACTTTTTGGAAGTGTTTCCTGACCCAGGCAAACATCTGGTGTTTTCCTGGGAAGCCACAGCTGTGTGCTCACCCTTGCTCCCCAAAATAAGAGGGTATTGCTCTCCCTGCTCATCCATGAGGTTATTTCCTGAGTGTTCCTGCAACACAGCGAACACTTGGTCATGTTGGGAAGTCATGTGATTTCCTTCCTGACAGGTAAATCTGCCCTGAAGCAATTCCTCCTTTTGCCAGATTAAAATTATTTAAATTGAAGAACTAAAAGGACTCAGTGAGGCTTCCTGAGATATTGAAGTTTGTCCTCTGCTCTTGGATTATAGAGTGGGATCCTCCAATCCCCCATGAATGTCCTGGGGGTGGTGGATTTGTCTCCTGTTGACAATCCCATGGATGATCCAGGGAAGGATTGTGCAGTGGATAATTTCCGTGTGTCTCTCAGACCTTCTGAGCTTTGCTCCCTGTGGTGCCATGGGGGCTGGAGATGAACAACAGAGGATATTTTTGCTCCTTGCAGGTTGCTGTACTCAGGTTTGCTCTCTGGTTTTTCAATAGTGTTCCTGGAATTAGGTTTGTTTTTTTTTCCTATCCTCCCGTAGATCTTGATTTGAATCCACCTCTGTTGATGCAGGTCTGCTGAGAAGATGAAAATCAGTTGTTTGCTTGGAGCCACCACTGTAAGTTATTTATACAGTGATTAGCTAAAGCTTCAGATATTTAATGCAATCTTTAAATCACAGATCCACCAACAGCAATTGGTCACATAAAACTTCATTGAGTGGTATCTATCACTTACTGTTTTTCTCAATATGTGCATATATTTAATTTTCCACTGACCTCTTGCTTATATTTTCTGCTGAGGAGCCAGTAAATTGAGGGGCTTCATAAAGTGTTTTGTTGGATGGCTCTGGGTGAATTACTTGTAAAGGGAGCATGGAATATAAAAATTCATCTTGCAAGGAAGTTGCCCTGTTGGATGAATCCCATCCCTATGTTAAAACAGGCTCGGACCTTAAAATGAAATATATTTTTGCAAGATGAGTAGTTAGTAAAGGCTCTTCCACCCAGCAAGCTTTGAGTATTCAACCTGGTTGGTTTTGCTTCTGTTTTTTTCGTCTTCTGCCTCAGCTTGTGGGACAACAGCTGCTTTGTGCCAGGGGTTCAAAACTGTACCTGTAAACACTTGAGTTCAAAGGTATGGTCAAAAATTAATGGTTTAAAGTCAGCTCAGAAAGCCAAGTTCTTAAGCTTAGCAGAGGAAATGGAACTTGAAAGTAGCACAGGTAGAAAATGTAAAGCTGAAGTCTAATGAACTTCATTTTTGTAAGAAATGGGAATTAAAATAAATGAGACAAGGTTATGCCTGCATCAAGCAGCAAGAGAACGTTCCAGCTAGGGGAGCTGGGCTGGGCCCAAACCAGCACAGACCCTTGACGTGTGAAGCATTTGGGCGCTTTGTCTCACACCCTGGGTGTGTTGAACTGCTTCGCCAGGATCTGTCCATGACCTCAGCTGGACCTGATGGTGCCTGGGACCAGGAGCAAGGAGCCTGGGATTGGGTAGGTTCAGTGGCAGCCTACAGACTCAAGTGCTTCTGTGCATGTCTCATCTTTGACTCAGATTTGGGATTTCTCTCATCCTGGAGGCAAATTTGCCTCTCATTTCTGTGGCAAACACTCATCATGTAGGGTTAGCTGCTGTTGTTGCTACAGCAAAGGCCTCTCTCTTAGCCTGTGCTGTAATTAAATACTCTCTAAATATTTCCTCCTACCCTTTTTTGAAACAAGGATGGAGCCACAGTCCCTTTGTCTGCTTGGTGGGCTGAGTAATACCGACAGAGTGGCAGGTGAAAGTGATGGGGTGTCCTTCCTGTGCCTTCCCACACAGCTGTGAGTATTTCAGTGCAAGTCTCATCATAAACAGAGGCTTGACCTCTTTTTAACTGCAGTTAAAAGCAGTGTAGCCCCTTCCTAGCATTGCTGTGGCACAAGGCAAGGGGACAGAACTGTCCATAGACTTCAGAGGACCTTTTCCAGGTGTGAGCGAGCTCCTGCTGTATCTGAAGTTCAGAGCCAAAGACTATCTCAATACATTGTATTTAACTTTGTCCAATTCCCTTCCCATTTTCTGCAGTGATAAAATCCCTCTTGCTCTTTCATCTCTCCCTGTTTTTTCCCAAGTAGATTCTGTGAAAGTGGTGTTTGGGGGTAGTAAATCACAAAGTGGAAGCCTGCGTTCATAAAATGCTTTATGCCTCCCTCCATCAATATTTCAATGTGCAACACAGACACCGACATTTCATTTTAATTACGCCACAAATTTCCTGGCCGAGTGAGAAAGCGGAACTCTGCAAAGCAGCCCAACCCCATCCCCATCCCCTCCTTGTGTGGGATCCCTGCAACATCCAATTATCCATGGGTTTTGTTCATCTGAGCCATGGGGCTGTGTGCACGCCCGGTGCACAGGAGGAAGACTTCCAGCTGGGCTGAGTCTGGCCTGGCTCCTTCTTTCCTTGCCCTGGGCTGAGAGGAGGTCTTGGATGTATCTGTGGGATCTGGCACATCGCCTGGAGCCCTCCAGCGGGCAGGAAGGGCCAGCCAGCACAAACAGGTTTGTGAAGATAGGCTCTGACAGTGATGAGAGACAAAGGAAGGCCTCCCTGCTACAGCAAGTGTCACACTTTTTAAATTGTCCTTCTTGTGTTTGCTTTCACTGCCAAGACTGTCCCCATTTGCAGAAGAGACAGAACAATAACTGAGATGTTCAAGTCACTGAATGGTACTGGCGAGTGTAGGTAGCCCTTTTGGGAGCTTTAAGAGATGGTCAGCTGCGACTGAGGGGCAATACAGAAATCAATAGTTGTTCACTCAGTTAATGTGCCAAGCTGCAAAACTCCTTGCCAGCATCACAGAACAGTTTGGGTTGAAAGGGACATTAAAGACCAGCCTCCTGCCATGGGCAGGGGCATCTTCCACTATCCCAGGTTGCTCCAGGCCCTGTCCAACCTGGCCTTGGACACTTCCAGGGATTCAAAGGCAGCCACAGCTTCTCTGGGCAACGTGTGCCAGGGCCACCCCACCCTCACAGGGAACAACTTCTTTCCAATACCCCATCTAAACCTCCCTCTGTCAGTTTAAAACCACTGCCCCTCATCCTGTCACTATCAGCCCATGTAAAAAGTCACTCTCCCTCCTTTTGACACAACCCCATTTAGGGACAGGAAGGGGCTCTTGGGTCTCCCTGGAGTCTTCTCCAGGCTGAACAACCCCAGGTCACCCAGCCTGTCTTTGTGGCAGAGGTGCTTCAGCCCTCAGGACATCTTCATGGCTGACATTGCCATGTCTCTCCCAAGAAACCACAGCAGGTGTTTCAATGTACAGTGTTCCCAGGTATGTGAGGCAGAATGAAAATCCCCATGACAAAGCACGGAAGGAAAGGAGGGGCGCCTCTAATGCAAAGGAAATATGTCCCTCGCGGTGGTGCTGTTCCATCATTGTCAATTAGCAGGAGAGTTAAATCTGTAGCAGCTGGTGTGGGGTATGACTGGAGAGAGGGCACCAAATTGGATGGCTTATCAGTGTAATTCAATGTGACAATTTCTGTGGTCATATCCTGAAGACAGTGAGAAAGGTGGGGAGAGGGAGTGGTGCCTGTGACACACACGAATGCTAGCTGGAAGGGAAAGAGGCATTCATTCCTTGTTAGCACATACAGACGTGAATGTACTGATTTATGTAACTTCCCAAAGCCTCACTACTGCTGCCTGCAGAACCCTTCTTAAAGCACGCATCCAAATTAAGATGCCATGCAGCAGACAAATTGCTCCGTCTGGAAACTTTGTTTGCAAAGTCAGCGTTTTTGCAACAGCTTATTTAAAGCCCTAAAAGAACCCCCAAAACAAGCTGTGTGGAGAACCAAATATCTGTGTTGCTGGTACCAAGGCCCAGGAGATGATTTTGAGGCAAGAGAAATGCCTGTTTTCTCAGGGAAAACAATGTCACAGCAGTTCAGACTTTCAGGGACAAGGGTTGGCATCTTTGGATATGGATTCACTGAAATTAATTCAAGTCCAGGCAACACCAAAGAAGTGATTTAATAAATGAATCACCTGCCTGAGCACAGCAATTTGGGATTCTGGAATAGAAGGCTACACATTTTGAGCTGAGAGTGGAAGTGTGGGATGTGTTATCCTTCACCCAACATCTTAATGCAGTATTTCCTCTGCAAAGTAAAGTGTGAAAAGTGAAGTTAAAGCTGTGATCCCTGTTTTTTTTCTTCTCCCTAGGGCTGGTGGCTCCCTTTTCCTCAGAGCTACAGCAGACTTGCAGAGGAGCTCTCAGGAGGTGTTATCCATAGGGTAATGGGAATTTTTATTCTTCGTGTGTGCACAATGCTCAAACCATGTTAGGGCAAGAATAGAGTTGTTTTGGAGAACCTTTCCTAGGATTTCCTTGAAGTTCCTCTGAAAGAATTTTCTAGCAGTCCCACTTAGAGAAAAATTAATCCGGTTGTAATGATGGAAGGTGGGGAGGTAAGGGCGAGCCAGAGGGCCTTGAAAGAGCCTTGATTTACAGAAAAACTGTAATAGCTCAAAAGACAAGTCTTTGTCTGCAAGCCTGGAGAGTCACGAGGGCTGAGAGCTGTGGGAAGGATGTGCCATGGGATCAGAGGTAGGGACAGCACCAAAAAGCATTTCTGAAGAGATGGGAATGGCAGTCCTGGTTGATAGCAAGGAATATTTCCTTGCTAGTCTTGAGATGACACAGACCATCCTTACAACCAGTGGTCTTGAACAGGAGAGTTTAAAAGGAGCTGAAATTTATCTGTCCTCACAGGATATGAGTGCTGGCAGGTTTGGGTTGATGTGGAGTGCCTGGATGGGCAGAGTTGTTTGCCAGATGGATTTGCCTCCCTGTGTGGTGCAGCAGTTGCTGTTAGTCAGTCTTAAAGAACCCGTGTCTGACAAAGTTGTTTATACAGTGATTAGTTAAAGCTTCAGATATTTAATGCAATTTTTAAATCACATATCAACCAACAGCAATTGGTTGCATCGTGGCCTGTACCTGTGTAGTCAGCAAGGATTTTTGGGGTGAGACCTTTTTATCTGGACCCTGAACAGCAGGACTGAGAGGAGAAAAGAGAATATTTACTGAGTGCCCGCTCCCCAAACACTCTTAGGCACATCCTGGTGCAGCACAGAAATAAACAGAAGGGATCTACTTAAGAGGTTACGAGTTTGTTATCCTTGGATCCTGGTTGAATACACTCTGTCCTGGAGTCGTTTTGCATTCCACCAGGGAGTCTTTTGTCTAAAGGGCATCCCTGCTACAGAAGAGTGGAGCTGTCCCTGCCCCTGCTTTCTCCAGTGGATATCACATTTCATTACCCTGATGAGCCTGAGCGAATTCTCCCAGTTGTGTTAATTTGCCCGCAAGCCAGCCTGTGTCCCGTCCACAAGAAGTTTGTGACATTTTCCAGCCTCCCCCATCCCTCCCGGTTCCAAAACCTCGAATAATAGTCGCAGCCTTGTCCATTTTTCTATTTCTTGCTTCAGAAACGGAGGGGCCGAGCCACCCCCTTCCCTCAGCATGGGGGCAGTGCCAGCCTCGGGCTGGTGAGTATTATAAATACATATTATAAAGTTGGCTTTTTGCAAATATTAAGATGAATACTATATGTATAATGTTAAAATAACTCTTCTGTAAAGATACAGAGGATTTTTTTGCTTCAATATAGTAGTAAGATAGCTAATATATAGTTGTGCTTGTAATTGAACTGTCTGTTTGGTTAGGATAACAGTCAATGAACATATAATAAGGACCCTACTACTAATATACCAACTATCAGGGCCTGCTGGCTAAAAAAAGAATAGACCAAGGCCCAAAGTGGAGATGATAAAAAAGCAAGACTAAAGCCACAGCCAAGAAACACGCATGCTCTAAAAAACTGGGCCCAAGGAAGAGCCATGCTAAGCAGCTCTTTTAAAAGTATAAATATTCATAATAGTCTATGAATATGCAACAAGCTAATGTAATAAAAAAAAATTTAAAGAATGTCTCCTAGATAGTAAGTGTACTCTTGGCTAAATGCCAAACACCAGGCCTTTAACCCTTTACTTGATCTTTATTGTCTTTAAATAAACTTTAAATTTTACCAAAAAAATAAACCTTGTTTTTCACAGTGAGTGTGGGAGACATCCCCCTCCCAGGGCTCTGTGCTCATGTCCTGAGGGGCTGCAAGGGCTCACAGCAGGGTGATTTGCACAGCCTCAAGTTTTGTGTATTGGAGCTCACCAGTGGAATGGAGTGTGGTGGCTGGTTTGGCATCGTCCTAAGCTTTAGGCTGGTGTGTGTGGAGGAGTAGGGCGCTCCTATGCACTCAACACCTTCATACCTTTTTTCCCCTCCCCAAGGCATGGGTGCATCCCTAAGGAAAGGGCCACATCTCATTGGACAGCGAATGTTTTAAACTCAGGATCTGAATGTTTCTTCCACACTTGGCTGTGGGGCACTCGTAAGGATTTAAATTTAGATGCACTTGGGCAGGTGAGAAGTAAACTACATGTGTTTCTGTGGTGCTGCTTCTTCAGCTCCAGCTTGATCCATATTTTAGATTACGTTGATAGTACAGAAGAGTCCAGGCTGTTTTCCAATATGTTTGTATCCAGAAGTGTGAATTGAGGTGGTCAGAGACTGAACAGGGCTGCCCAGGGAAATGGTCATGGCCCCAAACCTGCCAGACTTCAAGGAGCATTTGGACAATGCTCTCAGGCAGAGGGTGGGATTGTTGGAATGTCCTGTTCAGGGTCAGGAGTTGGACTTGATAATCCTTGTGGCCTCCTTCCAGCTCTGGATATTTTATGATTCTATCAGATGTGCTTCTGCATTTATCATAGAGAATATTAATGCATGTTCTTTCTGCTTTAAATAATGAAACTTCTGCTTTAGCTAATGATACATGATGATAATTTTGCTGTTCTACAAGCCTGAAGCTGAGCCATTGAAAAATCATTGCTGCTTATATCATCCTAACCTTAAGGACAGGTATTAATTTCTCGAGAAATCAAACAAGCTCTAACAGGACAGAAAATTAGCTCCTGATTATTGGTAGTTTTGAGAGAGATGAAGGAGCACTCTTTCAAAATACATCAGTGCTGATTTCCCTCATCTAAACATCCTAAGAAGGCAGTTCAACACTCCGCAAGGGCTGCAGCTGTTCTACTGGTTATTAGGCCTTTGGGATAACCTTGGTTCTCCATATTCAGGTTTTTTAGAGGAAAGGTTAATGCACATTGGTCCATAAAGCCCACTCTGGAGGTGCTGAGAGACTTTGTATGGAGCGCACGAGAGCCTGGAGCATGTGTGGACAAGAGCACTTCCACGAGGAGAGCTGATTGAAAGACAGCTTCAGCATTAAGTGTGTAAAGGGGCCTTTGAATGGGTCTGGCTGTAACACAAAGCTGCTTCTGGAGAGCTCTTTGGCAGAAGGAAGGACACTCTTGTGAAGAATTAGTTGGGCGTTTCGTCAAAAGATGCGGGGTCAAGGATTGGAGTAAGTGGATCTGATTGTAAATGGATCAAAGAGCTCTGGATACAGAAACTAGAGCAGAAGATAATGACAGGGAAGAGTTTCCACTAATGAAACGTGAAGCTCTGAGCTCTTAAAATGTGATGAAGAAGGCCCAGGAGCTTCCCTCAGCCCTAAACAACCAGGATGGTGAGGTGGCAGCAGCAGCAGTGGTGCCTGAGGTACATCCACCCAGATGGAACTGTTGGAACCCTTGGCACTGAGAATTTTCTGTGCTGACGGGCACTGACCCCCAAGAAAACACTGGATTTGATGTGAGACCATGGAAATGGCTTCCAAAATTGAATGATAGCAGATGATGGGATTATGGGTGTGTAATTTGAATAGAAATGTGTAATATCACATGGTGGAAAACTCAAGAGTTTAAGGTTTCAGAATATAGTAATATACATAGAGCAAGATGGAGGTTTTAGGACAGAGGCTGAGTCCTTCTTCACCCTCTTCTTCATGGGTCTGGGTGGTATTCTGAGTAGAAAAATCCGCATTGTGGACCATGGGTGATTGGTTCTTGGGTCAAAAGTAAAAATAATTTAGGTATCATTTCTTAATTGGACAGTTTATCCTTAAAAGGCCTTGGAGAGAGAGAGAGAGAGACAGGGATCCATTTTTAGTTTGTCAGCTCGAAGTGCTGTAGAACTCACAGTTTGTGAGACTGCACTACAGATAAGAATTAATAAACATCTGAGTCTGAACAAGAAATACCATCTGGAGCATTTAATCCCGACCCAGGCAGGAACTGGTAAGGAAGGAGAGGTCAGTACAGGTGGGAGCTTGCAGAGGATGCACAGATACTCCCGGAGAAAAAGCTGGAATCTGTACAATGTGTGCACAGATTGACCTGTAGTGGGAGGTGGCCGAACTACAAGGGTCAGGTAATAGGCTGTGAAATGTTACAGGGACTGAAACAGAGATGGAGATGGGGCTTTTGAATCATCCGCCATCAGTGGGTCCCACTGACATCTTGGATGCTGCTGACTCACCGAAACAGAGGTCCAGTTTGTGCAGAAGAGCCACGCTATGAAAAGCCAGTGTCCACAAAGAAGACAGAGGAGTCCTGCAACTTTATTTGATTAAGGGGAGAGAGTCCACTGGGGCACATCCCTGTGAGGTCTCTGGGTTTCACAGAACTCAGCCTCTTATCCTAAATTCCCAGCCGCCTATTGCCCTCTTCCTTTCCCCACTGGCTGAGGTAGGAGGAAGGTGCAGCCTTCCTGAACTGCCCATCACACGTTCTCTCCCTTGAACATGTTATTTTCTTCCAGAATTAAAAGTCCAGGCTGTCTGGGTTCTGTGGATCCACCAGATGTTCAGACCATCTGGACTCTGCAATTGGCTTGTGTGGACACATTTCTGCTATCACCCGAAAGTTCAGGAGGCAGACTGGGTTCTGTAACAAACATAAAACCCATTTCAATCTTCACCCTCCAACCTCCAGGCCAAAACTACGTGCAATGCTTTAAAGGCTTTAGACACCCTCGAGCAAAGCCAGCAAGAAGGAAGTGGTAACTGAGGAGGGTTTTTAGGGTGTCCTGAGCTCAGCCACCTTCTGAGGTGTTTTTTTTTTTCCCTCCAGGAGCCTGCAATCCCAACCTCCACCCCTCACCAGCTGCTTAACCTCTGGGGACATCAGCATTCCTTCCTGGGACAAACTAGGACCTACCTCAGCCTAAGCAGAGACAGATGATCTCCAAGCGCTCTGCGCCTGGCCAGAAGCTGCTGTGGTGAGTGATTTCCAGTCCAAAGAGAATTTTTTCCTCCCAGCATCCCTCAGAGACATTTTCCTTTGCCCCAAAAGGCTTTCTCCCTGTGTCGAGTCATGCTTGAAGCGGTGCTTGTTAAATAAGTGCCTCTGAGCTCTGCTTTAAACAAATGAAGTTGATTTAACAGCGCTGTAGGATGGCCAGGTATCTGTTATTTAAGAGTATTGGCAGTTTGAAGGCTGAGTGCTAAAAGCACTTAATTTTTATTTCAGCTCTTAATTGAAAATCAGCTGGTTTGTTTTGTTCTCCCTAGTGCTGCTGCTTCCCTGCTCCTGGCTCCCATCCCCTCACGATGGGATAAGGGCTGTTAATGCCACACAATGTGTTTGTCAAAAAGTGGCACCAGCTCAGGCTTTCACTTGTGGTTTATTAGTTTAATTAACCAGGGTCTTGCAAATACTTCTTGGTGAGGCAGAAATGAGAGAATCTAATGTTTCTTGGGCTGGATCCTTACATCATGTTAAGCACCTGGTGAAGACACCAAGGTAAAAATGTGGCTCCTGTGATTAACCTTGACTGAATTCAATAATACCTCAGAGTCACATTATTGTTGACCTTGTGCTTTGCTACCTTCTCATCTTTCTAATTTGTCTTTTCTTCCTGCTTTTGCAATAACAGTCAGATGTGTTAAAAAATAAAAACTCCCTGCTGCCTCGTGGGGGATAGCTTCTCTACTTGCAATGATTTTGAAATTTTTTCTCTTTGTGTTTTTCTGGCCTTTGCACACACAAACACTTCCATGAAAATAGCTACCTAAGAGCTGTTTGGAGGTGACCTTGCCATTTTTAAAAATGAGTTTGTGTGATGATGGGCTGAATGCTGCCAGTCCTCAAGACAATTCAGCATTTGTTCACACTAAAAGAAGTTCTTCCCATTTTAGGAGATGGTCCTGACATTTTCGGTAAGAAAGGCAGGGTTGAAACTGGGATGTCCACAAAGAAAAGTCCAGGTGCTGCCTGGGCTTCTTTCCAGTGACTTGCTGTTCTTTGTGGGTGTTTGGGTTTTTTCGGGGGGGGGAGGGCGCTTTTTTTGGTTTTGTTTTTTTTGTTTGTTTTGTTTTGTTTTGTTGTGTTCTTTGGTTTTCTTTGGTCAACCAGATCAGAGCACCAAGTGCCACAAACCCTTTGTTGAACACTTCTACCACCTCGCTGGGCAGCCCCTTCCATTGTTTAACAACCCTTTCTGTGAAGAAATTCTTCCTGATGTCCAGCCTCAACCTCCCCTGGCACAGTTTGAGGCCAGATATCTCTTCTTTTCTTGGAATTCTGAAGCAGAAGTGTGAACTCCAGGACCTAAGCAAGCAAAATGCTTGGAAAATACCTTGCTCATCCCAACATCCAGCATTAGGAGCAACCTCTCTTTCACCAGAAACACCAGCAAGTGTAAAATTTGATAAACACATCCCTCTGGCTTTTTGTTTTGTTTTGTTTAATCTGGAGCACGTTGAAGTGCCAGCTGTCCTGTTTATTCCACAGTGTATTTCAAGATGCTGATTGGAGGTGCAGCACTGATAGGTGAGAGTTGCTGGCTACCCAAAACATTTTATCTTGGTGGAATTTGTAGTCTGGTGGATTTATTGAGGATTATGTCCTCTAGAAGGAGATTTAATCTCTCAGCTAATGCTCAGCTGACCTGCGTGGTGCATCACAGATCCCAGCCATTTCTCTGGGACTTTGGGCAAAAAGTGCTTACCAGATGGAATGTTTATCTTTCACTAGGAGTGGCTTTACCCAAGAATGTATCAATACAGAATTTTCTCTCTGCAGGTCAAGAGGAAATCTACATGTATTTTTAGAAACATGGACAGTGAAACCATTAAATTAATTTATCTTTGCTTTAATAAAAGCTCTTCTTGCCTTTAGAGAATGATAATGGCACTAGATTAGTGTATTCAGGAGTACCATTGTGAGTGGCAGCTGGAGAATGAGAGCTTGATGGGAGGTAAAATGAAAGAAAAATGTTTGCAATCAGTTTTGTGCTTCATTCTCCTCTTACCCCGGCTACCTGAGATGTTCAACACATTATTCTACAATTATGTAGTGTATTTTTTTTTTTTAGACAAGGTATTGTAAGTCTTCTGTAAGAAACTCTCAAGATGCTATTTTCATGCAAATAGATTTGTGTGCTAAATTGAGGAACTTAAGAACACAGAAAATACAGGAAATGTGGGCAGAATGTACTCGAAATGTAAAAGTTTCCTGGGAGTTGTCAACAGCTCTTTAAGAAGCCTATTGCTCGCACCTTTCAGCAGCTTTTCTTTGTGATTGCTGAGGGGAAAAAAGCCCCAACAATTACTGAACTGAAAAGATTGTAAGTAGCTTGTTACACTGAGGAACAGCTCTGGAGAGTGATAAAGGAACCACATTCCCGACTTCACCTTTCTAGCTTGGGGGAAAATCGAGACAAAGCCCCACTTCTTTTTCTAGTTCCCACATTTAAAGTAAGAGGATGCCCAGGTTTCCTGATGGCTTTTCCTTGAGGTTTCTCTGGCACCTTCTAGGACGTGTCCTTGTGTCTGCCCCTCTCCTTCAGCAGCGACCATAGCACAAGAAACCCGAATTTCCCAGTAGAAATCTTTATCACTCGTACAGAAGATGAGTTTATAAGCTGAGATTCTAGAGGGCCAAGCCAGCCTGGAAAGCATCCTCTTGAGATTGAGTGGGATATGAATAAAGCCAGCTACTTTTCCCCACCACAAACATGAGCACTTTCTACTTCACCGCCGCGGATGATTAGGGAAAACAATTGCACTCTGACAACACGCACTGACATTTCCAAATGGAAAAGGAATGGAGAACAGATCCTGGGAGTCTCGCCGTTGATGAGAGTGGATTTCCCTGGATGGCAGCCTTTTTGAAAGTCTGATTCTATATATATGTAATAAGTGGTCAGTCAAATTTCATCTATATGCCGTTTTATTGAGAAATATTGTGAAAGCGAAATTCGAAAAAGCCACAAGCAACGGACAGCACCGAGCCCGGGATCGATGCTGGGTGAACCTCAGAACCGGCAGCGTGCCGTATCCTCCCTCGTTCACCAAGTCTGCTTTTGCAGGGCTGACTTATATACAGTTTTTAGGCCAGAAAGAAGGTTGCCTCATCCTTTTCTCCACTCAGTCGCTATTCCATATTCACATTTCTTTTGCCCCCATCTGCCAGTCCGATGAATAGCTTTCCGGGCAGGGCTGGACCCGGTATTGGGATGCACACCCAGGCCGATGGAGATAAGATTTTCATCAGGTGTTTATCATTGGGTCGTTGGTTAATCCCATCTTCAGAGAGGACCCATCTCCTGGTGGAGACACTCTTCTTTCTATTGCAAATGCGCTGCTTCCCCTGTTCCCGGCAGGGGCTTGCAGTTACACAGTTTCCTTTTATTTGGTGGCTTTAAAATGATTTGATACCATATATTTCTATAAAACACGAATTAATTCTCCAACAGTTATAACATACATATATCTATAAATATATATATTTAAATGCTGCCTAGAACAGGCAATCCTGTCACGAGGACAAAAGGCAGATCAGAGGAGTTCAGGGGGTGATCTGGGATACAAAAATGACTCCACACTCATGAACCCACTGAAAGGCAAACAAGAAAAAGGCCTGAGTGAGTGAGGACAAAGAGAGGAGGGGCAGCTATGTTAATGCTGATAAACTAATATTTGACGTTTAAGTTCAGCTTCCATTTGCTTGCAAATGAAAACAATTGTGTCAACCCTGCAGGAGATGGGCCGTGCAGGTTTTTTTAATTTCTTTTCCTCCCCCCAAAGGTTAATTCTTCTTTGATTTAGAAGGTAAAAAGAAAGTGAGCGACGTTGACTTTAAATGATAGGCAAACACAGGCAGGGGATCTCTGCATATCCACAGCACAGCCCTGCTCCAGCAGCTGGCAGGGGACTGGAGGTGTCCGGGAGACCATGGCAGGGAAAGAAGAGCTTGCCAGACAGGTTTCCTGCAGGAATTTTTTGCTCTTTGAGATGCTCGCTTCCAGCCCCCAGGATGTTTACAGCGGCATCTTTTTATGGGCAGCATGTGATAGGTAATTTTATGTGAAAAATCTATTTAGTCCCCTGATGGAAGAAGTAAGCTTAGGTGAGACTCGTTCTCCTGTGAATTCTTGGCACGCCGTAAAAAACATCCCGTTGCTGTTCTCCAAAATATTAGCTGTAAAACTTGTTCCTTGTTAAAGTTACAATCAGAAGGTGTAATAAAGGGATTATTCAGGCATGCATTGCCATGGAATGTTCATCTCTGGGCACTCGGATTTTGACTCTGTAGTAGTACCGTGCTTTGCCTGGTAAATCTTGTGGTGGCTGCTGGGGTAGAAAACACAAACCCTCTTTTAAATAATGCATCTCTTCCCTGCCGTGCGTCTCCTCTGGTTCAAAGACAGTCCCCCTTTAAAATTTAATCAGTAGTTTTATCGTTGCTCACAGGAAAAAGGTACCGATCCCGCCCCTCCACCACCACCCAAAAAACCCCCAACCAACCAAAAAAACAGGAAAACTGGGAGGAAAAAGTTGAACGCTGGGCAGAATTGCACCTTCTCTGCTCCTGCTGGTGTTAATTGATCCTTCATGATAGTGTGTGGTTATTTGGGAGGGATAACCAAATAACCCCAAAGGGCCCCGGGAGGGTGACAGGAGTCTGTTCTGGCCGACATCCCCGCCTCTGCCCAAAACATCCACAGGGGAGCCAAGCTTTTGGTGAAGCTGTGTTGGAGCAGAGCTGGAACAGGTAGTTCTTTGGATGTTTGCTTGGATTTCTTTACCCAGGTGGCTCTCTCAGAACTGTTTCTGTCCTTGCAAAAGGCCTTTTGGCTTCTTTTCATGTTATCTGTGACCTGTCGATGCTCCTGGAACACCAAAGGGTGTGGGACATGGCTCATTTCAGCAATTAAAAGGTGGATCTGTTATAAAAGGTACTGAGAGACCTCCCTGAGTTGATGCTTTCTCAAAACATCATTAATGTTGTTGTTTTCCAGGGCAGAGTCCCAGTGATCCCAGCACTACAGTGCTGCAATGGAAGAGGTCCCTCTTGGAGGAAAGCACTGGGAAATCATGGACTTACGGAATGGTTTGGGTTGGGAGGGATTTTAAAGCTCATCTCGTTCCACCTCCTGCCATGGGCAGGGACAGCTTCCTGTAGGCCAGGTTGCTCAGAGCTCCAGGCTGGGAAGGTATGAAACACAAGCTGCTGGAATCTGTTCTTGTATCCATCCTGGTGCTCCCTGCTGGCTTTTCAATGGCGTTTGGAAGTGTCTGTCTAACAGGAATGGTTTGGCACAGGTTCATGGGGGAAATTTAAGCCATCTTATTTTCCATGGGTACTTTTCTGTTTCGAGCCTGCTTGGCTTTTTGCACTGAGACTGCATTAATCCTGGCTTGGTAGAGGGCATTTCATTATTTCAGTGGGATAATATCAGTCTGTTGGTGTTCAGTCTGTCCCTGTGTGTTAATGTTATATATGCTGTATTTTTTATTGCTGCCATCTCTTTCTCTCCAAAACCCCTGCAAAGCCAGTCTGGGGAAAAAGGCTCATTTCAAGCTCTGAATCACCAATATTCTCTAGAGTCTCCTACAAGCCTCAATTTGGATTTTAAAGCTGGTAAAAATGATTCCGTTTAGGATGCTGTTGGTTTTGCTTAACATGTACTACTCCACCAAACATTCTTTCTCAGTCCATCTTTAGATCTCTAGTTCATATTGTGCTGCTTTTCTGCTTGAGGAAAGATGCAAGAAAATCATCCCATAACAGCCAGGGCTGTGAGGCATTTCCAGTCTTTGAGTAAGTTGAACAGGATTTTTTTTTTTTTTTCTCTCTCCTATGATCACTGTCTGCGTAGGTAAAGCCCAGCACAGCAAATGCTGATAATTCAGCTAAAATGCCCAGCATTTAGGTCTTGTATTCTTAAGTGTAGGGAGGAAAAAAAGCATGTAGTACAGCTTTGCCATGGATTGATATGGAGATGGGAGAAGAGAGGTAGGATGAGGGTTTTTCTTGGAAGCCTGGTGCAGGATTTTTATGCATGGCTTCCTGGCTATCAGCACAGGTATTTTATATAAGCAGGAGATGGACATCTTTATAGAACTATTACAGATATGTTCTCATCTCAAGGTCACAGCTTTCCTTGTTTCCTGTGTGAGGCTCTCTCCATGCCTTGCACTTGCTCTGGGGCTGGTGATCCATGCTGGGAATTCTCCTGTCTCTCATTTTTCTTTTACCTACAGGAATTTCTCCTGTGAGCCATAATGTGCTCTTGCATTTCCTGGCTGTGATTGGTGCTACACAGATAACATTGAAATACCTGCTTTTTAAAATTGTGCAGATTTGAAGGTTTGGGATGTATTTTTCCCTGGGATCTAATAAGTTTGAGGGTTTTTTCTGTAGGTGTGAAAGTGCTGAAGGCTTTTTTTGTACCTCTTAATGGTGTTCCCCTTTTGTAGGGGTTGCACTTGGTCTAGGAGTTCTTTCCAACTCTAATGATTCTATGGAATGGGTTAGTTGAGAAACCAGCTGGATTTCTACCTCTTTTAGCCTGAGCTTGATGCCCAAATCATGTCAGGTTTCTTAATTGGCCTCCTACCCCCTCCAAAACCTCTATAATTTTGGAAGGACACACAGACTGGGATTCCCCAGTCTAGAGGAGTACCTTTTTTTTTTTTTTTTTAATGCAATTTGTATCATATATGTTCCTTTCTATCGACTGGTATTTTATTTTGCCATTGTTCTCTAATATTCCTGTACAATCCAACCTCAGCAAACGTTCCTCCTGGAAACTTCAGCTGTGTGGAGAGATGGAACATAGGGACAGCATGGGCTGGAGCAGAGAATTCCTGGAGGTTGCTAGAAGGCGCTCTTGGGAAGCTGCATTTGCATTTGCCTGTGGGATTATGCCAAGAAACCCAACCCTCTTGACTTTCCAAGCTATTTAATGGTATTTTTATACATCCTCCAGGCTCACCACCTTCCCTGCGTTTCTCAACTGCAGCCTGTTCTTTCCCAGCAACCTCAGCTTCCCTCACTTCCCAGAGCAACACCTTTCCCATTTAACTTTCAAGGCTTTCTCACCCACAGAAATTCCTGCAGGTGGAGCTGGAATGACATCCTGCTGCTGGAGTAAGTTATGAGGCACGGCTTGGCTCTGCTTCCCTGTGGTTCTTGGTTCTCACCTTGCTTTCCACGTGCCTGTATTTGGCCACCTCTGGATCAGGAGACTGCAATGTCCAAGGACGTTGTGCAGCAGTTTGGGTTAATTTTCTTCTGACAGTCGTCCTGATTTAATCTTGACAGGAAGGAATCTCATTCCATTGCTTGTCCTCTAAGGGCTTGTGATGAAAGGCACAGACTTAGAGTGGAAAACAATTTGTTCCCGGGTTCAGCTATTTGATACTATCTGTGATAAGGTTGTCCTCTGCACTGATTTATCTAGAAAGGCCTCTGGGCATTCCCAGATGGTGGGCAACCAGAGGGGATGTGAGAACAAGAAATTCTATGCTGTTGGTGCCTGATTTTCCTGCTGACTATTTTCTGCAGGTGGCTGTTTCCTTTAAGCCTCAAGCTGGGGATGTGAACCCCTGGTATGGCTCCCACTGCACCTCTACTGTGCTGTTCAATCCCACCAGCAGAGTGTCTCCCAGGATGAGAAATAGCTGCTAAAGCACAACCTAAAAAGGTTGGGAACATGCTCAAAACATCAACAAATTGATCTGTACAGGGTTCCTGCTGTGAGCACCAGTATAAAAAAAAACAGGATGGGAGAAACCAGACAGGCTGGTTTTGTATGAGATGACAGAAATGAATTGCAGGGCAGCTTGGGGAACTTTCAGTGCAAGCTATTGGAAAACTGTGGTGTGTCCACTCTGGAAGGGCTCCTAGACATCATGGAATCCCAGAATGACTTGGGTTGGAAGGAACCTTAAAGCTCGTCTTGTTTCACACTTGTTTCAACACAGACCAGGTTGCTCCAAGCCACATCCAACTCGTCCTTGAACGCTTCCAGGGATGTGGCATCTGCAGCTTCTCTGGGCGAGACGTGGGTGGGTACAGCTCTCCATAGGTCCCCTGTAATGGGCCTCTCTTCTTGGAGTGGTGCCAGCAACCTTGCCCTGGTGAAATGTGGCCCTCAGCCCCTTCATCTGCAGTGTCCACTGGCTGTGCTGAGCTCCCCAGTGAGGCTCCAGTGAGGGGCAGGATCCCGAGAAAGAATCTGCACCAGTGTCTTGCTCCCTCCCAGTCTGGGGCATTTTGCAGCTTCTGGGCTTCCTGAGCTCATGGTTAATCTGTGACTTTATGTTTAGTAGTCCTTTATGGACTTCTGCTAGATTGCTTAAACCTTTTGTGTTCTGGGCCCTTTATGTGCCCTGTTGTAAAGGATTCATGCCTGGTGTTTCAAAGTCTTTGTTTTTCCTGGTATGCTGAATTTTTGCTGTTATTTCTCGAGCCTCTGGCATTCCCTGACCTTTCTCTGGCAGGAGGAGAATCTTGCAGCCCTACTTCTGATATCTTTTTTTTTCCTCTCTCTGACGATCTTTTGAGAATGGGTTCTGCTGTCATGCAGGCTATCAGGCCAGAGCTGGGGGAGCTGCTCTGCAACCTGTTGAGTTTGTGCTGGGGTTTGGTGCAAGTCTCACAGACTCTGCCTAAAAAGAGATGTGTGTCATCAGCTCTGCCTGAAAAGCAGAGCTCAGCTCAAACATTGAGCCAGCCAGTGTGCTTCAGCCTTCCTTCCTGCTCTGCTTTCCATGTTAATATCTGCTGGAAGAGCTCATGTCTGTCCTGTCTCAACAGTGACCTGGGCATGTCCAAGTCCTTTGTGCAGAACTGATGTTCTCACATTTCCTTCTCCTCTGGGTGTTTTCTCTTTTTTCTTCTTCTTCTTCTTCTTCTTTTTTTTCCCCTTACTGCGGGCTATTTTAGCACAGTAAACACTTTTTTGACAGTTAGTGACATGAATAAATCCTTTTCCTGTCCTGCCCCCAGTTTATTATTTAAGGGGAGAAGATGATTAAATCCAGCAGGGCTGATTTGAATTCTCTGTTCGCAGGAAGAGGCGGCTGATGGGGGTCTGTCAAACCGCAGAGTTTGCGTTCATCAGCATCTTGGGAGAAACAGCCATGCCAGCTGCTTAAAACATCTGGTTTAAAAACATCTCCACTCCTCATCTCTGCTTTTCTTCCCTTATCTTTTCTTCTGGAGAGTTCTGTGTTGCTGACTCCAAGTGTTGGATCTAGTGGGGTGACAGCTTGGTTTCTGCTGTTCCATTCCACCAGAGCCTGGTGAGGTTGCTGGGTTGGAGTCCAAGCGAGGGTCAGCCAGAGCAGTAAAAAACCCACCATCTGCTCCCAGCTTTCTGCAGGAGAAGCTCTCACAGTTTGGGGCCAGGCTTTGTGTTCCCCACGGCCTGGTCTGTGGTTTGTGTGATGCCAGCACGGAGCGGGGAGGGCCCCTCTGTGCAAAGGGAGAAGGTGTTTTCCTAACCTCGGTGGCATGGAAACACAAGCAGAGAGAGTGAAGGAAGCCCCAGTAGAGTTAATTAAGTGTTGCATTTAAGAGGTGGAATCGAATGGAATCGCTTTGCATTTATTGGAGTTAGGTTTTCCCACTCTCAGGGCTTGGAGGAGGGCTGAGTACCTGTGCAGTCGGGAGCAGTGTATTAGAGTGGATTTGGTTGAGGGTTTGAGAAAGGAGTTTTGAGCCCTCTGAGCAGTGGAATTGCTCACCAGCAAGCCCCGAGCCTGCCTGATGAAGGCAGAGTGCTGTAAATACTGTCAGGAAGATGCAGGGATGAGGATCTCCTCCTTTCTACCCTCTTTCCCATCCTCTTGGCTAAAAGATGTGTCTATAAAACCAGTACCTTCTGGAGACTGAACTCACTGAGCTGCTGCATCTGTGCAATGATTCCTCTGCTCAGGTCCTGCTGTGTCTCTCCCAGTGGAGCCCAGCCTGGCTAATTAAGCAGTGGCTAAATCCCAGAATTATTTAGGTTATAAAAGCCCTCCAATGTAGATCACTGAGTCCAAGCTGTGCCTGATGCCCACCTCATCAATCAGACCAGAGCACTGAGTGCCATGGCCAGTCATTCCCTGGGCACTTTCAGGGGTGGGGGCTCCAAACCTCCCTGGGCGGTCCATTCCAAAGTTTGACATGCCTTTCCATGAGGAAATTCTTCCTGGTGTCCAATGTGAACCTTCTCTGGTGCAGCTTGAGGCCATTCCCTCTCCTCCTGTCCCTGTTCCCTGGGAGCAGAGCCCGATCCCCCTGCCTGTCCCCTCCTCAGTTATGCAGAGCCAGAGGGTCCCCTCTGAGCCTCCTTTTCTCCAGGCTGAGCCCCTTTCCCAGCTCCCTCAGCCTGTCCTGGGGCTCCAGACCCTTTCCCAGCTCTGTTCCCTTCTCTAGACACACTCTGGCCCCTTAGTATCTTTCTTGTGAGGGTCCCAGAACTGTACACAGCATTTAAAGTGAGTATGACAGCCATAAACAACCGAAATGTAACGCAGGCAGTGCCCTGTGCTGATGGGGTATCCAGCTCAGTGCTGGGTTCTCCACACACTGAGGAATCGGTGGCTGTGAGTAAAGACACCCCCTCAAGGCTGAGGCTCGGCCATCACCAGGGTTAGGCTGAAACAATCAGCCACATTTCCTGTGGTCTGGATGCCACTGAGTCTGGAAAATTCAAACTAATCTTGTTTGGTGTCTGCCTGCACCTTGCTGGAGGGGAATCCTGTTCCACTGAAAATCATGCTGCAAATGGGTGCCAAAAGGAGCAGGTCCATGTCTGAAGCAGAGCCAGCTCCTCCTCTCAGCATGGAAATGGAGCTCCTGGACTCATCTGGCCTCATCCTCCACTGTCAATATTTTAGAGGGATAGGTTATCTCATGGTATTTTGGCCACAGAGGATGACTTGCAATATTTCTGGCTTTCCTGGGTTGTCCTTTCACCTGCCTGTCTTTCCCCTTCAGCCTCCTGTGCTTCTGATGCCTGACTTTATTATCTTTGCTATTTCTAACCCTTTTTTTTTTGGTCCCTGTCAGAGCCTGATTTCTGCTGGGGGGAAGATGGAAAAGGTCAAGCTCTCTAATAGTGAAGCTTATTTAGTTTGCAGCATCTGTGGACAAACTTGCATGTATGTTGCAATTATGACTTAACAGGAGCCTCCTGGCCCATGGGACCCATGGTTGTTCATTTATTTTCCTCTCCTCTCTTGTTCTTTTCTCCCACCTGATCCAGTATTCCCAATGTTACCTCTCCTGCAAGACAAAAAGTCTTAGTGGACTGCAAACAGTAAATAAAACTGACATTTGCAGCAGTCAGCCTGATATAAGAGTACAGAGATGCAGCAACACTTTTTTGGGCTTGTGTCCACTCCTTATTTAAAATCTCTTTTAATCAGGAGCTAATGACAAATTTTGCTCACGAGAGCTGATGCACAGGGGGAGAAAAACCCAAACCACCGGTTTGTATTCAAAATAATGCAAACCATTATAAATAGGGAGCTCTGCAAGGATATAATCAAGCTAAATTGCTCATTGTTGCTCTCACCAGAAATGATTTCTTGCCTCTATCTGGGTTGGGCTGTTGTCTGGCTTTAGGGAGGATGTGTTCTCTCTTTATTCCAGTTATAAACCTTTACAGCAGCAGCAGATGGTGGCTGCAAGAGTGGGTTTTTTTCTCTGGGTTTTGTGCAGATCAGGCAAATATTGCAGTGGCTTGGATATTGCTGTCCAAACTGTGGCAGGAAAGTTGTCTTACAGGTTTGTGCCACTCTCCTCCCTCAGCTGAACTGACCCCTTGAGGTGGAGCTGTCTCCTCCTGGGCTCTGCAGCAGGCAGACACGGGGAAGTCTTGCAACAGGTCACAGCAGCAGCCTGCCAGGAAAAAGGCTCTGGCGTGGGAATGGAGGACTCTCACTGCCTGCAGATGGTGTGCAATAAGCTCTGGATTTTAGTAACTCTGTGCAATTTATCCTATTGAAAGTACTGAGCCTGGAGAGAATCGGGAGCTGACGTTGAAGTCTCCAAACAAATCATATTGCTTTTAATACTTGGGTGGTTTTTTTGTCTTAATTTTCTTTGACTGTGCTGTACATGAATGCAACATAGAAACTGTGCACTTTTCCATGCTTTAATTGAAATAGCGTGTGGAAACGTGGAATGGTTTGGGTTGGAATGGACATTAAAATTCAGACAGTCCTACCCACCCTTCCATGGGCAGGGTCACATTCCACTAGACCAGCTTGTTCCAGGCCCCATCCAACCTGGCCTGGGACACTTCCAGGGATGGGGCAGTCACAGCTTCTCTGGACAACCTGTGCCAGGCCTCACCAACCTCAGAGGGAAGAATTTTTTTTCCAATATCCCATCTAAAACTTCCCTCCTTCAGCTTAATAAGGCCATTTCACCCTTGTTCTCCATGCCTCTATGAAAAACCTCTGTGTATTGTGAGAGAGCTTATAACACTGGGCAGCAGTGTTCTGGTCTGCTGATTTTCCTACTAAATTATTTTTAAAATAATTTTTGGTTGTTTCTTCACTGGGCAGTTCTCTGAAAAGTGTAGGTGGCTTCAGCTGTGGAAACTTGCCATGGAAATACCACAGCCTGAAAAACTTCATGGTTATGGAAGGCAAATGTGGCTTTATGTCGTCACTCTTGTCCCCAAAACGCAGCCGGTGGCTCAGTTTTTCTGCATGTGTCTCTCTTAAAGCTTTTTCCCCTTGGCTTCACTGTGTGTGGAGGAACTTTTGCTGAGGAATGGGAGCGTCCTGAGGGTTAAGTGACCTAATTTCATCTGTGCTGCTTTCGTCTTTCTAACCTCAGAAGGCAGAGACCCTAAACTGAAAAGTATATAAAGAGATTCTAATTAGTACAGGACAAAAAAAAATAAGGCTTCCCTTGAAAAAGGGTACTGATTTTAATCTTCTAAATTAACAAAAGGGTGGAGTTACAAGCAGCAAGTGTGTTACCTACTTGGAAATTCCACAGCATCTTTTTTTTTTTTTTTTTTTCTTGGCTTAGTTCTTGGTAGGAAGGCAAGCTCCTGGGTGGAATTATAGCTCCCATCAGAGAGTGTCATGTCTGGACACGTTGACAAGTCATTGATGTCCTTGTCAGCTGTAAAATGTCAACCTGCCTGTCAGGAGGCAGCTATGGATGAGAGAGGTGAAAGTGCCTGGTCTCACCTCCTGCCTCCTCGTGTGGCCCACCTGTGATAGGCAGGAAATCCTGGCTCTGACCTGGGCAGCTGGAAAAGCTCCTGGCTGAGCATGACATCGAATCTGCTGAGAAGCAGAGAGGTCATCTCGACCCCCTGCTCATCACCAGCTGGCTCAGGAAGTCCCACAAGGAGCTGCTCTTTGAGAGAAGGCAGGCACCCCAGGAAAGATGATTTTTGGGGTGGCTCATGGAAAAAAGCCCGGTGTATTTGGGATTTAGGCAGTAGGACATCACAGTTTGCAGCCTCTTTGGCCAGATGCTTGTTGAGCTGGGGCATTTTTGCCAGGTGAAGATGAAGAGTTTTGCTGGGTGCTCGGAGAACTCTGCTCTCCACCTGTAATTTTTTTCAGAATTTTCATTCCTCTTTATTGCTGTTTTTCTAATTTTTCCCTGGGCTTCTAATGACAGAGATTATGCCAAATGTGGTACATTTCATGTACTGTGGAAATTACTTTCAGACCCAACTCTCAGTGCTTAAAGGACTGTTAAAACCCCTGCTTTTCAGAACTAAGCTTTGGTGTTCTCCCCACTCTATTTCTAGTCCTGTGTTAATCGGTAAAGTAGTAAAAATTGCTGACTTCATTATGTTGCATTAATTAATAATCCCTATAGCAACATGCACTGATATCATAAATATGGGAATTCAGCAGTGCAGCTGGATGGAAGAGGAGCTAATGCATAAATGGGGAGAAAGCTTTTTTTTTTTTTTTTTTTTTTTTTATCTCTGCAGTAGTTAAGTAAACAGATTACTAATGAAGTAATGTTTTGCATAGTTCCTCTTTCACTGCCCCATTTCCCTTTTGATGTAACCTTCTGCATTGCATAGGTCCTGTGTGTTCCTCCTAAGGAGGTTTTCTAAGCTGCAGGTCCCACTCTCAGACTGCTCAAAGCACTGGGTTATCCTCTGCTCACTTTTATACTGACACATGAAAATGGAGGCAGCTGGGCTTCTCCTTGCAGGAGGAATCCCTTTGCATTCAGCAAAACCACCCTGCTAGGGATGGTTCTCCATGGGGGAGAGAAGGGTGTGGATCTTGAGAAGGGGAAATACAGTTAATTTTGGCATTGTGGGGTGGAGGCGGTGACACAGTGCGAGACAGTAGATGTCAAGAGTCAGAGGAACTGGAAAAAATGAATTTTGGCTCTGAGAAGGCTGGGATGCTCTGCTCCGCTTAATGCGGGTACAAGTAGTTGTTACTTGTCTGGCTGTTAGCAGTCCTGTGTTATCTCTGGGAGTCCTGGCTGGACCACTGACTCCCTCCTAATTTGGCTGTTGCATTAAAGGCAGGAGAGAGGTGTCTACGAACAGTACTTGTGCAGTGGGGCTCAGAGAGGATCTCTCTCCCTGTCTCCAGGAGATTGTAGAAGATGTGGTGTCCTAAGAACACAGCAGGAATGGCTTGTGATGATAACTGCAAAATCAGGCTGAGAAGAGGAATAATCAGTTGTTTCAAAGGAAGAAATATGGTCAGAAGAGCCTGTAGATGTAAAGCTCCAGAGACGTTGAGACTTGGTGCTTTTCTTGCTCCTTTATTTTGTCAGTCTATCCCCTGAATAATTTTGTTTTGCTGTTTGTTTGCCACCATCAGCTGTGAAGCTGTTCAGTCCTTACCAGTCCAGCACAAGGCTTGAGGAGTAAAGGTGCTCTGGGGTGAATAATTTATTCAGTTAATCTATTTTGATTTCTGTCATTTGACAGGTCCCAGGCAGAGTCTGTGTGGAGGAGGCTCAGAGTGCAGTGCTGCTATTTATACACCACCCCAACTCTGGAAAGGGCTGTGAGTACGTACTTGGTGGAGTGAAGAGCTTGTGATCTCAGAGCACTTTGGAATGTCAGACACTCCTGAGTTCTGCTTCCTACAGCAGGGGAAGACTTTGGGATGTTCACTTAGCTTTGCACTGTGGAGGAGCAGGGAAAATTCACGGTGAGGGTGTGATGGGCACTGCAAGGTGGGCCTCAGGACAGTCCCTCAGGAGGTGTTGAGGGTTAAAACCTTTCTTTGGAGCAGCCCAGATCATGTGCTCTGCAGCATCACCTGGGAAAAGAAGGCCCCAGATACTAAATAAAGCTGGCCTGCTGCGTATTTAATTAGCTGCCACAGCAAGTCAGGGCAGGTTTAACTCGGAGTGCAGGACAATGCACAAACATCATGTTATAAATTGCCCCTCTCTGCCTGGGATATGTGCAGGAAGGGTTAACCTGTAAGACAACTTGCCCTTTTCTACATAAATTAAAAAACCTGTTCACACGGTAGTGTTTTGATTTCTGTTGAAAAGTGTTTATTTTGGTAGCCTGTACAAAGTTTCAGCTATTCTAAAACCCCAAGATTTCACAGCTGAGCTTTCATGTTCCCAGTTGAGAAGGAGGTGAGATACTCAAAGAATCTCTGTTCTTATTTCAGCACTGCTCTTGCCAGCCAAATTTTTCAGAGAGCCCAGTTTGCTGACATAAATGGGGTTGCTGATGTGCCAGAGGAGAAGGAATCGCCGGAGAACATATTCCTCCCTGGGTCCAAGTCTCTCCCATCTTATCTTTCCCTTCCATATGTTTCCTCTTTAATGAGAGGAATTATTTATCATTAAAGTGATATATAATTTAAAAATTAAAGTTAATGAATGCTTGAATTAATTTACTGACAAAAACAAATGTCTGTCCTTCAGATCCTATAATTTTAATTGGAGTGGGCTATGGCTTAATTAACATGTATTGATTGTAGTCCTGAGTGCATCTATAGGTGGGTGGACTGTGTTGGGAGAAGTCCTCCTTGAAGATGAAGATTTGCTGATAACATTCTGAATAATTGTCTTGTGAAGAGACAGAAGTCTTTGCTGTTTTCTCTGCAGAAAGCTTTAAACAAAAGATATTGTTTATAATTAAGGCAAAAATTTGGCACGGCCACTTAATAGATGGGAAGAGAATTTCTGCTACAAAAATATTAATGAATTGACTCCTTAATTAGAAGACCCCATTAATTAGAAGAAGAAGACAGAGAATTGGAGGAGAGTTGGAGCAAATAAAGAAGTGGATGCCACTGGAAACTTTTTTGGGGATAAAAAGGTAGGCTTCAATTCGGTGTTTACTCCCTACACTCTTTCCCCTGGGCAGGTGTCCCCATTTTCATGGTGGGGATAAGGAGTGTGGCTTTTTTAGGGGTGTGAGGACCATCTGCTTTGGGCCAGGGGGAGGAGAAGACATCCCAAGGCCCCTCCAACCCCAGATGATCTGAGAGCTTGTGGAGCTGGTGGCAGGCACTGGAGGAGCAGCAGGAGCCCAGAGTATGAGGAGGAGAGGCAGTCCTCATTCCTTGGCACAAAACCCTCTGCCTGATGCCAAGAGCCTTTTCCCTGACCTGTTCCATGTGGCAAAGGACCTGAATCCATCTCTTTAAAGAGACCTCTGTATTCTCTGGTGTTAATATTTTATGTTTTATGAATTACCAGAATGAAAGATGTGCCACATGTCTCCTTGAAGCTTCAGCCCACAGACTGCCTGAGCTCCTCTCAAGGATTCAAGAGAGATGTACCCCCAGGAGCCTCCTGGCCTTTTGGGGCAAGTTTGGGTGTCTGCAAGGTGGAAAATCCAGAAAGTGCTCATTTTCTCTGGACAGGACAAGAGGCAACAGCCTCAGGCTGTACCAGGGCATGTTTAGGTTGGACATCATGAAGGGTTTCTTCACAGAAAGGGTTGCCAGGCATTGGAAAAGGCTGCCCAGGGAGGTGGTGGAGTTGCCACCCTTGGAATTGTCGAAGATACAACTGGATGTGGCCCTCAGTGTTCTGGTCTGGTTGAAAGGTGGTGATCTATCAAAGGCTGGAGTTGATGATCTTGGAGGCCTTTTCCAACCTAAATGGTTCTGTGATTCTATAATTGTCTAATTCTCTCAGCCTTGGGTTTGAAACGTTTTTTCTTCCATAGCACAAAGTCTACCTTCTTAATTTTTATTTTTTTTTATTGAATTGTATAGGTGCAGAGAAGACAACCAGTCCTCTAGACCTGACTCACAGCAAAACCTTTATAAATTCAGATCCACGTTGCAGAGACAAAGAGTAAAACAGCGGAAGAGGGGATTTTGTGAAGTCCAGTGTTACCTGGATGGAAGAGCTTCACAGCTGCCTCCTGTCACCACTTTCTGCACAGAGGATGAGCAGGGGGTGAGTGATGATGATTTGGGGGGCTCCTCACCCCGTTTTCAGAGCCTAAGCCAAACTGGCAGCTCAATGTGCTCTTTCTTAGAATCACAGAATCCTTTGGTTTAGAAAAGACTTCTAAGATCATTGAGTCCAACCATTAAACCTGCCCTGCCACCACTAAACTGTGTCTCCAAGTGCCATATTTACACATTTTTTAAACACTTCCAAGGATGGTCATTCCAACACTTTCCTGGGCAGCCTGTTCCAGTGTCTGACCACACTTTCAGTGAAGATTTTTCCCCAGTATCCAACCTAAACATCCCCTGGTGCACCTTGAAGCCATTTCCTCTATCTTGTCCCTTTTTTCCCAGAAGAAGAGCCTGACCCTCACCTGGCTACAACCTAATTCAAGTTTTCCTTTTAGCCTCCATGCCCTACAGAAGGAGGATTTTGATTCATCCAGTGGGGTTATGTAAATGGAAACTCCTCTTCCAACTTGTCAAGCCCATCCCTTGCGCTGTCCCTTTTTATTAATGCGGTGCACAGGAGATGCCTTCCTGGAGACCCTTTTTCCCCCCTCCAATATATTGAATAAATTCTACATCAGGAAGGAAAGTGACTTGCAATAATGAACCATCAGTGGGTATTTAAGATTGCTTTAATGGGTCACATTGATGTAATCTCCACTTTTTCCTGGGAAGATCATACTGGGCCATAACCTCAATTCATATTTATGTCAGAAGAAACTATTTAGTAGACATGACTCAGGAAGAGCTTTTCCCTGCTAAGCAGTTAGATACAAATGTACAGATCTGCCAGAAATATGCTGGGATTTGAAGGGAGGCAGGGAAATATCAGATGTTTAGGGCATTTATCTCTCGCCTGAAAAATTCCTGAAAAACTGGCTTCTTACCTTATGATGTGACCCAAGAAGGTGTGTGCTTGTGGGCCCAGAAATGTTCAAGGTTGAGCAACTTTAAGATTACTCTTAGGAGCAATTTTATCTTCTTTTTGCACATGGGCATGAGAGGTGTCTGTAGTTTGCCTGGCTAAAAAAAAAAAAAAAGAGAAATCAGGAGGGAAAGAGAAATACTCAGAGCTATATAAATAAAAGCAATGGCGGTGTATGTATATAAATACATACACATATAAATATGTATACATATAATATCAGTAATGTTTCACCTTCCAGTCATGTCCTTATGCCTGGTATTCCTTATTGGTCAGACCCTTCTGAAGGCCCTGATACCCATACTGGGGTATCAGGGACATTTGGGCTGCCTATAAAATAAAATAAAGGATGAAAATTGCGTTTAAGGCAATTTCTCTTGGCCAGAAGCAGCAGCTCTGTCTTGATCCAATGCTGCAGGAAGAGGAGATAAAGTTGCAAGTTCACTCGGTCAGGATGGATGAGGGTGCAGGGGAAGGCAATGAAAATAACACAAATTCCTGGAGCTGTCTTGGCGAGGAAGGGACAAACATGACTAACGCTGCCTGAATGATTTGCACAAAAGGATTTCTTGGACAAACTTTGCCTTCCTGGAGGTAAACTGTCAGAGGGCACAAAGCAAGTTTTCTGATGTGTTCATGAGTCAGAATTATTTAATGAGGGAACGGAGCAGCCGCTCCCCAGGCTTTGGAGCCGGGCTACCCAGGGGACCAGCACTGCTCTTGGCAAGGAGGGAGCTCAAACACCAGCTCCAAGCAAAGAGTGCTTCTTTTTGAGTTCACTCTGAGCTCTCCCAGATAAAATAAGGCTCCTTTGTATTTTTTGGATCATGAGCAGCACATGAGGTGGGAAACCTAAAAGAGGCTTTTAGTGATGCAAGTGTCCAAGTGTCGACGCTGGTGCTCAGTTTCTGTAGATGCTTCCAGTGGTTCCCATCTAGCCACACTTTATGTGGTTTTTTTTTTTTTTTTTTTTTTTTTTTGTTTTTTTTTTTTTTTTTTTTTTTTTTTTGTTTTTTTTTGTTTTTTTTTTGGTTGTTTTTTTTTGTTGTTGTTTGTTTGGTTTTTTTGGGGGGGAGTAGGTACATTATCTAATTTTATTGCTGTGTCTGTCAGCCCTTTTGATGCACTTTTGATGACAAGAATAATTTATTCAGCCATTTTTCAGTGTGATTGTCTCTAGCAGAAAGCCAACAACTAAAAATTAGTGATGTAGCACACACAGAGATGCTAAAGAATGAGGCTTTATTCCTTTCCTTCTTTCTCTTTTCTTTTTCTTTTAAAGCATTCATTTGTTGAAAAATAGCATTTCAGGTCACCTGGAATTATTTGTGTTGAACTCAACAAAAAGATGACAACAGAAAGTAGCAATTTGAAAAAATCAAACCACTTTTTTGTACATTTTTGAAATTAGATGCTTTCACTTCTGCATTTTGAAGCAATGTTTGGAGCCAAAATGAAACTAATGTTAACTTTAAAAAAATATTCCTTGGAGCTTCCCCACTGAATATTGCACACACACACACACACACACACACACACACGAATTTTCTCCTTGCTTTGAATTTTGTTTAGGAAGAAATAGGCATGTTTGCCTTGAGCTGGCTCAGGATGATCCCACCTCCCCGACCAAAAGGAAGTAAATCCACAGATCACATGGTTATTAACTGGTTGAAGCCCCCATGCACAAAAGAAACAAAGCAGAGGGAGAGCTGCAGAGCATTTGACACTTTCATTCTGGCAAATATTTGCTTTTCTCATTTGGTCTGCTGTGGGAAAATGTTCCTTGCATATATAACCACTAGCGTGGACTTCAATCCCTTCGGCTTCTCCCCTTCCAGCTGGGTCAGGCCATCTCCCCTGAGCCAGGCATGTACCTGCAGAACCATGGGTGAGGTCCAGCTGGGAGAGTCCTCCTGTTCCAGGCCTCCATCCCTCTGCATTCAGGCAGCTTCTGGAGCCGTGCCCATCCTCAGAGATGCGGGATGTGCTCACCAAGCGTGACTTGGATTTTCACTGCTCCGAAAATTGAGAATAAACCACTGGTGCAGTCTAGGAGAAACAGGAAGGAAAGTGACACCTGAGAAGCCCCCAGGCTGTTCTCCTTTACCTGAAATAACTCCTGTAGTGTAGCAGAGCCTGGAGGGTATCTCGGATCCTTTTGGGCATCCAAGGGACACCAAAAAATCGGATGCTGCTGGAGGAAGAGTATCTGGAGGGGCAGTAGCACATGGCCTGAGCTGCAGGATGGGGTCCCAGCTACCCAGGTTTTGCTGTGCTCCTTCTTGGAGCCCCCTCCGTGTTCACTGCACAGCAATAGCTCCCATTAGCATGTCCCAGGAGCAGCAAAATGGCTCAGGCTTGTGTGGAAAAGGAAGAACGAAGTGAGAGTTCATTTCTCCTTGCTTTCCCAACCAAGAGATTCATGATGTGGCTGGGTGAGTTTAAGGGAACTTGCAGTCTTTTCATCATATTGTTGGGTGAATGGATTGTGTGGCTTGGAGTATGCTTAGGGCTTTAATTCAATCAGGGCTGCACTCTCTGAAACAGCTCCCTGCTGCTGTAGGGAATCATTCCCAGCCTCTTCAGACCTTGTGTGGTGGGATGACCCTGGCTGGATGCCGTGTGCCCAACAAAGCTGCTCCTTCACTCCCCTCCTCAGCTGGACAGGGGAGGGAAAATTTACTGGAAGGCTCAAGATCAGGACAGGGAAGGATGACTCAGGAGTTACTATCATAGCGAAAAAGGTCTCAGCTTGGGGAAATGAATTTCATTTATTGCCGATCAAATTGCAGTGGGGTAATGAGAAATAAATCCAAATCTTAAAAACACCTTACCCCCACCCTTCCCTTCTAGTCAGCCTTAGTTTCAACTCCTGAATTTTCTCCCCGCTCCTGCCAAGCAGTGGAGGGGATGAGAAATGGGTTGTTGGTAGTTTATCACACATGTATTGTCTCTACCACTTCTTCCTCCTCGTCCTGCCCCTGCTGCAGGGAGGGCTCCTTCCCTCGGGAGGCCATCCTCCACAAAATATCCTAAAGTGAGTTCTCCCCACAAGCTGCAGTTCTTCACTGCAGTGGGCTCCTCTCTCACTGGGGCTCCAGCACAGGCTTCCCTCCAGACCAAGGTCCTCCACAGATGGACCCCTGCTCCACCACGGACTTCCATGGGCTGCAAGGAACACTCTGCCTCACCATGGGCTCTCTTGGACCCAGGAGAAGCTCTGGCACCTTCACAGAAGCCACTCCTGTAGTTCCCCACTACCAAAACCTGGTCATGCCAGGCCTTGAATACACCTTGGATCATTACTTGTTATTAATTTTTCAGCTGAAAACAAGCTCTGGAGACCTGCTACTTTAGAGATCAAAGTTCTAGTATAAACAAACTCATATGCATGTTGTTTTCGCACAGGAGATGTTTTTAGTATCGTATTTAATGTTCCAGACAAAGCCATTGCTTGTGGTGTTTTGCAGCCTGGATGCCTTTGAAAGGATAGATATAGACCCCGTTTGATGTTGAGCTATTTGGGGCCCTTTATTTGCATTTTGTGGCTCTTATCTTGTAAACAAAGGCTCCTTTCTGTGTCTGTAGATCAGGATGTCACCCACAAAGCTCTGTGGAAATGGGAGATGGCTCCAGAGGTGCAAGACACAAGTTCAGGGGCAAATGGAAATGAGGGATGTAGAACATTTTCACTTTGAGGTCTGGCTCATCCTAGCAGAGACTGGAGGCAACTTGTGTTTTTTCCATGCACCTTTGATTTTTTTTTAACAAAGCAAGCCCAGACTGGCAGAGGGGGGAGGTGAATTTGCTGGAAAATTGCAACGCCTCCCCAAAATTCAATAGCTGACCCTTGGTGCTTGTCTTCTGGGCATGGCCACAATGCCAGGGGCCAGGGAAGCAAATAGCACCTGCAGAACTTCAGCTCTTCATCAGACGACAGGGAGAAGATGGAGAGAGCTGTGCAGAGAGAGTTGTTTGCTTGTTGGCTCAGGGGATGAGTGTCCACTCTGGGCTGCAGCTCAGGTTGTTAGGGGAGGGCTCTCAGTCTCTTGCAGGCTCCCCATGACGTGAGCCATTGGAAAACTTGTGTCTGAGGGAGCTTAGGAGGATTTCTGCTGGTGGCCAATGCCTGCTGGAGAGGAAAACCCAACAGGAGAAGCGGGAGGCTCTGAGGGTGCTGCTGCACCAGCCTTGTGCCACCACAGTGTCATGAGCAGCCCTGGGTGGCCTCTGGTCCTGAAACCTTGAGCGTCATTGCCACTTAAAGGCAAAAGCCACTTCCAAAGCCATCCCAGCATGGTTCAGTGCTGTTTTGTGAGGCTCTCCTTTTGGCATCCAGAGCAGCATCTCTAATGAGAAGGTGCAGGAATGAATCAGGTCGTCACTGCTGCTGTGTGTGAGCAAGTTGTTCTAATGTACTTATCTCTTGTTTCTCTAAAGGTTATAGAAGTAAATAATCTTACTCTAACACAATGTCCTTGCAGTCCCTGTGCTGCTCCATGGAAAACTCTTCCTAAGGCTGTCTTGTGGTGATTAATACTCTACAGAGGGAAATTATTTTTTTTTAAAGGGAACAGAGAAGTAAAGCTTCAAGATGCTTGTTCCCTTCATGCCCCCTGTGCCTGAGGTTGATTAGCTTTTGTTTCCTCCTCCAGCATAAAGGAACTGGTGCAATGTGTTCCCTCCTGCCCTGCAATGATGATCCCTGGCACTGTGAGGATTAGCAAGTGGCCAAAAGCATCAGGAGGTGACCTTGCTCTGCCATCAGATCACTTCTTGCAGGCCTGGGCTGCCCAGGGAAAGCTGGCAGCACCCTGTGGACCAGGTAGGCAACATCAAGCTTCTTTCTGTGCACTGGGGAGCCCGGAGAGGGGCTTGAGAGGGAATGTAAGCTGGGCAGGAGAGGCTGAAGTGTCTCACCCCTCCCTTCCTGGCACTTGTGCTGCGCTGAGTTCACGCTGATGCTGATCCTCTCTCTAATGGGTTTTTTAGCACTCTTCAGAGACCTGTCCTGGGTAGTGTCCTGGGCTGTAGCCAAGGACTGGGAGACCACTGGGAAGTAGATTGGTACTGCCCAAGGTTTCCCTGAACAGTGTGGCAGGGTACCAAGTACGCATAACCCAGCAGCCAGGCTTGCACTTGTTTGAAACATTGAGATTAATGAAAACTGTCCCTTTCCCCTGGATATTCTCAGTATTGCACCCCTCTCCATCCATCCCATATACTTGAACTCTCTTGCCTGAGGCTATAGTTCTGCATTCCCTCATTTTCCAGAAACGTTTTGTCTTTGTGGAGCGCAAATGTTGCCGTGATCCATCCAGCTCTGTGTGCTCCCCACAGATGTGGCTTCTCCAAAACTTTCCACTTAGTGGTCAAACCTCTTTTGACCTTTGAAAGCTTTGGCTTGAGAGGGAAATTCTTCTGCTCCAGGAAGGGATGCTGCAAAATAAATCCCATCATGGGCAAGGGAGCGGCATCTAATCTTCCTGCTCCCTAGATTTAGCTGTGCCATTAGCTTGGACCCTGCACATAAAGCTAATTTTATAATTTGTAAACGTAGCTGAGCGAGTTTTATAGAGGAATGTCGGGAAGTGATGAAATACCTTCAATAGATTTATAAAGAAGTTTAATGAATAAAACTCTCTCCCCCCTTCTGCCCCCCTCCTTCTGTCTTGGAGTTGCACACAACAGAAAACATGGCCATGGGAAGGGCTTTGTGGTCAGCACTCAAGCCTTTAATTTTGCTTTTACAAGACAGTTTTATAACATCAAGAAGAATGGAAAAGCTGCAAGGCATGCACACTCAAGACGCCGTGCTCCTGGAAAAATCTGGACGGGCTCCAGGCAATGTTTGGTTGCAAAGAAAGATGAAGGTCTTGGAAAGAAGAGGAAATAATCAGCCAAGCCCTCATCCTGCAATATTCCTATGGACTGGGAATGCCATTGGAGCATGAGAAGGACAGAAAAAATGCATTCCTGCAACATGTATTTGAGGGTGAGTTCTGATTGCATCAATAGCAGCTTCCTCTGTTCCACCCCACTGAATTTTCCTGATGTAATGAAAATGAGCCATCCCATGATCTGCAAGACTCAAAAACCTGCTTTTTGCTGGTGCTTGGGCTGTGTGTGGCATTTCTGTGTGATTTCTCCTGGTAGGAATTCCTCTGAATCAGAAAAATGTTTCCCCTTCCTGCTTTCACCAGGGAGGATGGCACGTGGTACCCAGTGGGGTATCGCTGTGAATCTCTTCTGTTTTTTTTTTTTTGTATGGAGTAAGAACAGACTGACATGTTCAGAACTGATTAGGGAAGGGAAGGAGAGATGGATGTTGTGACTGTGTGTTCCCTGTTTTACTCAGGAAACCAGGCCAGCAAGTGGGATGTGTCACAAAGCCTTCATAACATAAGCGCCTGCCTCCAACAGCCCCAGCCTCCTAGGAGGGTTTTGTGGGGTCAGGAAAAGGGTTTTGGACCCAGAGATCTGGGTTAGCAATATAACTAAAAATCAACTGATAATCAGCTTTCACAGAGGAGCCTTATCATGACCAGCACCAGCCACATGCTCCCCCTCTTTATCACCCAAAGGCTGAGCAAACCCAAGGCCAGTGCCCTCCCATAGGTCTCTCCTGAGAATTATCAGAAAATCTGGAGGAGAAGGCTCCTCCCAGGCCAGTTTGCTCAGCTCTGGCTCAGCAGCTTTGTAGATTAATCTCTGTGTTAAGACCTTACACACATGAAAAGTGTTGGAGGGAGGAAGGATCTCCTGGATGTGTTTTTCCACTCCACCTCTTTGGTTTTTATGTTCCTAGTTATGTTTTCTTTTAACGATTCACACCTTGGACTCTTTCCTGATTTTTGTTCTCTTTTTTATTTGTTTCTTTTTTTCCCCTCTCTCTGTATTGAACGCTGATGGAAAAGAAGAGTGCTTTCCTCCTGCCTACTTAAATCTTTGGCTGAATCTCATGGAAAAACAGTCACACTTACTGCAGCTCCCAAAGCCTTCAAATCATCAGGGGAGAGGGGAGGAGGGAGCTGCAGAGGGAAGAAAATCATTTGTATAGGCATAGAGTGAAGAATCACCTTCCTTTAAACTTGTGATCTGTCTCTGTTCCTACAGATTGCTGTCTCTGATCTTTTTTTCTCTGCCCAATATCTCCTTTCTATTATATTTCCTCTGCCTTTGCTGTGATGTGTCTGTGGTGTGTCCCTTTTTGCTGAGATGTCTTGCTCCCAGGAGAGTTTTGAATAAGAACGCTGGGATTTGAAGGTCCAGGTTATTGACAAGAAATCATTACTAAAACCTTTTAATGTCTCTTCTGTAATTGATACAGGGATGGGCAGAGGGGGTTTTCCTGTAGACAGAGGTTTTTTTCCCCCCTCCCAATGTATTTAAAAGCCCTGAGTGTGGTGTCCTCCAGCCATTTCCTAATGGGTTAAAGCATCCTGGTGCCAGATGCTTTGGGGTCTGTAAATAAAGCCCTGTTTGCAGATGGATGCTTGCAGGGAAGCCAGGTGGAGCCTGAAATGCTAAGCAGCAGAGGACCCCAGAGTACTTGCTCTCAGCTGAGCACCATTCTATGTATAATTTTGGGGTCCTCCTTTAAGCTACCAAGATGTTTGGTTGCACTTGCACAGCTATTGTGGCCCTACTGCCCCAAGTTAAGCTGGAGAGAGAGAGAACAAGAGGCGCTGTGAGTGGGGCTGAAAACACCCAACCATCTAATCCTGGCCACTGGGGGCAAAAACAGCCTGGCTGGGGTGAGGGCACTGGTGTGGTGTCCATAAGAGGGGAGGGATGAGGGTCCAGCGGGGTGAGACTTGGCAAAACCCCCATTACCTCTACCAAGACTATCTTCTGACCCTCTCCAGTGGTGTTTGGTTTTTTTTTTTTTCCTTTTTCTGGCATCTGTTGCTAGGAGATAGAAAGCACAGTCCTTTTTTTCAAGCATCTTCAACTGCCTTCTACCTTCCTGGAGAGCTTCAGCTTTGTTCAGTGTCCCTGCTCCTTTCCTTCTCTTGGACTCATCTGTTTCATCTTTCTCCCCTCGCCTTCACACCGGTCAGGAAGGATTTGCCACATCCGTGCTTGTTTCAAACACTGCTGTCAGCCTGCTCCCCAAATCCTCTTGCTTTAACTAGCACAGGATTCAGCCTCAAACACCTGTCTATTAACTCCTGTTCCAGATGTTCCTCCCCAAGGATGCAGGAGCCAGGACTAAGAGGACGTAGCCCCTCTGGCATGTTGCAACTCCTTCTGCATACAGATATACACAGGCAGCTCCCTCCTTCTCCCTGGTCAGGACTGCACATCCCTTGGGATGTGCAACAGCTTCTGACCCCTCTGCAGGCATTTCTCTGCTCTGCGGGCTTTGCTTGGCTTCAGCTTCCAGTGAAAACTTTCTGGTTTAGGGGTTTTCCTTACACAGTTAAAATAAAAAGGGAGGTGAAGGACGGTGCAGAGGCCCAGTTAAAAACAGGGATGAGAAGTAGGTAGGGGCATTGGCCCCGGTTTTGGGCTCTAAATCACTCTGTGTGCCTTTAAAAAAAAGAAACCAAAATAAAAAAAAAAATGCATGAAAAAAGAGAAACCTGTTCTTAGTCTTCCAGCTTATTCCCAGAACTGTGGATGTGGAGCAGGTGGGCACTGAGGGCAGCAAAATGTTTAGTGATCGCTGAGTGAGGAAGTGACATTTTCCAGCTTGCCTGAGGATGCAAGGAAAATGCATCTGTGTCTGCAGCAGCCCCAGAAGCCAGTGCTGACCTATTTACATGCCCATTATGCACACAAGGCAGATGCCCTCTTCCCACCTTGGAGCAAGGGGCTGAGCCAGGACAAAAAATTGCCAGTGCGGAGTTTTTCCTGAGAACTAACCCCCTCCAGATCCTGGGATGTCAGCAGAGGGCTCAGCAGCAGCTCAGGGTATTGGAGTGATGTGTTTAGCTGAGATCTTGTTTATTTTCCTTTAGAGTGAGAGATGCAGCTGGTTTGGAGAGAGCAATGAAAAATCCAGCCAGTCTTTCCCTCTCCGCATCAATTAATGCCCACTGAGCCAGGGGCTCCTCCACTACAGTATCCCTCCAGTGCTCTCTCCTCCTGCTTCCCACCCTGATTTACCATTTCCCATATTTAATTTCTGTTGTGGCCAGTGGCAGTGATTGCTTCACACATCCATCATGCTGTGGATGTCAGTGTCACAGTTGGTGCCTTTTTTCGAGTTCCAAAAACCTTTAACTACCAAGCCCCAGACCATTGTTAACCTGCCTTTAAAACTGAGATTGCAGGGGAATTTTCTATGGGAAGTGGTGAAATTTTTAGTGATTTCTTACTCATCTGCTTTGCAGCCTCGCCATAAGATTTGATTTCAACGTTATGGGCATTGAGCTGGGAGTGATAACAATATGGAAATGAAAACTAAAGATTGATCTCAAGAGCTAAACTGAGCTTTGTGAGTTAGAAAGAAACTTTTCTGGGAACTTCTCCACGTGGGCCAGGCTGTGCAAGCATTAACTCAAGATGGTTGGAGGCTTCATCCTCAAGAAATCCTTTTCCTCTATCACACCTGGAGCAGCATCAGCTGTTTGAGCCTTAATTCCACCTGAGCTTCATATGTGGAAAGTGGAGAGCTCACTGGAGGAGGGACAACAATAAAACATAATTTGTTCTGGAAGGAAGGGCTCATCATCCCTGGCTCCCCGGCCTTGTCAAAAATGTGACACCTTCTCCTGCCTGCTGTCACTATTTGCTCATGTTGAACTGGAACAAGACAAACACCACACCCAGGGAGGCTGCCGCCCTTCCATTCCACTTTCCTGCTCTGGATAAGGAAGGAAATCAATCACGCTGCCCTGGGGCTGGCCATCCATCTCCTTCCTCAGCAATGGCCAGGGGAAGCTGGGCCAGCCCTGTCCCCTGTGAACCCCTTGCAGGAGAAGGGCACAGGTTATAGGGAATTGCCACACTGCAATTAAAAGTTAATATTTCAACAGTGCTGGGTGCTTTGCAGCTGCTCTCTTGATATTAATGATCTTAAAAAGCCTCCTTCAGCTGGGAGGTATTTGCTCTAAATCTGCCTGTTTCTACCTGAGAGAGCCTGTTACAAGACCTTCTTGAGTCCTCTGCACTGGTCACTTGTCTCTTTGAGCAGAAAATTGTGTGTAAAATCACAAATGAAGTGAGTTGTATTGGAGGATTCTGGCCATTTGCTTAACTTTTTATTACCCAATTTCTGCAAATCCCCCATGGAGGTGCTTGAAAAGGATGTATTTCCCCTTCTCTTGCTAGTTTTATCATTCTGAAAAATGGTAGCTGTGTTGGTTGAGTTTCTAACGCTGCTGGAAATGGTTGTGGCAGTTTGTGTTTTCCAGCTAGCACTGTGACTTCCATAAAGAAATGAGAGTGAGAGGCTGTGGGTAACTGTTCCTCTGCTCTACTGCACCCCATCACAATTTGCTTTCCTAGGAATAACACCTGCCTATTTTACATTTTGACAGCAGCTTTCCCTATTTATTGAAAAGCTGGGGATTCTTGGAGGATATTTCCATTTTTCTCCAATATTTCTGGTGGTTGTGCTACAGCAGATTTGTTTTCAGCTCTACTTTTTCTCCTCCAGTTTTGGCTGGAGGGAGCCTGTCTTGCTTGCTGGGTGATCAAAAATCATCCCAGGAAATGGTCTTCAGGCCTTCAAGGAGCAATTTGGGGATACAGTGTGGAAACAGTGCCTTGCTCAGCAGGGATGTGGTGGCACACGGGGGCAATCCCGTGTTCCTCTGCTCTGCCACCTGGAGCAGAGCCCTGGCACCTCTCCTGGGTTAGTGGCCATGGAAACAGTGTTGTACCCCTTCACCTTGCTTTTGGTGGTGCCTGGGATGGCTTTTTCTGGTTGATGTCATGAGGAGACTGACATGGAGATGAGAAGTCTGGGATTCTGTGTGGAGTTGTTGATCCAGAGAGCTGGTCTGGGTCACCGGTGAGAAGGGGGCAGAAGGTGCTTACACGTGGCAGGAAACAGTTTTTGCTGGACTAACAAACATTCTCAGATGGGCTGAAAAGCAGAGTTGCTGTTCAGCAGAATCCTGTTTTAACTGTCAGCCTTTACCCACTGCAAGGACTCTTTGCAAAGAATTTCTGACAGGATTCTGAGTCCCTGTGCCTCTGCTTTTCTTCAGATGTCATATCCAGACACAAACCCCCTCATGTGGCAATTCCCTCATAGCTGGGTTTGAGCTGTACCCTGGGTGAATCACAGAACCATTAAGGTTGGAAAGGATCTCAGAGATCATCAAGTCCTCAGGCTGTATTTATTAATCTGTCCCCTTTTCACTCCTATAGAAGGGAATACCATCTTCTAGGTAGAAAATGAGAAATACCAAGGGTGTGAAAGATCTGATGTTATTGGCATTGTTTGACATATATCTAAACAAAAAAAGAATTGTAGAATATCCTGAGTTGGAAGGGACCCACAAGGATCAGCAAAGTCCAGCTTCTGACTCCACATGTATTGCCATGTTTTGCCACTTTTTCGTGGTCTTTAGGTGTTAGGAAGTCCACGGGTTGGACTTCTTCCCCCAATGCTCAGTGGAACAGCAATATTTACATCCCGTGGAATTCTCTTCTGAAAAAAGCAGGAATGAGAACTCCTATTGTTGTCCCAGAAAGCTGGCCACAGGTTTCTCCTTTTGCAATATGAGCTGCTGTCTAGCACCAAATAGGATAATATTTAATCCGAGGGACATTGTATGGTTTCCCAAAGTGCTGTAGCATAATTGAAAAAAGAAGAACGAGCCCGGGATTGCAGTGGGACAACTCAACCAAAATGTAAACTGAACACATTGCAGAGCACTCTGGGACATGCTCGTGCTCCACAGCACTATTTATGATCCTTAACTGATCCAGAATAGCTGACAGGATGAAAAAGAAGCGTGTCTCTGCTCCTTTGCAGTTAGGCACTGGGCTCCCAAGCATCTGTTTTCCAGGGGAGATCACCACTGGCCATTGTGTGCCTGGTGTTTTCCTCTGAGGGATGCTGGAGCCAGCCTGGAAAGCACGGCTGGGAAAGGGCTGCTAACACAATAAAAGAGATGAAGCTGGTGTGTTCAGAGGGGAGACGAGGAAAGCCTGGCTTAATTAAATTAGCAGGATGGAAGCTGAGGAAGATAGCTGCCTATAAATACACTGGCGGAAGATGGGGAGGGCAGAGCAGCACTGAAGGAGAACTATTTATGCCTGAGGATAGTGTTGGCACAAGAACAAATGTACGTAAACTGGCTCAGAATAAATTCAGACTGGAAACTGGAAGATCGTTTCTGACAATTAGAGAGCGATCTGACTATGGACTGGCCTTTCTGTGGGAATAGAGGGGGATAAAACCCTTCCTGCTTTTAGCAGGAGGGCTGGATCCCATGACCCAGGGATGCCATGCAGCCCAACACTCTTTCTCCTTTCATTATTTTCCTGTGATTTCTGCCTCGGCCTCCTATGTATGCCAGTTCTCCTCACATCCCACCCTCCTTTCTGTCTCCTGATACGGATCTTGGTTGCTGGTTTTGCTCCCTTCTGGTGCTGGTGGCTTTTTTCTGACAGTAATAAATTCCCACATGGTCAGGAGCCTGCAGCATTCTTGGTGCTCTTAAATTTATTATTATTATTTTTTTTTAAATCTCTGTGCCCAATCCCTCTTTGTCCATTTGTCTTTCTTGCATGGAGGCGTCCAGACGGGAGACAGATGGTGTCTTCCAACCCAAGGTGTTTCTGCCAAGCCCCACACAGGTAAGGGACTCCCCTGCTTGGGTTAAATAGGCACAAAATGGTAATGAGAGCCTATTTCCATCCCTTGCATCACATGGCCCTGAAAATCACTTGTCCCAGTGATGGGCAAGAGCTTTGGGAAAATTCAGAGTGCTGGGAGCAATGGATGCTGAGCAGCCTTGGGATGCTGACAGCAGTAGTTTCCAGTCTAAGCGCTAGGAGTTGTCCCATTTGCACAGCTCTTTCTGGAAGTTATCCCATTTGGACAACTCTTTCTAGGACTAGGAAATGAGAGATGCTTCAGAATAACTTCACTGGCTTTTGGAGTGCCTTTTCTCTAGTTTCCCTGAAGCTGTTGTGAAGGGGATGGGGCAGGGAGGTGGCTGAACTCTCCTTGTCTGCAGGGATGCTTCCAGGAGGGCATCAGTGATGCTCTTGGCTCCTGAGATTGGATGTTTATGTTTGGTTTAGATGCAGCAATAGTTCAATATTTAGGTTGACTTTTTGCTAAAAATATGCGCAGCAGATGGATGTGAGTGGGTGTGAGGAAGGAAAGGGATTTCTCTGCTTGCAGGTTGTACCCATTCCCCTAAGCTGGAGCTTTTCTTCATTTATTACCATAATGAAGCCCCGTGGAACTTCCCAAAAGGCTGGAGGCTTGCAAGGAGAAACATAAGACCAAATTCCTCCTGCAACCGAATCATAATGTTGAATCCCAAGTGTGCTGGAGAAAAAAGAGAAAAATTAGAAATCTTCGTTGGGTGTTATGTCGGCTTTCTGGATTATCAAAGGAAATATTTTAAGCAAGGTAGTTGAAATACTGGCTTTTCAGGGGAATTAAGTACCAGACTATGTGTTTTGGGTGCCTAATTCCTCTAAGGCCTTTAAAAACTCCTGTCTTCATTCACATTTCCCTGAGCGTCACAGCTTAACTAGCCTGAGCCGTGTGCGTGCTCCATCTAATATCCAGACAATTCCTCTTGATGAGGGAGCAGGGCTGGCGCTGCTGCTGCTGTTCTGCACGCACACAGCTCTGCCAAAGGACTGGCGAGTGCATCTGTTTGAACTTTACTCTGCCTGCAGTTAATTGCAATTATGTATTTAGTTATCAGGATCAGTCGGGAAGTTGGGCGGGGAGGGAGGTGGGAAATAAACGCCCTTTGCTGTGATGTTTCACCTCATCTCCTAACTTACTGCTTCACCACTCAAACACTTCTGTTTCTAATCCCCTCAATGCCCATTTTTTGCTAAACCCTGTCCTAATTGTGGGTTTGAGATTCATTCTTATCAGTTCTTTTTTTCGTAAAGCAAAGTAGAATAGATACCAGATCAGAATGCATTAAAATAATAATCCTAAACAATGCAACCGACCAAAATAATTTAGTAAAGCAACAGTTGGCACACATCAAGGTGTTTTATTCCCTTAACACTGTGCAAATGGACTGCAGGTAAAGTTGAATAAATCATTTTTGGAAGGATAAAAATGGGGGATTTCTCAGCAGAGTGTGCCTATGCTGGGGAGCAACCGAGTGCCCAAACCTCATGGCTGGGTCACTGAGGAAGGGCTGTGGGGGCTCCTAGCTGAGAGGAGCCAGCCCTGCAGAAGATTCCATTTGGATCCCTGCTGCCCTGGCAGCATCAGGGAGGGATTAGGACTGTGTGGGACAAACCCCAGCAGTGAGGTGAGAGATGCTGTGGGCACTGGGTGGGATTGTTCGAACCTCTCTTTGATGTTGCAAGACCTTAAAGGGGATGAACTGGGAAGAATTTAATTGCAAAATTGTGCCTGCTCCTTCCGACTTCTCACCACCTCCACGGACCCATGGGATATGGCCCCGAGGCAGCTTTGTCACTGTCACAATTACATTTATTCTGATCCCAACCAGGTGAAACCTTATAAGCCAAGTACAAGGCAGGTGGCTATGTCTTGTAGAATGACTTCAAAACACTGAAAATTCCATTTTCTTTCTCAGTTCCTGCCTTTATTGGTTTGGGTTCTAAAGCAGTGAAAGGAATATTGAAATGCTCCTGCCTTCTCCTTATTAATTTAGCATTACCTTGGCTCTGCTCAGTTGGGGTGCCTCAACATTAAGATTTCACCAGTCCAGCTCTGCCGTGCCAGACATGGGAGTGTTTTCCCCATGTGCAGGTGGAGAGTAAATCTGTGATTCTGTGGCAACTCAAACCCAGAGGCAGTGCTGTGCTCAACTCCAGCTGCTCTTCTCCTCTTCCCACTGCCCTTGTCCTGCTGCATTGCTTCTGGGATCCTGTCCTAGACACTGTTTTTGGGGAAAATGTTAGATGAGATAGAAAACCCAGCTGAGTTCCTTACTGGAGCTGCTTTCCTTCATGCCTCTCTGGTGTATCTATCTGGTAGCATAAAGGAAAGTGTCATTAATTTTCAGCCTAATCCCTGCTGAAGCATTGGCCTCCATCTCCTGATGGCCAGCAGCATTCTAGGGAGATGCCAAGACAATGGAAGCATTGGCTACTGCTGTGGGAAGTGGTGATCCTGGCTGGTGGGTTCAGTTTGCCTTGCAGGTTCACCCCAGGATGTGACCTATGGGGCTTTTTCCTGTGGTCTTTAGCTCATTGCAGGGGTAATTCCCTCTCTTCCTCTTCAGCAATAATGATGGATAATAATAATAATCTTATCTGTGTTCTTGGAGGAAGGGGACTCTCTGTGCCAGCGCTGCCAGCCCAACATCCCCTCTGGGATATGAGGATAGAGCTGGCAGTGGGGAAAGCCAGGTGCTCACCAGGGAGAGGAAAAAGAGAGGATGAGGATGGAGAGATGGCAGCTGGAGCTTGCCCTCAGTTTGCTGACACTTTTATCAGCAGTTCCTTCAAACCTGGGCTGGCATCCACCGCTGCTGGCACAGTCCTGGCAGAGGGGCTTGTCCCTCCTGCAGTCATCCCTGTGACCCGCCACTGTGGCGTGCTTCCAGGAGAGTCATCAGCTGCTAAAAATAACTGGAGAATAGCTGATGGTGTGGCTTCTTTCTGTGTGTTAGTGGAATTAGCCATGAGGCTGATCCAGCCAGGACTGCCCTGTCCTGCTGCTCTCCCGAGCAGGACATGGAGGTCACGGCACCTTGGCTTTGCTCTGTGGCCCCACTGCTGCACTTGCTGGGCTGTCACAGCTGGTTTTTCTCCTCTGCTGTGAGTCCAGGCATTGACAGGGAAGTCAGCTCGTCCAGTGCTGCTTGTGTTCCCTGTCTCTTGTGGTGTCAAATCTTTGGCACAGCTTTGCTCAGGTCTCCAGATGAGTGGAGTTTATGGGTGTAACTTCACATCAGAGGGAATAAACTCTTCCAGCACTGTCTCACCCTCGAGTGGGAGTGAGGAGCTGGTGTTCAGTATCCCCACTCCAGAGTACAGCCCTCTGATGCTGAATGCCAACAGCCTTAACTTTGTCCTACAGGATAAAAACAGAATTCTGGAGTGGGAAATCCAAGAAATTGCTGTGTGTGCTGCAATGGTCCTCTGTCTATCTCATGATCAGAGAACTGGGTTTGCAAATTCCTTTGCTGCATCTTTTCCTTCCAGGTCTTTATTGCTTGCTCTAATTCAGGACTTTGCTCTCTTCAGTGGCCTTTCCTGTGACATGGTGGAAAGCCAAGTGACACCGGTGTCCAAGGAGGACATGGACCCTGCTGATTCAGCTGGGCTTGTCTGGTGGAGACGTGTGGAGGCCACAGCTGCCTCTGGGTCATGACGACCTAAAACAAGGCCTTGGGTGCTCAGGGCACCTCATGGCAGGGACAAAGGGAGGTCAGGGCACCCTTTTTTGTTAAACTGCTGTTTTATTCCGGCCTGTGGCTGGAGGGACCTGTGCTCCATGACCTTGTGTGTGGGTTGCAAATAGAGAGATGCCCTCCTTAGCACAGCACATCCAGGTCTTTCATCAGGGACCTCAGTGTCCAGAACTTTGCTTGTAATAGCTCTCTGCATCCACTGCTAATTGTATTCAGCCCTGGGGGCAAATGATGGAGGAAGCATTTCCCTCCCTGATGCGGCAAAGGGGTTTTTCCTGTGTCCCACCAGCTGCATGCTCAGGGTCACTCTGTTAGCCCCCCCTCATCCTCGTGGATGTGAGAATTCCTCTGGCTGGGAATGCTGAGTGCCCTGGCACAGCAAACCAGGTTCAAGGGCTTGGTCAAATGCTGCAAATTTGCCTGTGCTGAAGCTCTGCTTCTCTGCTCCGGACTTCTCTCTGCTTTTAATTCCGCCGTGGTATTTGCGCCTCTTACCCTTTAATTACAGGCGCTGTGTTTCTCAGCTTCTCTTCCCGGGAAGCTGTGTGTGTGTGTGACTGGAGCTGCGCCTCCTCCGTGCCCGCCTTCGCGAGGAAGCGCAATGCCATCCCTTCGCCTTTCCCTTCCTCCTGCAGCGGCAGCCCTCGCAGAGCGTGGAGTTCACAGAGGGGACAGCACCCGGGATTCAAGCAGAGACTGGTGTCTACTGTCCTCTCTAACTGCAGTTGCCTCTTTTCTTATTCATAAGTGCAAGGAAACAGGTGCTAAAAGCATTTCCCCCCCACTCCATCCTTTTGTGGCACAGTCAGGGTCTCTCCTGAGATGCCTCCTTGTAATGTGCTCTTTCCCTACCAAAGCCACTTCTTGGCTTCTCTGCAAGGACTTGATTTATCTGTTTATCTTCCCATCTCCCCTCCTTCATTACAGCTGGAGTTTGGGGCTTGGCAGGAATGAGTGGAGTCATTCTTGAGTTCTCTGCAGGTGAGGTAGGGGTTGGAGATTCCTGTACTCGCTTTGGATATTGGTTTTTTTCCATGGGTTGCTGTCTGGTATCTACGTCCAGAGTTCTCTTTTGGATTTGTTAAAGCCTACTTCTTCCTAAAGTTAGTAGCTGTGAATCTCTGCTTCAGTGGTCTTTGCTCATTCCCTCATTCCAGCTGTGTGTGTAGATTCTACAGGTATTGATCCACTGCTTTGGAAACAGTGTGTGTGTGTGATTTCTTAACCTTTCTGTTCTGGAATAACCCAGGAAGCTTCATAAGTTCCTTCATCCTCTAATTCTAGCTGTTCCTGGTTCATTTTTAAGCAGGCAGCTTAAAAGAGATGTACTCTCTGCAAAAGTCTGCTTTGTGGTAAAGCAAAACCTCATCACTGCTGCTGTCACTGGAGAAAAATGTATTCATTATTATTATTATTATTATTTTTAGGAAAGATGCGATCTCACCTCATGCATAAAATTAATTTAATGGAACAACAGGAATGGGAGGGAATATTGGCTTTCCTGTGCTTGGCCGGGGAGTGAGTGAACAATTTCTTTGCTCTCTCTCAGGCCCTGGATGAATGATAGTCATTCAAGCCACAATTTTAGCTGAGATGTGTCCACGAAGGCGGCAGAGAACCAAAGAACAGGTTTCAAAAAGTACTCAAACAAAGAAAAAGGAATTAGTGAGCTTCTAAACTTTGTCCTCAAGCAGCTAGTAAAGCTGAGAGCTGCAACTGACTCAGGGAGAGAGAAATAAGGGCAGTGAATGCATTTGTGTCTTGTAAATCCTCAAATAAAGGGGTTACATCCCATCTTGAGTGGAGGGGCCGAGGGGACACTGTGTCAGTAGGGTTGGGACACCAGGTCTTGCCTGTCCCATGGTCTTCCCACGCTTCTCCTGAGGTGATTCCTTCTGCTTTTAGCTGCCCCAATGAATACAGGCACTGTCAAAATGCACTTGTGCTTGCCTGCCCCTCAAAAACTTCTTTCACTTCACTCCCTGGGAATTGGAAAGAAGAGATGAGGATAAAAGTGATAATGTCATCTCAGGGCATCCAAGCACTGGTGATGGCAGCGTGTGCAGGAGCACTCTTCCCCTCCAGCAGTCCCACACAGCCTTGTCCTCCAGCTTGTTTCTCCTCAGAACTCCAGGTTATCTCAGAAGAGCATTTTTTTTTTCACTGAAAAGTGAACTTCAGCGAGTATCTCCGTCTCTTGTGAAAGCAAGAAATTTGTAAAAAATTTAAACCAGGAACTCTTGCTTTGTTGGCAGCAGGAAGACCTTCCCTCTTTATTTGGAGGAATATCCTTGTCAAAAAAGCTGCTGAACACAGGGCTTGTCACAGCTTCTGGCCCTGGGATTTAAGTGGGACCAAGCCCTTCACTCAAAGATGAGAAAAGGAGTTCTCCCCTCCTTTCCTGGAGGGAGAGCTCCCTTCCTGCTCATCCCCTGCTGAGTAAAATGGGTCCAGGAGAATTAGGGGTTCTTTGAGTGAAAAGGATCAAAGGATGTGTTGGGAGGGGAAAAAAGTGTGGGAAGGAGGCAGTTGCAGGCAAACTCATCTAATTTCCATCAATAGGTGTGAGTCAGGCCTGGGGTTCTGCCTGTCTCCCAACTCCTTCCTTCCCTTGCGGTTTGTATGGGGTGTTTGCACTTTTTCCTCCTCCACCACTCTTCCCTCTTGAGCTGCAGGAGATAGACACTTTTTAAAATGCAAGGTGAGGGTTTTTTTTTCAGCTCATCAAATGCTCTCTGGTGGCACCGGGGCCCTGAGAATGCCTAAAAGACTTGGAGGCTGTGTGCAGTCTCGTTCCCTTCGGGTGCCAACCCCTGGCATCCCTCCTCCAACAACTTTGTTGTGATGGCTTTCCAACATCTCCTCGCCCTCGGGCTCCTGCAGGCACTGCTCACTGCATCTAACTCCACTCCCTGTCCTCCTTCCAAGCTGTCTTTGGGCCACCTCCACATCTACTTTACATTGCAGTGGCAGGGGACGAAATCTCCCTGATGCCTGGAAGGAAGTGCAAACACGGCTATGAAGGAGCTTCCTGTGCTCTGCGTGCGAAAATATCTCCCCTGCTACACAAAAAAAGATATATAAAATTGCTTTTTAAGCTGCTTTTCTTCCTGTGGTCTTTGCTGAGATGATGGAAGCATTGATCCAGCTTGCTTTGGCCCTGGTCAGCACAGCCACGTGCCGTGATGTCAGCGTTCAGGTTGTCTCCAGGGCTCGTCTAAGCCAGGATCACAGCCAGATTAAACTGGTAGAAAACCTTACACCTTTTGGAGGGACATTCCCAGATAGTACAGGGACTTCTTAGCGACAGGGGATCTTGAGGAGAGCAGGCTTTGCTGGGAGCTTTTATCTGGTTTTGTACCTGACGCAGGTGGATTTTTCTGTGATAAAGGCTGTAAACACTGCCAAAGTCAGAATGCTCCTTCCCGGCTTGCAATAATCGGCTTCTAGCTCTGAACCACCAGAGTAACACGACCCTATCCCAAAGTAATAGGACTTGCTGCAAGTAGAGCAGAGGTCAGGCTCTGCTTGTAGGTGATAAGAGTTTAGCCTAGAACCAATTCCCTTGGAGGGAGCTGGGCAAAAAGAAGGGGCTGGTGGTGCCCCTGAGGGGAGGAATTTGGAGTTAACCAGCTCCTTAATGCACATCAGAGAATTCACCTCCTCCAATCTCTTTTTGGAGACTGTTTTCCTTGCTCCTGCAAAGAAAGTGGACATTGCTTTTTAATACCTTTCAATATTTTCTGCTCAGTGTGGTTTTACTTGGCAGGAGCATCATCTTTTTCTGTCTTTTTATGTTATTCATCCTTTAAACAGTTTTTGAGCAGGGAAACAGTTCACCCAAAGGTTACTTAAGGAGTTCTTGTCCCAATAGTGACAACAATGGCACCTGGGGGTTGTGCTTGCATCTCAGAAGGCAAACAAACAGGCCCAGCTTAAATCCTACACCAACTATAAACCTTACGCTTTTTAATTGGGAAATTGATTTTAAATTCAAGCCTCATGAAAAATCTAATTATTTTCCTTAAAAAAAAAAATTAATATAGGAAGATTCTTTCTATCTGTCATGCTCCACCAGGCAAAAGAAAGTGAAGAGGAAATAAGTCTTGGCTACATCTCTGCAGGGTGCCCTGGTGATAACCCGGATAATAAATCTGATTTTGGCCTTGAGTCTGTTCCCTTGGATTATTGCATTTCTTCAAGGACCAAAAGCTGTGCTGGTGATTCAGACCCACAGGAGAATGTTAGTGGTAAGCTTTCAGGTTTGATTTTTTTTTTTTCCCCCAGCCATCAAAGGGCAGAGAGAAAGCTTTTATCATGTGGCTACTTTACAGAGAACAAGTTGTAGGCATCCTGACCAGAGCCCAGCTCTTCTTTCCTTCCCAAGGAAAACCCTGCTTGTTGGGTTAAAAGGGAGAGAAAAGTGAAGGGAAAAGAGGCGAAAGAAAAGAAGGCCACCTTTGGAGACAGTTTGGCTGTATCAGCTGCCGTGAAAGAAAAGGTGGATTTGGAGAGGAGGATGTGTGTGGAGGTGAAAAATCTAAGCTATGCCACAGTGAGTGGATCTGTCTGGATCCATGCTGGATGTGAAGTCTGGATGTGTAGCCATTTCCACGCTTCTGTTTAAGAAGGGCCCTGTTTGTGATGGTGTGGGATCTGCTTTGTCCCAGAAGCAGAAGGGCTGAAATCCCAACTCTCATGTGCCCAAGTCCCTTCTGTTTAAATCTTTCTGATTAGGTTTTGTGACTCTCACTACACGACTACGTTCAGGAGCCTTCACTTGAGAGGCGAAGCATTCTTGGCATTTTTCTCCGTGCTTTGGCATAGCTGCAGCTGGTTTTCCTCCAGGGAAGGGAAGGAGGTGTGATGCCTTGTCTCTGCATCCACTTAAGGATGCAGGAGTCCACATCCCACATCTCTCCTGTTGCAGTGTGGTTTCTTACCTTCCCTGATCCAGGTGAGGGCTTTCTCCTGGAAGCCTGGGTGCTGAGGGATCCTGGAGCAGAGGGATGCCAGCTGGCCTGCTTCCAGCAGCCTCCTTCCCTCCCTTCCCATGCACCCGCAGCCACCTCAGAGCCAGGTTTGTTTATAGAAACACTGTCAAGCAAAAAAGTCTTTCCAATAGCTCCGAGGAGGGGGATGTTTTCAGCTACTCAGTCACCCTCAAACTGTGGAGACGCGACATATCAGCTGCATAAAATTAATTTATTTAGTTAAGGGAGGTGTTAATTAAGAGATCTCATTTATTGTGTTTCTGCAGACAGCTCTCGAGGGCCTTTTGAATTGTCAGCTCTGCTGACAGCAAAAGCTAATGGTGTCACGAATCAGTAGTGGCAGGATTCATGCCGAGAGAAGAAGTGGGAGATGGTGGAAGGGGTTGAGAAAGGAGTGATGGAGATGTGGCAGAGGTGCAGGCACACATAGCTGGGAGCTGATGAGGTGCTCTGCTCTTCCTTAGACATCCCTCCCAGTGAATTCTGGCAAGGGGAAAGGCTCTGGCTCAAGGTGGCGGCAGGAAAAGCCCAGGGTTTGGCAGAGCAGTTTAGCAAACCCATGGATGCCAGGACACGTGCAGCCAAAAATGTATTTGTGTGGATGGAGTTAAAATAACTGACTGTCCATGTGAGCTGAACTGGGAAAAAAAAAAAAAATCTTTGATTTATTTTAAATAATCTGCTTTTCCTGCACTCGGGGAGGTTAATTCTCCTTGGTTAATCAGGATGTGTCAATCTGATAACCAAGTGCAGGCCTAACACCAAACCTGTGGGTTTAAATTTAAAGTGTCTTAAAAAATAACAAACACATTTTATCTGAAAGAATTACATGCTCCAGTACAGCTGTTTATAGGCATCTCCTTCAGGAAAGGCTGCGCCAACACTTTTCCCCCCACTTTTTTATCTTCTTATCATCTTTATCAAGCTGCTTTTGGAGGGAAATTGAAATTTTCTTGATGCAGAAAATAGGCCAAAAGGAAAAAAAGTGATACAAAATAGGGGAGTGCTGTTGCTTTGCACCTATGGTAGAAACTACCACCCAGACCCATGAAGAAGAAGGTGTAAAAGAAGGACTAGCCTACACCCTAAAACCTCCATCTTGCTTTATATAAATATTACTATATTCTAAAACCTTAAACTCTAAGTTTCCACCATGTGATATTACACACTTCTATTCAGACTACACACCCATAATCCCAGCACTATCAGTCAGTTTTGGAAGCCTTTTCCAAGGCCTCAGGTCAAATGCAGTGCTTTCGTGGGGATCAGTGCCTGCACAGAAAAGTCTAAAATTCGCAGTGCACAGGGTTCCAGCAGAGTGCTGAACTCAGCGAGGAAGTGGTGCTGCCATCTCCCAGGCAAAGAGGTTTTGTGTTTTGAGCTCTCCAGTTTGTTAAACAAAGGAGGCATTGCCTGTGCTTAGGAAATCAGCCCTGGCTCTTCTGGGCTTTCCTCCTTGCGTGTCCTCCAAGCTCACAAACCCAGCCCTTGTTGCTGAGCCAAACTTCCAATTTCTCCCTCAAAAACAAGTGGTGGAGGCGGAGGCCGATAGGATGCCACAGCCATTTTCCATCTGCTTTGGCAGCCGCCAGGGAAGCGCCTTGCAAGCTGGCAGAACACGCTGGGATTCAGCGGGAACGTGCTGGGATTCAGCAGTAACACACCGGGATTCAGCGGGCACGTTGGGCACACACCTCTCACAAAATGGATGGGAGATGGTTTTGTTATAAATAGACATTATGTTATTGGCTTGTCACAAATATTAAGGTGAGTGCTATATGTATAATGTCAGAATAGCTTTGCTGTATGAATGCAGTTCTCATTTCTGCTATTAACAAAACTTAAAAATGATAGTGCGATAGCTGATATGTAGTTATGCTTCTAATTGAATTGTCTGCTTGGTTGAGATAATATCCAGTGACCACATGATGAAGACCCTGCTGCTGACATATTAACTATCAGCTCCTGCCCTCTATAGAAAGTATAGACCAAAGCCCAAACTGGAGGTGATAATAAAAGAAGACCAACACCAAGCATGCTCTAAAAAGGCAGACCCAAGGAGGGGCCATGCAAAATAGTTCTTAGAATATGTAAACTAATTTGTAGAAAAATATAAATATGCATAATAGTCTATGGATGTGCAACAAACTGATGTAATAGAAAAGGTATTTAAAGAGTATCTCTGAAAATAATAACTGTGCTCTTAGCTAAATGTCAAACACCCACCCTTTTAACCCTTAACTTTATCTCTGTCTCCTATTGTCTTTTTATTAAACCTTTTAGATTTTGCCAAGAAAGTGAACCTCATTTTTCACAGTTTGAACTGGCTCTTGTTGCATATACTGAAGGAGCAATTCTCTCCAGGTCACTGGTTTGACTTTCTTTAACACTCTACTAACAAATACATAATATTGCTTCCTCTTTTTCTAATCGATTTTCACTCATTTAAACCCAAGGTATGGATCAGCCTCATATGCCACTGCTTTAACCTTGATTTATTTTTTTTAACGTGTTTTTAAATTTGTGTGGGATGGCAATGGCTGTGCAGCTTGGATGAGCCCCTAGCCCTGCCTCTCTCCAGGTGATCTGTGTGCCCCTGTCCAGGGGGAATGAGGTTTCAGGGGGGTTTTCTGCTGTTGGGAGCTCAGGGTTGGATTTTGTCATGCTCAGCTGCTACAGGAAAGGCATTTTTCCAAGCAGACCCTGAGGGGTATTCAGTCCAAGAGAATCACAGGGAGCTCACCCAGTGCCAAGGGCCTGTGTCCCCAGGGATATGCTACATTTTCCTGTCTACCTCTCAGAGGAGAAAGAAACCTCGGCTTGCCCTTGGCTCCCATCACAAAAGCTTTGTGATCCTCAGGCAGAGCTGGGCAGGAATGGAAAATGGTGAGAGATGAAGCTTTTAGTTTTTGATTTAACCCTGGAGCGACAGCAGGGCTTTCCTGTGGTGGGAGCTGTAGGGAGGTTTTTTTCCCTATAGGAGTTGCATGGCCAACAGACTTTTTTCTTGGGTCTGTCTCCTCTGAAGCCACACAGCATCTGACCAAGGCTTTTCCTGCAGCAGCACAGTGTGGATTTTCCACTGCTTTACCATTGTGATTGTATCCCCAGGGCTGCCTTGCCCTGTCCAGCTCAAAACTGGATCATAAAATCCAAACAGAACCATGAAATGGTTTGGAAGTGACTTTAAGGGACATCTCGTTCCAATCCCAGTTGGAGCAGGGACACCTTCCACCAGACCAGGTTCCTTACAGCCCTATTCAGCCTGTCCTTGAGCACTTCCAGGGATGGGAACAGCACAACCCCGTTTATGGGAGAGGAGCAGCAGGGCTTTGTCCCAGCTAGGGTACAGGATGGGAGATTGGTAGGCTGGGAGGAAGAGGAGAGTGTGGATGTGCTGCCAGAGCTGCCCGGGGAGGATTATCGCTCCTCATGGAGCAAGGGTGCTGTGGCAGGGGGCCCAGCAGAAGACGAGATCATGGAGGATTCATTTAAACTGCAGTGTCAGATCCTATAAATCGGCGGGTTTTGCATATTTCCATATTTATGTATGAAAATTTCGTGAGGTGGTTTAAAGGCAACTGAAATAAAAACAGGACTGTCAGAGCTCGAAAATCACCAGCAAATCTCTAACAGAACATTTAATACAAATGCATGGGCTTGAAAATCCTCCGAGTTGGTCCCTCGGGGCCCTGCAGCTCTGCTGGCCAGGAGGCTGGGGCGTCGAGGGATCTTTCAACCTGGCTCATGTCTCACAGGAGCGGGACATTGGGCTGCTTGCATTTCTTTGGGTGCTTTCCTGCTGTCTTGTGTGTGCTCTGATGGGTTGGGAACGGGCAGGAAGTTGATCTTCGTGGTCACTTGCTTGTGGTGCCCCCCCGAGAGATGCTGGTGGCAGGAATAGTGCAGAGGAACATTTTACACCCTACTGAGGCTGTGGTTGTGTTCAGCCTTCCTGGTGGAGACCGACTCCTTCTCCTGTGAGCATGTGCCCTTTTCCTTTCTGATCTTTGGTTATTGGCCAGAACAAGAATTCTTCAAACCACTGGTCTGCATCACCCTTGCTGACCTTCTGCCGCTTCATGAGTCTCTTCCCATGGATTAATTTAAAGGAGCATGGCAGAGATTTATGCTTCATGCCCAGGCTGGTAGAGTGGCCCTCCAGGTTGGAAAATAAACTCCTTTTAGATTGCCATGCATATCTTCCTGCTGGTTTTTGAGTAACTCCAGATGTTGTCTGCCCCATGGGTCTGTGCTCCTTGCTGTAGGACCTCAACCCTTTCTGGTCTCCTCCAGCAGCCTCAAATCCCAGTGCAGTGTTCTGTAACTCTGGGGTCTGGCCTGAAGATTTTACAGAAACATAAAATAGTTTGGGTTGGAAGTGACCTTTGAAGGCCACCTAGTCCAATCCCCTGCCATGGCCAGGGTTGCTCAAAGCCTCATCCAGTCTAGTCTTCAATATTCCCAGGGATGGAACTGCCTGTCTGGGAGAACTCTGATTTCACCACCTTCATGGTAAAAATCATGCATCAAATGTTTCTAAAGGGAAACTCCTGATTTCCTGATGCAAGGACAGGAGCAAGCCTCTCCCTACTCCCTCTTCCCCCTCTTCAGCCCCAAGGCAGGAGCTGGAGGCCATGGACACCTTGTTTCATCTGACAGTATCCAAAACAAAAGGAAATAATTAGTGGAGGACGAGAAAGCTGGGACAAAAAGAAGCTGTCAAGAAGAAGAGGGTGTTAATGTGTCTGTCATCCCTCTTCCCTCCTGGCCGGCTCCCAGAGATGGGAGGCGGGCACTGATGGAGAGGAGGGAGGGTGTCAGTGCTCGCCTGTCAGCCTCAGCTGCCTGCAGACATCAGCTCTCACCTTGCTCCCAGGCCATTTCCTTCTGTTGTCCCCCAAACTGTTCTTGGGAGGGATTTGCTCCATGGCCAGTTTGATGGCGATGGCTGCGACTTTCCTGCACAAGTTCTTCCAGCCCAGGTTTGATCTGCTGCACCAGGCACCGCAATTGATTTGTGTCCTAACAGTGCCTATTCCTCTCCATTACCCACAGACAGGTGTGTGGAATGAGTAGCTCACATGTTGGTGTCTGCAGTTATTAAGTTAAGCAAGACGAATCCCAGTGTCAGCATTTCCCTTTTGGCTTTGCTTAGGACTTTGCTCCTTCTCCTGTAGGGCTTCTTGTGGTGACTTTGGCACGGGGTGACATTCTTGGGAGTCTTGAAAGCTGCTAGATGTTTTCTGCCTGAGAAGTGACACCACTTCCCAGGTCATTGCTGTCACCTATTGCAAGGCTGGGGGAGGAAGCAAGGCTTGGCAGAAAAAAAATCCAGGAATATAAACATCTGGAGAGTTTTGTTTAAAGTTCTCTCCAAAGCTGTGATCTCAAGTGTGGAGCTGTCACCCTCCTTTGCTTTGCTCTGTCAGGGACTTTCTGGTGCCCCCAGGGATGGGCGTTACTGGAAGCTGTTTTTAAGGCTGGAAGTTCATATTTAGGGGTTTTTTGGAAGCTGGGACTTGCTAGCTTTTGACTAAACTCTTATAGTGTTCAGTTTTGGTGGTCCTGCTGCTGGGAAGCCTTGGCTTATATAGGGGACAGTCTGCCTGGCCAAGCTTCCAGCAGCTGGGATGGAGTGATCCAGCCTTCAACAAGACTTTTGTCCATTATTTCTGTGCAGGGCTAAGGATTTCTGAGGAAAAGGGGGAATACCTGCCGCTCACAGTGGTCTAAAATACCTTGCAGAGGTGCATAGTGTGGTCAGCGGTGTTTGCTCCAGAAAAAGCAATTCAGTCCTTTGTCTCTTCTGGGGTTCCATCAAGTGTAGGGCAGCATTTCTCACCTCTCTCTGTGGGGATTGTTCCCAAGTCCTGCTGCCTTACTAAGGGCCGGTTCCTGCCATTTTCTGCAGCACCCATCCCTTTTTCCCTCTACCTGGCATTAGAGGGCAGTCAAAGGAAACCTTCCTGGTGCTCCTGCTCCCCAGGCTCTGCGGGCTGCCAGCCAGCACCCGCACCTGCCCTGGGGGCAGAGGGCTCACCTCGAAGCAGGACCCCTTGCCTTGCCCTTACCCTCCTGTTTTGGGTTTCTGCTTGCGTTTCACCGGTGAAAACCGCTTGTGGTTTAGTATCTGACATTTGGGATAGAGCATCTGCAACCCTGATGAATCCTGGGCACTATTTCTCCCCTGCCGCACCCTCCATCTCCTCCTAATTGACTCCCTGAATCTTGTCTCCGTTTGACAAATCAGGCTACTTACTCTAAGTGATGACATGGATAAATATTGCAGGCATTCGTTTTACGTCTGGATACCCTGATAATAAAAGCTATCAGAATCTCTTCCCCCTGCCCGTGCATAGCAATTACTACCAAAGGGTTCACTCCTCCATCACCAGAGCAGGATGTGGAATTGTGTCTGTGACAGCAAGATTTCCCACTTGCATTGGTAGTTTTGGGCCATAAACCTGCCTTTTTTTAGACAATTCAGCAGCAGTGTGGCGAGACTGTGCAAGCTGTGGGTTCGGAGTGGGGGATGTCACAGGAGCACTTCTGCTCACAGAATTCCAGGTATCTGTGCCCACTTGGATGGACCTGGGTGTCCGGAGTGGCCGTGGTGGGTGGCAGCAGGTGCCATTGGAGGTTGAGGCTGCTGTCCCTGTGCCTTCCTCGAGCTGGCCCCCATCCAGGCTCTGCTCCTCATCTTCGCTGGCATGTTGGTGGCTCTCCTGGGTTGAGGCTGTCAAATTGCAGGGTATTATTTTTAGCCTGGTTTCCCGAGGAAAAGCAGCTTATGTGATTGTACTGTCTGTCAGTGCCTTTCCTCCCACCAGCCTCCTCTTAACAAGTTTTGAACCCCCTGTCAAATTTTCCGGGAGGGATGGAGAGCTCCAAGATGTGATGTTCCTGCACGTTTCCTTGCAAATTAGCAGCTGGGGCCACCTTCCTCAGGAGGGGATGAGGCTGGGTGGCAGCATCCAGGGACAGGAGGAGATGCTGGAGAAGGTGCGAGATGAGAGGCTGGGAACGGTCTCCGCTGAAGAATTAATATATGAAATACAGATATTAAGTGCTCAGGCCTTAATTAAAGTTAATTTCTGGGAGAGGCGTTTCATTACCAAAGGTTTCTCCAGCTCAGGCGTGTCCACACCATCTGTTGGAGCTGGTGGTGGCAAAGCCCTCAGCCCTGCTGGCTGTGAGGACTGGCCCTTCCACAGAAAAAGGACAAGCTCAGTGCAAAAGCCTCTCTTTTCTTCCTCCTTGCCTCCCAGTCCGGGCCATTACTGACAGCAATTTATTAATTTTTTTTAAGCCAAGCTGCTGCTGGCAGCAGGAGGCAGAGTTTCATCTGCTATGCTTTTCTTCAGTGTGGGCTCTCTGGTGGCTGACAGAGAGGTTGGGCAGGCCATCCTCCTTTCTCCAGCAATTTCTTTTCCTTAAGCTTTCAGGAACGTAAGAGTTTGTGATTTCTACCCTTTGTCAAAACTGGGTGAAAGTTATTAAATGGTGGCTTCACTGAGATGGTCACACACACACCATGGAGCTCCCATTTCTTAGCAAACTGCTCTTAATGAGAGACAGCCCCTATTAATGCTTGCTTACTTTTTAGTCAAGGTCTTTGCTGGGAATGGAATTTTTATGGCAAATCTTAAACCAAACAATGATGCTAATAAGCTGTAATCAAAACCAGGGAGGGAAGGGACTTGCTTCTTTCTCATCCCACAGTCCTCCCTGAGGTTTCAGAAGGAGAGCTTTTCCTACAGTCAGATAAAACCAAGATACTTTTATACTTTTTTTTTTTTTTTTCCCAGAAGGTGAGAGTGAAACTCTCAGGACTGGTTTATGGCTTGGGCCTCACTGGGAATGTTGGAGAGAGAGAGGTACAAATCCCTGCTTTGAAGGGTTTGAATCTGAGCCATCTGCATCCCTGGCCAGTGTCCAACATACCAGGTTATGTGTGCTTTGTGAAGCTTTATTTCTCCTATTTTCTTCTTTTTTCCTTTCATTCTGTTGGGGTTTTCTTTCAACCACTGAAAACTCTGTGATGACGCTGAAAAATCTCTGGCCTGGGTAAATAAATGTGTCATTTGAAATGGCTTTTTTCTCCCCTCTGTGCAAGATCTTAGGTTTGGCAAGTTGACATCCTCAGACTAAAAACCATTTTGTCTCAATTTCTGGCTATTCTTGCTTACAGTGAGTGGATTTTGCCCTTAAAGACAAAAGTTGCTGGGTAAAGCTGAGTAATTCTCTGTTTAGAGGCCTTTGCTGCTGTCTTCTCTTCCCTCAAGCAGCCACCTGAAGAGGATTATTGTCACATATTTTGATGTAGAACCTGAATCTGTCTCGTGGTTTACTCAGGAGAGATCCAAATAAGCACTTATAAGAAGCTCAGGATTCCTCATTAAATGTTCACCTGCTTAAAGAAGGCTTTAAAGGAAAAAACCCTTTATTGAGGAAAAAAATAGAAGGAAAAGCCGTTTTTCTCACTTTATGAGATGATGGATATTTTTATGTGTGCAATATTTAGATAAAAGGGGCTGAACTTCTAATTACATTACCTAAGGAGGCTTAACAATGTTTGCCCAAAGTATCTGGTTGTGAAAATTCACCGGAGTCTATTCAGTTTAATTTCTGTTGAAATCCCTTTGCTTCATCCCTTCCTGCTTTCCATGGGCCTTGCAGGGCTGTCTGAGGGTGGGAAATACTTGGGTTTCAACAGAGACAGTCTTGTGTTTAAAGAGGGCTGGAGAAGACCTGGTTTTGGAGATGCTGCAATGGGAGACCTCCTGTGCTGGCCAGTAAGACCAATTTCTATTCCAGCTGGCCCTCAGCCTTTTGGTGTCAGAGGTAGCTGTTAATAGTTTTTTTTTCCCTCTCCTGGAAATATTTTGAGTTGCAGATGCCTTTTTGCCATCAGGGCCCCCTGATCTGTTGTAGGGCAAGCTCAGCCGCACAGGTGGGGCTTCTCCACTGACTTTCCACCCTTGCCACTGACTGTTTAAACCTGGTCTAGGATTTGGTCCCGTTGAATGTCATTCCACATCTGTTGGTCTGGTTCTCAAAGGCATCATTTTCTTCCAAATGATGGCAAAACTCCTCGCTTTTCCTCCAGAGAAGTGAGTTTGATGAGTGTTCGTCCCCCATCATTAAGGAAGTGTTGAATGTGAGTGGTGACTGAACAGTCTGCTCAGCAAAATCTCTCCAGGCTGCCTCCTTTTTTGGTATTATCTATTATAATATTATTCTTTTTTTTTTTTTTAGGCAAAGCATTCTTTGATTCATAATTCTTATAGTAATGTTCACCTCCTACAGTTTAACAAATCATTTGCCCATGTGGCACAATATCAGATGCTTTTCTGAAGTCCAGATGGTCAAGCTCTCTCCCGAAAGACAAAGATTGGCTTTTGTCTTGGGGGGGGGAAGCTGTTATCTCCCAGAAAAATATATTTACCAGGCTCGCCTGACTGAATCCATCTGCATGAAATCCGGCTGGTTTTACCCATTTTCTTAGATTTTTGTTTTGGAGTTGCTTCTCAAGCAGTGCTGCTGCTCAGACCAGCCTGTGGCTGCCTGAACCTCATCCTCCTGCCCCAGTCTTAAATATTCCCTCATGTTTAGTCTTACACCCTCCTTCCCGCCTGCTCCCCCTCGTTAGATTAGTTTAAAATAATCTGCAGAGAAAGGAGTCTCTGGGAAGCGAGGCAGTGATTATTTCCACTACAGTAAAGGTTGAAAACCGGTTACAATTATCACTCCTAGTTTTACACGCTAACAGGATTTGCCTTTGGGGGATTAAGTTAACTATTCTGTCATGCAGGTGAGTGTTTTGTTTTGCTCTTCTGAACCAGCCTTTCTCAAGCTGTCAGCGAGAGGAAGATAAAGGATACCGTCCCTCTGCCGTATCCAGATTTCCAAAGCCCCGGCCGCGGTTCAAGGAATGCTTTGTCTCTGCAGCAGCTCGCCTTGCAGAGATTAATTTGGGCTTGTTTCAAGGTCATCGCAGGTGCATCTTTTTTGTTGAATGCACTTGCACTGCTGGAGAAGCGTGGATCCTTTTAAAATTCTTCTAGGCTGCGGATCAAGGGGAAGCAGGGGGGAAATAAGCTCTGATGTTTCAAGAAAATATAAGTAAAGAGGCTCGATCCAGACGCTCTGTGTGGTATGAGGAGGGTGAAGCTTTCAGGCTGTCACTGTATAAGTTCCCAAGCTGAGGGCAAAGAGTTGCTCCTGCCAGAATTTCCACTTAATTTTTCATTTTGACAGAAAATATCAGGGTAATTGACCTTTTTTTTCTTCCTTTTTTTATGGTCAGCCCATTCCAGGGAGTTCTTGTGACTCCTTGTGAATGTCAGCTCCCGTGCTTCGGGTGGCAACTGGGTTCCACTGGGCAGAAACTGCCCCAAATGGGACCAAACCAGGATCTTAAATGAAAAATTGCACCGGGGTAGGTTTAGATTGGAAAGATTCCTTCCTATAAAGGGTGGTCAGGCACTGGAACAGACTGCTCAGGGAAGTGGTGGAGTCACCATGTCCTTGGAAGTGTTGGAAAAACCTTTGGTTTTGGCACTTGAGAACGTGGTGGTGCTGCTGGGTCACTGGTTGTACTCGATGATCTTAGAGGCCTTACCCAGTCCTGGTGATTCTGTGGAAGAGAGAAACCTCAGACTGGTTGTGATTTTGGGGAGGGATGACCATTTTTACTATGGCAAAGTGACATAAAGCTTTCAACAGTGATGGGAGATCAAGCTGATACAGACAGTGAGCAGCACAACAAAGGACAGTGGCAGATTTTTTTCCTCTCCACTGATAAACTCCGGTCTATTTCCATGCCCGAACTGTGCAAAGTAGGGGATTTAGGTTTTACATTGCTCCAGGTTTTTTTGAGAAGATAAAGACCTTGCAATTCCCAAGGAGTTGTGTTCATCAAATGTTCCTTCAGGATTACCTTAAACCCCCCTGGGTAACCATCCCTCCTACCCCTTTAACAGCTGGTGAAAGAGAAAGGACCAGAAATTTCTTTTCTGTTGACTTTATGGGGAGGCTGTAGCTTTAGGAGATGATTAGAATGAAACAAATCCCTGGTGAATTAATTGAAAGGGTCAGTGCTTGTAGTTAATCAGTTAAAACGGCCCGTGGTTACCCAGCTGTGTCTTTCATGTCAGCAAGATCTCGGTGAGGCAGGAGCCATCTAAGATGGATTTGTTTGGTGTTTTTTTGGGAGACACATGGACAATTATACTTTGACATTTATATCTCAGGCATAGGTTTGCCTCTCTTTCTCCTTGTTTTTTTTTTTTTTGTTTTTTTTTTTTTTTTTTTTTTTGTTTTTTTTTTTGGTTTTTTCTCCCCTCCGAGTTAGGTGGAGGTTGGGATAACTTGACTTAATGACACTTTTCAACCCTGGTTTTGGTGGTGACAGTTATTAACAGTTCCACGATAAGAAACAGGTGTTTCAGCATGGTCCATCAGGCAGAAAAAGAACAATGCCTCCCCAATGTCACTGTTCATGATGTATTCAGTGACTGCTACTTTTTTTTTTTAATGAAGATTTTATTCAACCTCATTGGTAGAATTTACTACTTAGTATGCAAGCTTTGGGCAAGCTAGTGGAGTGGAAAAGCTTTTAATTTCTTTTTAATGCAAACACAGATCTTGCAAGACCTTGTCGAGCAATTGGAATGGGCTCAGGCTCTTGCTTATGTTCTCTCAGCATCACTTGGTGGTCTCCTGCAAGAAAATCCTGAGTATTTCTCATGGGATTTGTGGTTCAAGGGACAGGTCCAAGCCTGAAGGGATCAGGGAGACTCTCCTGGCTACTCCTGTTTTGTAACAAGGAGCCACACCTGGGATGGTTTGGGCAGAAAACATCATTAGTATAATAGGGGCATTGCAAGGGCTCCTGGGCTCTGCTGCCACTTCCCAGGCTTTCCTATGGATGGGTGGGTGAAGAGCATTGTTTTGGAGTATGGAGCTTTCAAATATCCTGGGTATCCTGTGTTTAATGTTATTAGATGTCTATCTATGGTTCGATGTTTATTATTGTTAGCTGTTTACTATTGTTAGATACTTATTTGTTATTGAATATCTATTATTAGTAGATATTTAGAATAAAGACTTGCAAGGAAAAGGCCTTGTCAAGCCTCTGAAGGGGGGAAATGATGCCTTAAGTCTTAACTTTCATGTTTTTCAGATTCTGTGCTGCCTAGGGGTGCAGTTCTGAGCCTCATATTCAGTGCTGGTGAGCTCTCTTCGCAGAGTAGGGAGACAAAAATCCTTTTCTTACTGAAGACCAAGGACAACTTTCAGGCCCAAAAGCATAAACAACTGTGGGCTGAAGGGAGCAACAAGAAGGATGGGACCTCACAACCTGTAACTGGACAATTAAACCCCAATATGCAAACAGACCAAAAGTTATAAAAATGTATGACTTTGTGACCAGTCATCCATTTTGTGACCATTCTTAGTCACACCTTGGGTGTAGCCCTGGCCAGGCCCTGTCCTGCCCAAGGTGGATCCTGGAGGCCTTTCAATAAATACCTACTTTATTCTCCAGCTCTGCCCAGTCTCTGTTTCAGGTCAGCCTTCCCAAGGCATCAGTTTCTCTTCTGATGAGGTGTGATATGGATCCCTTGCCCTTGCTGGGGTTGCTGGACATTTGCTCTGGGCTCTGAGGGGAGCTCTCCCTACAGCTGGATCCCAGGGTGTGCTGTGCAGGTCTCACATTTCTGCCTGTCTTCCTGGGGCTCTGAGGGAAGAGCTGGATATGGGGCACAGCAACCACACCAGCCTTCTCCCATTGTGAGCCAGAGTTATTTCCAGAAGGAGTTGGCATCTCTGTGGATCAGTGGGACTGGCTGTCTGGACACCTGTAAGATGCTGGAGTGGAAATTGTTTGATATTCCTTCAAGGAAAACTTCCCACATCCTGAGGAAACTCCCCAGGTGATGGGAAGACACAGAGCTGTCTGTGCTTGGACTGCAGCCTGAAGGATACAGCGATGGGCATCTTCTCTTCTTCCTCATCCCCCAGGAATGCTGTAGTCCAGCTTTCCCTGGATTGCAGGGCCCTGCCTGACTGACCTTGCTGGAGCAGCTCTTGAAAACAGGGCTGGGACACCTGTAGCCTCTCACAACTTGATTTTGTACCATGACCTATGAATTTGTCTTCTGCCTGGTTACTCCCTGCTGATTTTTGGGATCACAAAGGAGTGGATCAGTGCAAGGCCCATCAAAGGTGCTTGACAGGTCCCTGTGGCCTCCTGTGTCACCCAGTCCTGCTGCTTGGGTGAAAAAGGAAGATTTAACTTGTGATAAATAATGCATTTGTTCCCATTTAAAGGTTGTTGGATCTCCACAGTCTTCATTCCTCTGGTGAGAGGCTGCTCTGTGTTACCCATCACGGGGCTTTAACAGCCCCCGCAGAGCCATGCTCAGCTAATACATCCCTGCCACAGGCAGGGCTCCCCATTATTACTTTCTTTCCAAGAATAATAATTATCATAAAAAACCAAAACACCCCCCCCCCCCAAAAAAAAAAAAAAAAAAAAAAGAGAAAATCGCTCTCCTGTGGTGGCTTTCCACAGCAATTTCTCCAAATGAAACAATTAATGAACATTAAACATCTTTTTTCTGGGAAGGCAGCAATCTGGAGAGAAGATGGAGTATCCCTTTAAAATCTCCCTGTACATATGAACGTGCACACGGAGCCCCTTCAAGGCTGAGAAGAATTGGAAGTGATGGTTACCAGTATATTATTTAAATGAGTGTTAATTACCATAAACCGTTTGGATTTTAATGTCTCCTTCTGTACAGTATGTAAATCAGGGTTGGAATGGGCTTGCAGCGGGCCTCTGGCATTGTGGATGGAAGGAATGTTTTCCAGGATCTGGCTGCCAGCTTTCCATCCCAGTTCACGGGAGCAGTGGGGATGAACACTGGCCACTCTGGGGAAGGTTTCCCCTCTCACCTTCAGAGACAGCCCTGCCCGAGGATGAATTCTTCTGCCTGTCTCATCTCACTCCCTGCCCGGAGGCTTCCCCAGGGAGACGCTGCTGAGATGCCTCAACGGCTCAGGTTTGGATCTGGATGGAGGGATGTCTCTGGCAGCTGATATTGCCTGTTTCATTGGGTACTAAGGGGTTTTTATGGGGTTTTTCAGCATCCAAACCATGAGTAAGTTGATTCCGTGGTTTGCTGTACTGGCACTCACACCCCTCACTTCCCATCCTGCCTCTATCCAGCCTGGCCTGGAGCAGAGGGGAAAGGGACTTTGCACGAAGCTGGTGGTGACCAGTAGAACTTCAGGGACCTCAATACTTGCCTAGTCCCCTTTTGTCCTTCCTCTCTGCCCCCCTCTCCCTCCGTCGGGACTTTGTTTGCCTTGCAAAGTGGTCTCATTATACATGCAGCAACCTCTGCCGGTCTCACACGCACAGCCTTCCAAGCCCTCCAAGCTCAATTACATCTCAGGATGTCTTCGGGTAATTAAGTAATATTAGAACGTTTTCTTTTCTATTTTTTCCCCCCTTCTCTAATGCAGCTTTCAAAGCACAAGCCTTGGCTCTCACCCACTGGAGCCCACTTCTCCGAGCCTCTGAGTTCTCCCTAATGCACCTCACCAGGAAGGCAGGCTAATTACATTTCTGAAGGATGTCATTAGTGTCGTATTCCCCCCGGGCCCCGAGGGCTGGCAGCAGCAGAGAATGCTTCCCTTAGGTGTCTTTCAGCTCCACGGTGCTTGGAGGGGAGCTCAGCCAGCAAAGCTGCCTTGCTTTGGGCTTTGTTGTGAGCAGTCCTCCTTGGATGTGTTGCACCCTTCAGCTCGTCCTGGTTTACAAATATGAACCGATTAAGCCTCTCAGAGCTCCTGTGAGATAAATAATTGCTCCTCTAAGAATTGGCACTCTCATCTCCAAGCCTTGGACGGTGCAAAAGGAACAAGGAGGTAAATCTCAAGCATGCATAAAAGATAAGTGATGCTTTTGGTTTGCCTGACCATCTCACCTGCTGGCTGGTGGCCAGAAATCTGGAGCTGCCATAACAGTCACCTCTGGCACTGCTTGTGGAGCCCAGGGTCCATGCACCTCCCTCTTTTATCTGTGTAAACCCCAACGAGCCCTGCTGGCTTCAGTGGATGCTCCTCAGAGGCTTCCCCAGAGAGAAGAGAAGCCAAAATTTGTCTATTTGAGGACCCCATTGTTTGCGTCAGGGATGGGATGCTGGTTCCCAAAGAAACAAAAAGGAAATGATGGTCACCCCTTATTATCTTTCTTTCTCCCCCTAGGTGGTTACATGGACAATGTTCTGGTTTTAGACTACCACAGCTCTGCTGGCTGGCCCAGTGCGAGGTGGCCACAGGCCCCCCACAGGTGAGTGCTGCTTTCAGGGAGTGTTAGAGGCTCATAAAAAGGAGTTGCATATAATTCACAGTAAAAATTGCCATGGAAATTTTTGCTCGTGTTGTGCTTAGTCACATTTTGTTGACCTGGAGAGATGCATTAGCTCTGTTAGCGAGGCTGGAGCTCGCTGCCTCTGGAAAAAAAAATTTATGCCAGGTAGTCTCTAGCCCTGTGGGGAGCCTGATACCTCCCTCTACCTGCCTGGCTTTTTGGAGCACTTCCATAAGTGTTAGGGATGAGGATACTGCTGCCATGACCCTGGCTCATTGCTAATCCAAGTGGGATAGTAAAGTATTCTAATATTGGATAGCTCCTTGAATCTGGATGGAAGGAAGAGTACACTTCAGTCCAGGATATCTCACACACTCTTTTTGTTTTGATTTTTTTTTCCACTTGCAAGTTGTGTTTTTTTTTTTTTTTTTTTTTTTTTTTTTTTTTTTTTTTTAATTTGGCCCAAGCAATAGCAGGAACCAAAAGGAAGTAAGTTCTTTGTATCACATAAAGATGGATTGCCAAGTTTCTGTAAAGACCAATGCTGTGGAAAAAAAAAAACAACCCCACTCAAGGATGGGTCAGGCACAACCTGGGCACAGCAGATGCAGCTTATTCAGGTCAATCTGGGCTTGGTGGCACTATCTGATTTGTGCCCATTTGGTGGCACCTTCTTCGGAAGCAACACACCGGAGATAAATATTCTGGAGCTGTCTTTATCCTTGGACTTTACCCTTTGCAACAATCTCCTGGGTTTTAGGAAAGCCTGGATCTGGGAATCCTCTGTGCAGGGATGGATGGGCAGACTGGCTTTTCCCTTTTGTGCACTGGGGTGAAATTAAAGGGATTTTTGGGAGAAAAAGCTGCACTAAAAAGCTAAGCTGCCCTGGGAACTGTTGTACCCAGAAGCTGATTGTCCAAGGTATGGGAATCCCAGGGCTTCCCACTGCTCCGGCCAAGCTGCCAGATTGCTTTCATCTGGAAAGAGAGATGGACATTAATTGAGAGGTTCTATTTACTTTTGAGGTGAAAAGGAGAATCTGGGCTGTGAGATACCTGCAAGGGGGAACTGCTGCATGCAGGGGTGGACTGGAGCAACCACCTGGAGGTGGGGGACCAATCTGTGTCGCAGAAATCAGGGGAGGCTGGAGATTAGTCCTGGTGAAAGGAGAAGTGACTCACACAGAATTTGGAGTCCTAAACCAGTTAATTTCTTTACACTGTGATGTTCTCAGGAACCTCTTCTGGCTCTGACCAGTCCCATCTGTGATGAGCTGGCAGGGTTTTTATGTAGGTCCAAACTGACATTAAATCCTCTATTTTCTGCTTGCTGGTAGCTGTGTGATTCAGAAGCTGTCCTGTTGAAGGCAGAGTTCTGGCAGTGCCCAGCAGCAAAGGGACAGGAGGCAGGAGCTGGAAGCCTGCAGCTGATCCAGCTGCTCCTGGTGTAATGGTGCTTATCCAAAAGAGTGCTGGGACTGCGAACACCACATTTTAGCTGTGTAAGGGAGAGCAAAACTTTTTCAAGGGTTCTGTAGCCCTTAATCAGCTGCAGGCCAGGGCTGTATGTGTTGCCACACGTGTCCCAGGTCAGGAACCACAGCCTGTGGTGGCTGCAGGGGTCCTGGGGGGATGCTGAGGCTTCCCAGCGGGAGAAGCAGCATATCACCTAAGGCCAAGGCAAGAAAAGTCAAAGGATAAACAAGAAACTTCTCTGATCCTATTTAGAGCACTCGAGGCTGCCCATGCTCTAATGACACATTCTGCAGATTACAGAACCCAGTAATTACGGCTAATAAGTGCAAGGTGTGTAATTTTCTGAAGCACTTGGAGATAGAAAGCAGAGTTAAGCATGGCTGTTACACACTTGTGAGGTGATCCATCGCTTTTCTTGCTCCACACACGAAATTCAGGAGTGGCAGAAAGTGTAGCTGTTCTTTTCCCCATCCTCCTCAGTGCTGGGATGGAGAGGAAAAGCCAGCTCTTTTTCCTGCTTCCATTTCCCAGCTCCAAAAATCCGTTTCTTTTCTATAAGAGAGACAGTTTCAGATCTGGAGTGGGAGTCTCTTGAGGGCAGGTTGTGTTTGTTTTTCCTTCCCACCACTTTGCTTCCCTTCTTAATTAAAGCAGCTCTTTTGTCAGCCTCTGAATTTCTTCCCACCCTCCAGTTTTCTCAGAGGCTTCTTTACAATTTCTGCCTCTAATCAATACACAATTTATATGCAATAACTTTGCCCAGAGAATAGGGAAACAGTGATCAGTGTTTCTCTTGCAATTCTGGTATGCTGGAGCTGCTGACTGAAGGTCAATGCAGGCTTGACTGTGACTGATTTTTACTGTCTTTGGACAACCCAGCAGCAAAATGCAAGCTCTGGAAAACCTCAGCTCCATGCAGGCCATAATGGATAGCTCTATGCAACCTGCTAAGCATGCTGTGAAGCTGGATCCATTGGAAAAGCTCCCTCTTAATGCTCCTCCAGCTCTTTCTGATAGAAGAAGGGGACCCCACGCCTCCCTGGGACATGATGGATATCCTGACAGGTGCTATTCTCCCCAGTTATGCAGATAGCGGGTGCTCTGATGGCAGGTAAGGCTGGAGCCTGCTCAGGAGGAGAGGAGAGAGCTTTGTTAGGGGAGCTGGGGATGGCAAAAATTCCAGAGAGAGAACCTCTGCTGAGCAGCACCTTGTTTAACCTTCCTCCCAGCTGGGCTTGTGCTCCTCTGTCTCCTGTCACTTGACATCCTGCTGTCACCTCTTCAGCATCCCTCCAGCACTGCCATTCCCTCACGACTCCCACCAGGGTGGACAGAGAGCTCAAGGAGCAGAAGAGATGAGCAAGGACCCAAGAAGAAGTCTCAGTCCTCCATGAAACTTCAGGGGATGAATGTGATCCTCTGTGGCTGTTCACACCCTAACCCTCCCATGGGCATTGCCAGGGAAGAGAGGCAATATCAAATGGGAATGGCCACTTTTGGGTGTCCCACGGTGTCTCACAGCAGTGGGATCAGTCAGGGATGCTGACTGATGGATGGATGGGAGAATGGGATGCTCCATTTGACAGGCTTAACAAGCAGGGAGGTGCAGCCTCACGGTCATTTGGTGCCTTATTAATCACATTTAATGTGTAGTTTGCTTTAACGTTGATAATTTTAAAATTCCCTGTCGGAAAGGTTACCTGGATAATTACAGGTATAAATCTCAGGGACGTTCTTGCCAAAACAAATGGAGCGTCTCATGCTCGGGCCAGGGATGGACCCAAAGAAGCCATAAAAAGGGTGTGAAATGACAGACCAGGAAATCACCAGGCTGAGAAGAGTTGAGTAACTCTGGAGATAAATCAGGCATTTGGGTGGTTGGGAAGAATTCTTGCACATGTCCTTTTTTTTTAGAAAAGTAGGAGCTGATGGTGGTGGTGTTGCTCAATGATGTCTTGAACATCATTGGATCCAGATTTGGGAAAGCACCACACAGTGTGTGAGCACGGCCCAAAGGATCCCAGGAACAGGGATGGATTAGGCTGAGGTCATGAGGTGCCTCTTCCTGAAGGGTCTCAGGTATGGAAGGCTGAGGAAGCTGCAGGTGACCAGTTTATGAAGCAGAAATGCTGATGAAAATCCTTGGTTAGCAGCAGAAAGCTTCAGTCCTTTTGGCCACTGGCTGGAAAATCCATGTTATTTGGTTCTGTCAGTGAAGGAAATGGGAGTTGGACCTGCCTGATTGTGTTGAGTATTTTTTATATTTGAAGTGAAAAGCTATCAGAGCATCATTAAGTTCACATGTACCCCTAGAAACCTGGTAGCAGGGAAAGGTCTCTCCTCTGTAGCTCAACACTGTAAAGCCAGCCTCACACCCTTCCTTCTCTTCAAATTGTGGCTGTCTCCTGACCACAGCAGGTCTCAGATGGAGACATTCACCCTTTTTCACATCCTCTGTCTCCTGAAGGCCATATTTATCCACCTCCCCCCCTTTCTAGAGAGGATGAGGTGAGTACTTGGAAAGAGAGGTGTTGATTTGGGTTTCCAGACTGTGCCTGTGCTCAACACTCAGAAGGATTAGTCATGGTTCACACTGTCATAATGATTTAAGGTGCAATGACAACAGTATTTTAGAAGTCAAATATTCTGTATTAGAAGTAGGAAGAAATATTAAAGCCTTCAGTGTTTTGGATTGCTTATAATTGCAAGATATGTTAACTGCAAAGCAAGAAACACAGGCTGGGATAGAGGCCCCAGTGCCCATAGCTTACATTATGAATAGCAAGAACAGCACACGGGACATCATCTTGAAGAAACCAAGGCAAACAGCTAAAAACACTTCAAATACTCATCTGAAACCATCCCCATGTCTCTGTGGTATCCCAGCCCTCTCTAAAAGCACTGCCTGGCTTTTGTCTTTTACACTTGCGTTAGCTGCTTCCAACTTTCTCATCAGCCTCATCTATAAATTCAGACTGTTCTTAAATAAGACTGGTGCCACACAAACCACTTTTCCCATCCTTGTGTGCTGTCTAACGATTATTCCCTTATCCCTTTATATAACTGAATCAAGCCTGACACTTAAAGCACTCCCTTAGGGAAGTTATTGAATTTAACAGGGCTGAAACCAACAGGGTTCTAGAGAAATGCTCTAAAACCTGGGCAAGATAATATCCTTCCAATAAATTTCTGTACCACCCTATAAAATCCTATGGCAAGAATGAACTTCCACAGGATTTTTTTTTTTCCAGAAAGGCTAATTATGAGTAAATAGACCTTGGTGTTTTTATTGCTGACCCCCAAAAATGCAGTGGATGCTGCTATCCTGCTTCTTTCCCAGACAGAAGGATGTTTTGGCTCTGCTCCTCACTGACTCAACCTCATTTCGATCCCACATGGAATTTTGTCTATTCCAGCTCTGTGGAATAATGTTCTGTCATGAATTGCTCCTCGACTGGCTTTTCCCTGTGAGTCCCCTGCTTTTCCACAGCTCCAACTGTTCTGGCTGCTTGGTCACATCTTTCCCCTCCCATTTTTTTTTTTTTTTTTGGACTTCTGAAGGAAGCTGAGCCTGCTCGTTCCAGCTTGATGGACAGAGAATGGATGAGAGAGGAGAAGGGGGAGGGAATAGAAGACACTGTGACACAGAAATGGGGCAAAGATAATTCTCCAAACTTTTCCAATCTGTCTCTAGCCTTCCCAAGCCCCCAATATACCAGCTTAGGCCCTCAGCTCCCAGGAAAAGATATTTTCCATTGGATAAGCAGGATTAGGGAGTATCCAAAGTGTTGATGTTACCAGGGATTTTGTATTACCTTGGCTGATAATTCTCCCAGGAGCCTGTGCAAACATTCTCATGAATGAAAATTACAAAGCTCCTCACTGGTATTTGCAATTCCTTTTATTCACGCTGACTTTTCCTTGCTAAGATTGCTCCCACAAAGGGCGAATAAATAATCAAAGTGCTCATGTCTGAAATGCTCCTCCCAATGTTAGAAAATGTTCATTTTTTTATTTTTTTTCGCCCCATTCAAGCAATTTCAATTGATGAACTTTAAAAGAAACTCCTGTGTGGAAGGGGAAGGTGATTCAGTAAGGAAAGAGAAGGATCACATGGTGGTATTAATGTCATTACCTACCCACCAAAGGGAAAAAAAAACCCTGGCGGTGGCTGGGGACATCCGGATATTAATTGAGAAGCTGAAATGAGTTCATTTAGTTCATTTAACACTCCTTGCACAGACAATAAATGTTTCATCCCATTGACTTGTTGTATGCATGTTTTGTTCTGCCTTCTTTTATAAAAATGGTGGAGGGGAAGCAGCTGCCAAAACACTCTCGGTAAATAATTCCACTGGCTCTGTTCCCTGAAACGGGGATATTTGGAGATGGGGTTCAGGATTTGCTTCCCTCTCTCTGAGGTGTACTTTAAATCACGATGTGATCAGAGGTGATATCAGTTCTTCTTGGGACAGGGTAAGAAAAAAGCTGAAAATGGACTGTGAAATTGTGGCCTGGTGCAGTTGAAGGACACGAATGGCTCATCAGCTGTACTAGAGTATCTCCAATTCAGTCCCAAGCTTCCTCTCCCAGTACCTGGAACTGGGAAGAGCAGAACCAGCTGAAGAGACCCAGGAGTTGTCTCAAAACTGCAGCATCAGTCTTCATCCTTTTGTCTTGGTGGGCTGTCTTGGGTTACAATGCAAGATGTAAGCAAATGTCTGCATTCTGTTACCATCTGGGGCAGTGTTCTGAATCTCTTCCACGACCCATCCCTCATAACTCCAGGGGCAGATATTCTGTTAATGGGCCAGCTGTTCAAACCAGGTGGGACAGTGTTCTTTATCTCTTCCCCCACCCATCCTCCCTCAGGGGTATCTGCTGTCCATGGGCCAGCCAGGCTCTGCTGCAGGGCTGAGACAATTCCATCATCCCACTGGGAGATGCTCCACCCAAGGGGAGGAGCCAGCATTCCCACCTGGATAAACCTGGGATTCAGAACCCCAGCACAGCCTGTGGCACTGGATCCCCAGAGGAGACCAGACCCTTCTCAGCACCACTGGACCTCAGAGGAAAACTCCACCCTTCTACAGGATCATCTCTGCTCCAACAGAACCACATCTGTCACTGCAGGAGGACTGCTACCAACACCCCGACCAACGAGGTGTCAGGTCGTATTCTGACTCTGTCAGTGGATTTTTTTGTTGTTGGTTTTTTGTACTGCTGCACTTCTATTTTAATTTCCTAGTAAAGAACTGTTATTCCTACTTCCTATATCTTGCCTGAGAGCCCCTTAATTTCAAAATTATATTAATTCAGAGGGATGGGGTTTATGTTCTCCATTCTAAGGGAGGCTCCTGCCTTCCTTAGCAGACACCTGTCTTTCCAAAACCGAGATATGAGGCTGCCCAAAACCTGCTGCCCAACCCATGTCACTGTTTCTTGGCATCTCCTCCATGCAAGCAGCACCAGGCACAGCTGCCTCAAATCCTCTGAGCACAAGAGCTAAGGGAATATTCCCTGCATGGAAAAAATTAAGGCTTTTTCTTCTTGAAGTAACAGAAAGTCAGTTCAAATTTCCTGTTGATTTTAAAATTAAAAGTATACTTGCCTGATGGATCTAAGAGGGGACAGACATGTCTTGGTTTGTGAGGTTGCTGGTCTTAGCAAGCAACTCCCATGCTCTGGGGCACTCAAAATAAATCTCCTTGTCCTAGGCTGCACCTGGATGATGGGAAACATGATCTGTGCCAAGGCGGACGTGTCCCGGATCATTTACCAAGTAAATAGAAATCAGCAATGGAAAGGAGGATCCAGCACCTTGGCTACAGCCAGATCCTGGCTCTGATCATCAAGACCACCTGAATGCCCTGTGAATCTCCATCCCGAGGCAGCAGGTGCATGTTTGGGGTTGGGAAGCAGGAATGGGACAGCTGGTGATAGGCAGCATGCAGGCCTCAGTTGCAGTGCCCTTCCATCTCCTTGTCACTCCTGCTTCTCATCGGCCCGAGCGAGCCCTCCACTGCTGGCTCCACAGAGCTCATGGGATATGGCAGGAGGTGGGAGAAATGGGGGAAATGGCAGCCTGGTGAGTGCTCAACGAGAACATCTGAGTGACCTGGGGTGATGTTCCCTGCATGCCCAGTCAGGCCAGGCCTGCCATGCCATTTGCTCATTACTGCTTACCCAGAACTCCAAAGTCCAACCTCAACCATCAGTATTTTGTGTTTCCAAGGCAACCCCGGCTTTTAACAGCCTTCATAATGACATCATTTGGTTGAAATGAGCATGCATGATCTTTTGATTACCACTGGAAATATAAATTAGGTTACTCTCCCCATCCCCAGCCACTTGAAAAATAAATGCATTGGAGGGAGGGAGGGACGGGGAAAAAAAGCCTCAGAAGAGGGTAAATGGAAAAATCAATTTTTACATTAATGGAGTCCTCATTCAGCATTTCTTCTCTTTACAGATTTAGATAACAGTGATATCTTAGTTTCACAGAGCAAAGAAATTAATTACTTACTAATGGTGCAATTCAGAAATTATTTATGTTGTCCATTTAAATGTGTCATTATTAATCAATTTAAGGAAGAGGCCTGTAAGCCAGCACCATCTGAACTGACTTATGTTGCCGAAGAGTCTCTCTGTCCCTTCCTTTCTAGAAAACACATAATTCCTCTTACCTGCAAGTTGTACCTTGAGCTGCTCTGGCATCCCTGATAGAACAAAAAAGAGAATTCCTCCGGTCTGAAAGACAGGCACATCCTTGATGTGTTTCCCTAGGTATGGACCACTGACAGGGTGCTACAAAAATTTAAGGCTGTTTTTGACCCTTTTTTTTTTTTTGTATATTAATTTGGATTCCTGGCTTGGAATTCAAATTCCACACTAAAAAGACAATGCAGAGAGAAGGATGCTGTTCTCCAGAGGATGGAGATGTTTTCCTCCCAACTTCCTAGCAGGTCTTGGCCAGTTCCCGGAGTTCAGCACACCAAGGGCGCCCCAAAGGATCAGGGTGGGGCAGCCACCTTAGGAGGGTGATAATTAAAAAACAAAAACAAACCAAAACAAACAAAACCAACCACCCCAAAAACCCAAAAACAACAGAGGCCTGATTATCTTCTTTTTACTGCTTTATTTTGATGGGAAGAGGTAAAAAAATTGCACGGTCTCTTCTTTTTCTGAGTGAAGCCTCTCCTAGGCTGGAAAGGGAGATTCCATACATGTACCAACTAATGAATAAATTAAAAAGTACTCCTTGAAACAGCCAGAATTTCAAATTTCACCACTTCCCATGTCCAGGCTTTTCCCTGGCAAGCAGGAGCCTGATGTAATGGTTTACATTGTGTTACTGTCTGCAGAAATGCTGCATCTGCTGCCTATTTCACTGTGTGCTCCTTGGAGCAAATGGCAAGGCTGGGGACTGGGAAGACAATCTGCTGAAGGATCTTGTGTTCAAATCTTGTTTGAGCTGCTAGGATAAGGCTGGGATAGCCATTACTTTCCTGCATTCATAAGATCATAGAATGACAGGGAAGGAAGAGATCTTAAAGATCATCTCATTCCACCTCCTGCCACGGGCAGGGACACCTTCCACTGTCCCAGGTTGCTCCAAGCCTTGTCCAACCTGGCTGGGACACTTCCAGAGATCCAGGAGCAGCCACAGCTTCTCCGGGCAACCTCTGCCAGGCCTCACCACCCCCAGAGTGAAAAATCTTTTCCTAATGTCCCATGTAACACTGCCATCTTTCAGTTGAAAATTATTCCCCTTTTTCCTGTCCCTTGCAAACAGGCTCCTTCCGTCTTTTTTGTGGGCTCCCTTTTTATTGTCATTGCAATTTTGATGACATCCTACCGTAAAACAGAGCCATGTTAAAGTCTGGATTTGGAGAGCCTACTCTGGTATCTGTATTTATAGGCAGGTCATTTCTTCCCTCTTTCCCCCTGCCCTTGAAGCAAGGCTTATTTTTTAACATCTGCTGCAGTGATAATGCTTCTTTATTCGGCTTGGAAAAGTTTAGACACGTGCCCATGGTAAAGCAAAGCCTTTATCTGGCTTAAAGGGTTTCAGATTAGTTTCATGTTCCTCCTCACTGTTTTGTTTCTCGAGCCAATTACTGCCCCTGCTGCCCACACCAGGCACATTCCAGGCTGGAAGTTCTTTGTCGAGCTAAATACTTTCTCAGTGAAGCACCAAAGAGAGAGTGAGCAGCAGGTTGCAGAATTAATCAAGAAATCATTTAGCACCTGCAAATAAATACTGTATCTGAAGATTTTAGGTTTTTCTTGTTTCTAAATCCCTGGTTTGTGAGCAGAAGGGCTGGGAGAAGCCGCTGAGGTTTAACAATGTGGTTTGACATTCACAGATAAGGGAGTGTTCTCACCCTCCCTTTTGCCAGCTCTGGCTGGTGGGGGGGTCACCAAATTCTGATGGAAGGAAGCGACTCAAGCTGGGAGGTAGTGGCAGCATCCCTCTGACCACCCTTTCTGAAGTACTCTTGTGCTAGGGATGAGAACAAGAGTTCAGCTCATCCTGGCTTGTACCTTTCTGGAGCCAGAGAGAGCCAGAAGATTTCACAGATTCCAGCCAGTCCCTTGAAACTCCTGCACCAGAAATAAGTGAAGTTTTGGGATTTCTACCACAATCCATTTCTTTCGTAGTCCATAAGCCATGAGATAACTTCGGCTGGGGATTCACTGGCTGGACTCTGGAGGGTTTGATGTAGGCGTCAAACCTTTGTCCAGTGCTAAGCAAAAGGGGAGACAAGAAGCTATTAAAATGTTTGTATATAGCATTCAAAAGCTTTTTGCTTTCTCCAATGTAGGAATTGAAAAGGGAACATAAACCCAAGTTGAAAACCTTTACTTGTTTAATGCTGATTATCTCCACCCAATTTTCCAGAAGCCTTTTGCTTTTTAGGATGAGAAAGAAGCGTGTGGGGCATTGGCAGCCTGACTCTTATTGATTTCCCTCTCTCCTTGTTCAGTAACCTCAGAATCTATCTTCCATGGGGTCTTTTGGTGCCCTGGACTTGCATGGAGTTATGCCATGAGCTTTTATTCCCCTGGTGAGAGCAACCCCATAAATGGAGCTCTAGGTCCTTGATTTCCTTTACTGCCACAAGCTGTTGAATACCATTTTGGATTGCCCTCACTCTGGAGTTTCTGGAGAGCTGGATTTGGTGCCATCCCTGGCATGGCAACATGGGCCCTTTATAACCCAAAAGCTCGGATTTTTGTCACTCTGCAGATTCCTATGTGTAAAAAAAAAAAAAAAAGAAAAAAAAAAAAGAAAAAAAAAAAAAGGAAGAAGAAAAAGCACCCCAAAATACAAAAAAATCCTGAAAGGGTGAGGTAGGGATGGAGCAGGGTTTTTGCTTGGCTCGTTTCTCTGGCTCTGTTGTTTTCCCTTTCCTGGTCTGGAGGATCTCAGCCCAATTTCCCTCACATATGTGGTGCATGTCACCAGCAGTCCCTGTCACAGGGATCTGTGGATTGGAAGCTGAATCCTTCCCTCCTCTAGAAGAAGATGCAGAGACCCATTGGGCTTTCTGTGTCTGGCTGGGATCCCCTTTTCCAAATTCCAACCTGCAACAGAGCCTCAAGAGCCTTGTATACCCCCAGCCTTGGCAGCTGCCCCTTGTGTTGGGTGCAGGACTGTCACACACACACACAGAGGTCAGTCAGGGTGTTATACGGAAAATAAAAGTATTCCCAAGATTGTGGCACCATCTCCAGGCCCCTGGAGAGAAGGGGGCATGGAAAGGCCTTCTGCTGTTCCAGGCTTCTAGCAGAAAGCTCTCCAGCAGTGGGAACGTGTATGAAGGGCTGAGAAGGGAAGCAGGAAAGTGGGAAGTGCCATGCTGGGAAATTGAGCCTGGATCAGCAAGTGCTGCACCTTTGACTCAGCAGCTTTTCTGTGACTGGAGCAGTACAAGTGGGTTTATGGTCCTTGCTGCCCATCTGTCTTTGTGGTTCTGCTAAATCAAGTGAGGGATGTAATCCTGCCTGGCCAGGAGGATTGGGGATTTGGGATTGCTGCAAGGAACAGCCCTCCATGGGTCCTGTCTGCCCCTAACCCTGTCCCACAGCCCCGGTAACAGCTCAGGGGTGCAGAGCAGAGCCCCATGGCAGGAGGGCTTTAGGGCAATTTGTTCCCTCCATGAAGCTAATCCCTAAAAATGGTAACTGGCTTAAGACCTGAAAATGAGATCTTTTTCTATGTCTTCCAAGCTATTTCTTTCTCTCCTTCTCCTGGTAACTGTGCAATCTGTGGGCTCTCTCATAGCTCTTGCCACACAAACCAACTTCCCCCACTCCACAGGTGCAATCTTTAACCCAGCAGGTGTTATCAACTTGACTGCCGGGAGCTATACCTTGAAAATAAGATCTGAGACCCTTAATTCAGGCTATTAAAATGTGGGAATAAGATCTGCAGTATGGGAAAAAAATAAAAAAGCCCGAAAATGGGTTGACACATGGAAAAAGTGGAGTCCATTGTGAATATCCCTTAGGACAGGTCTGTCCCCTCACCCTGCTGTGGTGACGTCCTCTTCTCTCATCTTCAGGATGGGTGAGTTGTAAGACACCACAAAGGCTCAGAGCAACTTATGATGGTCCACAGTAATAAACTGGGAGCAGGAGGCAGGTGGAGGAGGCTAGAGATGATGTCTGGAAAGCACATTACTAATTCCCTTCCTCAGACAACTCAGGTCCTTGAAGGTTCTTCTTTCCTAGTGCTGCTGGGGGATTCCCATGGTCTGCTCCTGTTCTCCAATCCGTCTTTCCTCAGAGCTTAATGCTCAACACCACCAGTCAATCCATCAAACCATCTTCCTGGCTGCTGCTGCTGCTTTTTCTGACCAGAGAGTGTTGGCCAAGCCACCCACTTTATCTCTTCTTGGCTGCTTCCAAGGGCAGGGTCTCACTGCAGCAGGACAGCAGCACATGGACTCACCTGCTCCGAGGCAGCAGCTCCTCTAACACTGTTTTTGGCCCACACTGCTGAATAATAAATTATCCTGACTAAAATGAGCGTCCATTCGGCAGAACTGAAGCACGGTGGGCGGCTCAGCACCAAATAAATGAGGGGTTGTATGGCAGCTGCCAAGAGCATCAGCCTGATTTGCAGGCTCACAGGTCTGTGAATGCAACTCATCTTCCTGGGAGGGCAGATGGATGCAGAAGAGGGAGAAACTTGGGAGATGGTTCAGTGGGATGCCAGCCCCTTAGAGTGACAGTGATTAATGGTGCATACTTTTGCCATTAAGCAGGCTGAACATGTGGTAGGTGTCTACCCAACGCTTCCTCTGAAGGCACTTATCTCATAAAACGAGTTCTCTCGTGTAGTTGACAAATCTTGATTGATTTTCACTTCTGCCTACCTTTCTGGTCCCTGCCTCTCACAAAATCGCCATGTACATGAGAGTTTCCTCCAAGACCAAAACCCACTCTGGAGCAGCGAGAGGAAAGGCTGGGGACAGCTCCTTTTGACATGGAGCTTTTTTCCTGGCATCCATCCTGCTCCTACCTCCAAGGCTAAAGTCTTCCCCCTGTCTTTAGTGCTCTCCAGCTTTACCTGGAAGCCAATTAAGCTATATCCTTGCAAAACTTTTAGCACAAACTTACTGCAGTGCAGCTCTTCTCACCCCCAGCACAGGGGAGAAGATAATTGCAGCAGGGATGGGATACAGAGGGACACAGCATGAACCTGCAGGAACACCACTAAATGTCTGTGAATGAGGAAAAAACCTTTTTATTAAGCACAAGTAGTCTGAAGTTCAGAGGCTGAGCCAGCAAGGCTGGGAAGGGAGAAGTCAGAGAAATGGGATCACCTTCCACAGATGAGGTCGTGAATGTGAGTCCAGGGAGATGTTCCCATCTGAGATCATGAGCAGCCTATATCCAGGGGGAAAAAAATCATAGAATACCAGAACAGACTGGGTGGGAAGGGGCCTTAAAAAGTCATCTTGTTCCAACCATCTGCAATGGGGTTGGAAAACCCTGGTCTAGAGCACCTTCCTCTAGGCCAGGTCACTCCCAGCCCTGTCCAGCCAGGCTTTGGACACTTCCAGGGCTGGGGCAGCCACAGCTTCTCTGGGCAAGATATGCCAGGGCCTCACCACCCTAGCAGGAAGAAATTTTTCTAATATTTATCCTAATCCTATCCTTCTATGCTCTCCTGAAAAGCCCTTCTAAGACAACGTTTACACTGATGGCAGGTGCTGTATTTTCATATATAAACCACCTCACAGTTTATCCCAGAGAAGAGCCCTGTGATGCAGTAACAACCCAGATCATCAATATGCAGGGATAGCAGGAGGAAACCTCTCTGCCTGGTCTGTCTCCTTTCACCTCACCTGAAGCTCATCTACCTCTGTGTTATCAGGTTGCCTCCATGAACAGATAGCTCCTTTTCAAAACCAGCCCTTTCAAATGACTCACAGGCCCTCAAAGTTCTGAGACGGGGGCAGGAAAATAACATCACTTGCAAAGCATTCTTCAAGTGATAAGCAATTTGGAGGTGGAGTACCCTCTCTGGAAAGATGCAGCAAGGGAAGCACCTTCAGCAATGGGAAGGTACACCTGGATCCACTTAAATGAAAGGCTCTTGTAAGGGAGGCCTAATTGGACTGCCTTGCTTAACCCACCTGTGAACAGATTTTGTGCTGCAAGAGCTTATAAAAGCAGGAGCAAGGCACTCCTGAAGTTTTCTGCTTTATTCTAGGAGCTGAAGTTGAAGGAAACTTGAAAACTTGGGATGGCAGGTAGGCAATATTTGGAGTCTGTGGATGTGGGAGCAGATTGGAGGTAATTAGTTTCTCAGAGGGGCTGCTGCTCTTAAGGAATTCTTCTGTTTTGACTTGAGACACACAAACAAGTGAAGAGGCTGAGCCAGATGAAATGTTTCTGGAGTTCTCTAGGGCTAGGAGCTGGCAATCTTTTCTCTCACAAACAAGTACTTTTGGGAATGAGCTTGGATCTGGGGTGCTCTGTTGCAGGATGCAGATGAAATGGTGTTTATTGCTGTATTTCTAGAAGGGAATACATGAAACATGGAGTAAGAGATGCTTATCTGAAGAGATAAAGCTCCAAAATAGCACAAGTCTCGTAAAACTTCTTTAAAGAAAGCGCTTTGAGGTGTGAGCAGGGCCTTTTCTGTGGGTGTGACTTCAGGGAAAACTTCTGTGGGCTGTGGGGGTGACTTCAGGGAAAACTCCACAGACAGAGACCAGGATGAGAACAGTTTGCTGTCTTAGGGACACTGGTGTTTGGTGATCCTGCGAGTCATGAGAAAAGCTTGAAACACCAGGTTGGACAGGCTTGGAGCCATCTGGTCTAGTGGAAGGTGTCCCTGCCCATGGCAGGGGATGAATGAGACTCACCTTACAAGCCAAGCTCTTCTGTGTTTCTATGATTAATTTTTTAACTGCTGTAGAGTACTGGGGCTGGACTCTCAGTCTGGAGTATCCACAAATGTCTATTTTGGTGCTAGGGGCTGCCTCCTTTGGGGGTAGAGCGTGGAGAGTTGCCTCAGGTGCTTCTGTGCTCTCCTGAATCAAGTGATGGCCTTGGTTCAACTTCCAGCTCCAAGTGCAAGGTTAGACCCAAGCTTTAGCTGTTGCTGCTTTCCTTGGGTTTGTTAATGTGCTGCTGATGCTGGTTCAGGTTCCTGGCCTATCCTTTCCCCCCCGATATCTTCCTCCAGAACTGCAGTAAAAATACTGCATGTGCTGTAGAAAGACTGCTGGGGTGTTTTCTAGTCAAATGGCTGCAAGGAAGAGCAGCTCTCTCCTTTTTGTTTTAACCCTGCTTCTCCTGAATTATGTCACAAAGTGCATTAGTTTAGCTAAATTTCTTCATGCTGTGGATTGTGGTATTCTGCTTTCCTATGGAAATGTGGGTCTGATAAATGAATGGTAACTTCTGCCAATCCCCTGCACAGGGACCAGCAAATTATGACTCTGTGGACTCTGTGGAAGATGGATTTGGGGGAAACGAATGTGGATGCTGCTGAATTTTACTTGTTCAATTGTGGGAGCTATTACAGTGCTGGCCAAAGTTGAGTGTTTTCACCTGTCTGGGATTCAAGGCAGAGTCTTGTATTTTTTCATTGCTGTTTTCTCAGCTGCTTGTCCTTGTTAAACTCATTTTGTTGAGACTCCTATCCCTGCTCCAGACTCCGCTGCGGCAAATGGGGCTGCCTCTGTTTTTTGAGGTTATCACAGCCCTACAGTGACCAGGCCAGACTGTTTGCAGCTGCATGTTGCTTTTTTAATAAAAAAGGACTCCTCTTGTGCAGCATTAAGCTACCAATGCAAATCCTATCTTGCTGTCAGTGATAGACTAATAGATTGAGTTTTCCTACAGGAAAGGGGTTCCTTCTCAGCCATGAATATCCATGTGACCCCAGCCATGAAAAGTGGTGTTCAGAATCAAAGATGATGAAATCTTTTCATTAAAGCAAGAAATTTCCAATTGGACTGACTGCTGCTATCTCTTCCCCGCTCCCCCCAGAGAGCTCTCTGTGAATTCCCCTCTGAGCAGATCTGTCAGTTTGTGGTACTTGGGGCAGCACTTGGGATAATTTATCTCCAGTTATTTTATTTCTGCTGGTTTCTGAGCTAATAACAAGTGGTGAGGGCTCATCTCCTGCTCTGGGCACCTTCCCATTACTTAACTAACAATTAATAAGCCGGATAATGGAGTGTTTCTCCCACACAGGAATAAACACTGACTCTATTAAACTGCAGCAGTGCAGCATCTCCAATCTGTTCAGAAACTGCAGCCAGTGCACAATCCAGTGCCCTGCTTAGACGGAGCTATTTTCCCCAGTCTGCAATACAAAAACTAGGCTCAATTTATTGTTTTCCAGGCTGGGTGGGGAAAGTTCCTAGCCCACTTGGACTAAGGGATCCTGGTCCAGGAGCATGGTCGCACATGGCATTGCCCTGGGGAAGCTGGGGCCATCCCATCTCTCAGGGATGCTCTAGGCCATGGGGAAAAGGACTGTGGGAGCCCATCCGTGGGAGCTGGTGGCTGTGTTTGTTTGCAATACACTTTAATTGCTGGAGCATAGGAAGGGTGCCTGTCTATTACAGTGTATATGCATCAAAGTAAATACATTAACTCCATATAAACATTTCCTTGCTGAAAAGCCTCTAATTAAGAGTTCTCATCAGCAGGCAGCCAATTACTTATCTTGGCAGCTTCTTGTGTCCCTCACCATCACCCACTGCCTGAATGTCATGAGGGAGGGCTGGGACCTGCAGCATGTTCTGGAGGAGGAGGGCAGGGGTTTCCCTGTGCTGCTGGATGACAAGGACAAGACCTGTGGTCCTGTGACCATGTGCTTTCCCTAATCTTATAAACGTGAGCCGCAGGATGTTGTGTGAGATGAGGAAAGTCCTTGGAGTGTGGAATGGCTGGCACACCTGGGAACCTCTGACATCCCCCTGTGCCATCAACCCCGCACAAAGTCCCCCAGCCTTTGACTGTCCTTCAAAGTACCCTTTTTCCCTCCCTCCTCCTCCCGCCACTGACTCTTTCGGTTGTTTCACCTCAATCTGTCCTTCAGAGACTAACCCCTGCAGAATATTGCTGCTGGCAGTGCAGACTTTTTTGACATCCAGAAGTGTGCCAGACCACTGGGCTGCCATTTGGAGAGATCAAATGATCTCCATGGCTTTAGGATTATGACACTAGCCTTGAGGGCTGGAGGGAGTGGATAGTCATGAGCTGAAAGCTGCCCCTTTGAAGTTTGGGATTTCTGGAGATGTCATCTTTTATATATATCACCAGCCAGGTTGCTTTTCATTTTGTTAGAGTGTTTTCCTTGTCTAAATTCTTAGAGAGCAAGACCTTACTTCAAGGCAGGAGGTTGATGAGAAAGATAGATGAGCCCAGATGCTTGTGCATTACATCTCTCTTTGAAATGGAGTAGTTCCAATTTTTCAGAGCTAACAATTTGCTAATGCCTTGCGTGTTGTACGCAGTGCTTCTCTCCGGGCTGGGAAGAAATCGGGAGTTCCTGATCCACGGGGGGAAAATCTCTGCTGGGTCTAGTTTGAACTGTGCCAAAGCTGAGCCTGGCTTTAACCCAAAGGTGTTTTCCTGAAGCCATGGAGTGGACGGGCATCAAAACATGTGCTCTTGGTTAAGGGGCTGTGTTTTGCTGTCCCCATTTAGTGGTGACAGTCCAATGGTGGCAGCGGTGGTGTGGGGGATGCTTGCCTTGAACAGGAAGCCCCTCTGTGCCCTTTGTGGTGCACACCCAGCTCCTTGGAGCATCACTTGTTCCCAGGATTGGTGGAAAAGCAATAAAATTAGCCAAAGCTTAAGCTGGCTAAATTCCAGTATTTCAAAGGACTGCGTGTTTTCCCAGCTGGGAGCTGTCTCATCCCTTAGGCACCCCTTACATTGAAATTCATGGAACTGACTGAGGGTGGAATGCCATCAGGTTGGACTCTGACATGCCAGGAACAAGTTAGGCAGAAAGAGCCTTTCTCCTCCTCAGAGGTAAAGAAAAATAAAATCTGCCTGTCAGTTCTGCACTTTAGCACTTTGTTGAGAATTAAGCAATAAAAAATCCAGGTACAAAAATTGTCTGGCATATTTTGATCTTGATCATGGTTCCAACATCCCTGTCTTGTTCTAGTGGCCAGCTATTGAGAGACCTGCTCTCATTTTCACCTTTTATCCTGCTAGGGCACTTTAAAAGGAGTAATTATTTGTGTTCTTATCTGATCCAGGGAGAGAAGAGCTGCTCCACATCCTGTAGCATCTGTCCTTGCCCTCTGCTGGGTCATCAGCCCTGGGCTTGCAGGACATCACAGTGGGAATGGAGCTTCACATCAGCCAATGCAGGTGGCTAAAATCCTCACTTGGAGGCGGTGTGACTTGACCTGAGCCACCTCCTGCTCCTCAGAATCTTTGCCCAATCAAGAAGCGCTCCTGCACGGACACCACACAAAGCAATAGGTTGTGCCTGTGCAGACAAAGGCTTAAGGATATGCCCTAACCAAAAAGGACTAGATAACAAAATCTTCCACGCTAGCTGTGACCTAGATACCCTGTCTGACAAGACCTCGTGGCCGTGGTCTTTGCTAGTGGACCAACAACTCTGGCAGGCGAGCAGGCAGAAAAAAGCTGCACTGAGACCTCTCTTGTCAGCCTCCCACATACATCAATGTCTCGTGCCTGTGAGGAACTCTTGGACAAAAAAAAAAAAAAATCCCCTTGCACACAGAGCAGTTACAGATCTGGATTGTCTGGAGAAGATGAAATAATTATAAGCTTGGGTTTAATGTTCTTGTTTCCTCTTTTTTTTTTTTCCCTACAGCTGCCACCTCCCCACCTTCTGTCACTGACGTCTAAATGAATTTACAAGGAAAGAAAATACTTCTCATTAATGTTCTCACACAATGAAACATTAGCCAGGGAGACAAAAAAGAAAATAATTGATTTTTTGTGAAAGCAAACCCCCTCTGAGACAGTCTGAGAATTATCAGGAGCATCCTGGGAGAGGGACTGGGGGGGAAAGGGACAGGGGAGGAGGAGAACAGAGCAGGCTGGAACAACAAATGTAGCATTTATGATAATTATCCATGTTTTAATCCCCATTTCCAACCAAGCATTCACTTTCTTTAATTAGTTCTCGATTAGAAGGAGATTATCTAATAAATTGTACAAATAAAGAGCAGGTATCTTTGCAGTATTCCTGCACACCAAGTTCTGAAAGGATGGGACACAGGGATGGGGCTTGAGAGGGACACGGGTATGGAAAACCTTGCTTTCCTTTTTCCTCATTTCCTTGGCTGCAAATGTTGGCTGTTTCTGGCATTAGCAATGCAGTGAAGTAAATCCATAATTAAACTGAATTAGCATGTACTTGGAAGTTTTACATGCACAGACACAAAGAAGGTTCCTGCTTGGAGCATTTCCAGTAGGATTTGCAGGGGAGGTGGAGAGGAGAGCAAATAAAACCATATAGTTTAGTTTAAAAGCACTTTTGCTGAAATCTCTTCTGAATTTTTGTGTGAAGAGAATGCAGTGTGGGGTTTCCGGGTGGCTGGTTGAACATGGTCTCCTTAGTTTACCAGGAGATCTTTGGAAGTGGCACACTGGAAGTCACCTCTCACTGGCGTGTGTGCCACCTCAGTGTGGCTGCATGGAGGTCTCTGGGTGATGATGCACACAGGAACTGGAAGCTGTGAGAGGTGGATGTTGGAAGGTAATCCGCATTTCTGCTCTTTGAAGGACAAGCTCTTAACTTCACACCTTGCCCAAAAACTCAAGCTGTGGCAACATATTCATCTACAGCCCCTTGTTAGCTCCTCTCCTCAGCTCTGGTAATGCGCTACCTGTGCTGTTCTGCCAGGTTCTGAGTGCAGTGGGAGCCACGTTTGCTGGGATTTATCTCGTGCTGTGCATGGCTTTTGTCACCTGAGGTGTGTAGGCACATGCTGGCTGTTCAGACTGGGTCAGGACTGACACCTGCTGCCATCTCTGCCTGGCTGCTCTTCAAAGCCTCTGCATGACCCCTTCTTGCTGAGCCAGCAGGGAGCTTCATTTTAACTCCTACGAAGCAGAGCCAGACTCTGAGCTCTTGCACTTCTTGGAAGATTTCCTTGGGCTTTCCAGCATGGAGCCATGTTGGAGTATGAATCCCCCTGGGCCAAATCCACACAGGTCCAGGAGTGCCCAGAAATGTGAGGATTGAATTAGAACCATCAGAGAAACTAAGATACATAAATCTGCCCAGACATGAGGCAGAAATACAAGCTTAGTTTTAAATAAATAGAGGATTTTTAAGTGCCTTAAAAGAATAAGAGCCTGTGTTAGAGAAGTCCTAATACCTAGTTTAAAGTTCAAGTAACATTGCCCTTTTACAAAGTTAGTTAAATTCGAGTCATAACAAAAATATTGTAGCCTTACTAAGCATTCCTAGATAAAACAAACAGAGGTATATGTGTAGAATTTGTGTAAGAATTTATGACTATTGTCATACATCAATCTTAGCTTAGGATAGGTCCAACAAGGCAATACTGGACTTGTGCTTCTGCCTGATTGGCCAAAAATAGAATAGAGCACACTACTTTGAGAATGGTAGGAGGCTCAGGAAACATCACAAATCCAGCTGTTGTTGCTAGTGCTGAGACTGCTATGGATGAGACGCTCATGGGACACAGACTATGGGCGCTGTCACTGTTGCTGCTTCTGCTTGGGACTTAGAAACTCTATGTTAGAAGGCTTCCTGTATACTGCTGTGGACTCTAATAACTTTGCCTTCATGAGACTGATTTAAAGATGCATTAAAGGACTTTACTTTTACAACTACCCGTCACAATAGCCTTCAATGAAAACGCCCCAAAACTTTCACATGGCCGGAGTAATGACTGGTGTCAGCACTAGTGAGAAGCTGGACTGCCTTGCTGCCCTTGCTGTTAAGGGCAGCTGGATGGCTTTGGAGGTGGAATCCAGCAGGTTTGTGAGGCTGATGCCTTGAGCAGGGGTTGGCTGTGCATTGCACCATGGTCTGGCTCCACCCTTCCCAATGATTTTCTAGGCCCCTGGTTGAGCAGTCAATACTTTAGTTGTCTGGTTTTAATCTAACTTGACAAGGGAGGAGAGATCTTGGAGATACCGAGTTTGTCCTAGCCCAGATGAATCAGCTTGAGGCACTTCCATTGTGTTGCCTCTTGAGCGCAGACTGATGGTTGGGTGGTGCCCTCCAAGGTGGTGGTGTGGGGCTGGAGGAGTTTAAGACGGTGGTGTCAGAAGAAACAGGGGTGGGACTTGGCAGAAGCAGGAGTGAGAGGTTGGTAATTGCCTCCCTGGGTCTGTCAGACCCTGTGCTCCAGTCAAGGACGTGTCCCGCTCGGTGTGTGCCCAAAGTGACCTCCCCATCGATCAAGACAGTCGATAGGAAGCCACTTAAGAGTAAAGTTCCGTTCTCTTTCCTTATTTCTAGTTCTTCTTCTTCACTTTAATTATCTGAGATAGATAAGCAGCTGCGGGCCAATTAGAAAACAATTACTTGCTGTAATCAATGCTGGTGTGGAAAAAGGGTGAGGATGAGTGTAAAAGCTCAAGAAATGCCTTAAAACACAGCACTGAGGTAACACTATCCTCCACTCCATCCTTGAAAGCCCTTTGCCTTAACTTCCCCAAGGTAAAAAGGCACAAATGTGAGGAGTTTCAGCCAGAAAAAAAAAAAAAAAAGCCAAACTAAGTGAAAAAAGTATGGAAACGATTGGATCCTTCTGAAAGGGCAGGATTCAGGATTTCAGGATAAGGATGGGGACAACAGCTGTGTGACTTTTGAGCAGGGAGTCTGTTTTCCTGCGCTGCTTTCACCTGGAAGAAAACAATCCTAATTTATATAGGCTGTAATGGGCTCTGTTACCTGTAATGGGCTGTTACCACTCATCAATGAGATCTGGTGGTTATAATGGATGGTTGGATGAAAATATCAACTCTGCTCTCAGGGCCAGTCAGAGGCAGTAACTAAAATGATGGGAATTACTAGGAAAACAAGGAACAAAAGGGTAAATTGTATCCTGCCATGGCAGAGGGCACATCTGCGTCATGACTGGCCTGCTACTGACTCTGGCAGGAGAAGGAAGGGTGGGGAAAGGTTTGGGGAGAGGCAAGAAGGATGATGAAGTGTGGAAGTGGTTCTTGCACAGAATGGCTTAAAAGGATAGGTTCTTTGTGTTAAAATCCCACAGAGACATGGCAGTCACCCCAGCGTCTCCCTGTTCATCCCTAGTAAAAATTTCTCACACAGACCTTCCTGCTCTCTTTTTCCCAAGATTGGGGGGGGAGTGAAAGGTGTTATTTTCATAGGGCTGGCACCAGGAAAATGCACCCGAAGAACCTTCCCAGACATGGCAAGGACTGGGGAAACTGGGCGACCTGTGTGGTTCTTTGACGTCATGCAAGCCAAAGTTGGTGATTTCTAAACTGAGTTTGGGAACAGAACAGCTGGAAAAAATGGGGTATTTCTGAACTAGGAGCTCAGTGTCCTGTTGCCTGTGGCAAGCACTTGTGCTGCATTGTGTGACTCACAAAATAAAGAGTTTATACTCACAGCATTGGGCACCCAGTTTTATTTGGGTGTTGAGAGCCTCCCAGTGGAGTCTGAAACCTCTGAGCTGTGGGTGGGTGTCTGGGAGAGGCTGCTGGATGCTCCAGAAGCTGCTGTGGATTCTGGAGCTGCTTCTTGCAGACCGTGTCCTGGTGTGCTCTGTGGGACTGGGCTGGAGAGGAGCCACCCTGGCCATTTCTGTATCCCAGCACCACCGAAGCCACGCTGGTGAGGGAAAAGGGAATGGAAGCGACTAGTTGAGGTGGGAGCACAAATGTCCTGCACAAATGTCCCCTGCAGATTTTAAGGGCTATTTTGGTAATTCTGCAGGAGGGTGGTGTTGGCTCAGCTACGCTGAATTGGCTCCTTGTGACTAAAGCCAGGATCCCTGCTTGGAAACATGGGAGAAATGAGCTCTTCTCCCACTTCCCTGGCAGGTGAGAAGCTCTCAGGGTGGCTTTCTCCTCTCTGCCTGCTTTTGTGCCAGCCCTGGCAGGTAAATGGCAACTCAGTTGCCAAAATAGCTCTGCGTGAGCAGCAGGCGGACAAGCAGAACTGAACTGTCTGCAGTCCTACGGAGCCTGGATTTAGGGAGATTTCCAGCAGTCATCAGCAAAAGAAGAGCAAAAGGTGAATTTTCTCCGTGGTTGCCAGCTCAGTTTCTCAGTTTCTCCTCTCCTCACGGCATGTTTCTCCAAGGAATGCAATCCTGTCTGGCTCTGAAACCGGAGAAAGGGATGCTCAGCCTGGTGCTGCACTTGGCAGAGCTGTTTGAGAATTAGAAATAGCAGCATTTTCCTTCCACATTTAATCTCTCTCTGATTTCCTCTGATGGCCACCAATATTTCTGCTTCATTATATATGACATGCAATAACAAAAGTGGGTTTTTTCTGAAATATTAACTGCACACCAGTGGTTTGCTCATAATGAACTGTCTACGTGGAGATCGCTAACGACAGTGTAATTATCAGTGAATAATTCATGGTGAATAATTGAATCGTTTTAGCCCTTTCTGCTGAAATCAGACAGTGACTCATGATTTCTGGGAATTATTCTTAGAACACTTTAATGGGGCCTATTTCACACGCTGAGGTCAATCAGGAATATTTGAAGATCAGCTATGGCGGGTGGATCTGTTCCCGGGCCAGACAGGAACAGGCTTTTATTGCAGGAACTTGAAAGAGGAGAGAGAAAAATGATTATCTTTTGTTCCAGCTTGCTGCTCGTGGCTCTGCTATTCCTGAGCAGCTTTGCTGGTGGAATCGGGGCGCTGGAATGTTTGCGGTGAGGTGGATGCGTGGAAGCAGATAATAACACATTCCAGCAGCTGTGTCTGTCCTGTTGTTATCATCTGAAGTCCACAAACAACAAGCTTTAAGCTCATCCCCTTTGTGGGTCTGTGAACGGTCTGTGGATTCAAGGAGTTGTAGGAATACAGGGGCGAGAAGTTTCCTTCTCCCATGGATCAGAATGGCACCCACTCCAAGGCAAGAAGAAAAATCCTGATGTAAATGTGCCTCCCCCAAGCCTTTTGCTCAGAGAATTTTGATCTATTCCCCAATTCCCTTTCGTTTTTTCTGCCTTCGCTTCCCAAAAACATACATGATCTGTCACAATTTATAACCTCTGGTTTAAGGAGGACAGGGCACACAAATTCATCTCTATAAAAGCTTCTTTTTTTATTGCACTTAATGCACACCTTTTGCCTTGTGTAATGGAGCTTACATACTGGGAAAAAAAAAAAAAAAAAAAAAAAAAAAACAAAACCCAAAAAAACCCAAAAAAACCCCAAAACTTTGACATCTTCATATTTTATCTCTTCTTCCCCTTTGGCTGCAAGAGCATCCTGCTCCATCCATGTGAGCCAGGCAGCACAGGAAACTTCCTTTTCTCTCCATCTCCCTTTCAGATGCTGTTTTGCCCAGGACTTTTTCTGGTGCGTGGCATGTTTAGGTATTGTCCACTTGTACAGATTTCCTCATTTCCTTCCCTTCTTTCTTATCAGAGGTGTCAACACTTTGCAAAATGCTGTAGAGTCACCATGACTTCAATTTTCTGGGGTTGTTTTGCTGGTGAAGAGCATCCTGTTGATGATGAAAGGGGATTTTTGGGTGCTTATTGTGAATCTTGACGTCCATCCTGTACCAATACGCTCCTGGACAGTGTCCCACTGATCCCATGTAGCCTAGTGCTCTATGGGAAGGGATGTTGGTGCTGAGAGGTGCCCAAGGACGGGGCAGGGTAGGGGACAGGATGCTTTTCTGCATCCTTCTCCAAGCCTGGTGCTCCTGAAGGGGCTGCAGAGCCTCCCCTGGCTGGGTTCCCACAGGGAAGAAGAATCTCCTTTGACTTTGGCATGTCAGCCTGTAAGAGAGCTGGCCCCACCAGGGATCCGGCTTGACCCCAAACTGTTAAGGAAAAATGCAGACAAGCCCATAGACCTATCCTCTTCCCCTCTGTGCCCTCTCTCCTCCTTTGCAGGACCTGGGAATGTTGCTGCCCCATCAGCCCTGCTTGCCCATCGGGGCTTTGAAGATTTGCTGTACAAAAAGGGAGGGATGAAGACCTTGAGGCACACAGAATGATTTTTTTAGCGCTTTCTAGGAAAGGAGCATTGCTGTTGCAGTTGCAAGAAGCTTCCTTTTCAAAGCATTTTTGTTATTTTGCTCCCAAAAAGGAAAAATCAGAGGCTGATCTGAGAATTAGACCCCCTAAGCGAGTCCAGGAGAACTTCACCCGACTTGAATTGCTGGTGTTTTGTCAAGGAAATCCAGGCAAATAGCAGCTTAGGGGGTTATGGTTTTGCACTGTGAGTAGGGTGGCTTTCAGGGAAGAGTAGGGCTGGAAGCAGAGGGAATCGGGTTCTCCTTTGGGAATCTCTGGCTTAAAAAATACCCAAGCACCAAATAAACTGCCATGAATTGCTGCATCACTTTGAAGCAAAGAATGTGACTTGCACAGTGCCTGTTTGAGAGCTCAGCTGGAGCTTCCATAATCCAAGTTTAGAGAAGAAAAGGGGGGAAAGAACGCCACTAAAACATTAGTTTTATCCTTTTGTATTACTTGATGTGGAAAAAAACTGGTATGTCAGCACCTCCTGAGGTCCCCACAGCGCTGCTGAAATATGAGATCTGCTTTGAAACCAACTGGATGGAGCTGGAAAAAGGGCTGTGAGCAGCATTGGGAAATGTCTGTGGCATCCAACAGCTCCCTGGCCTGCAGCCACTCAGGGATTAAAGTAATGTTTTCCTCTTTCCCATGTATTAAAAAAAAAAAAAAAAAAAAAACAAAAACAAAACACACAACAACAACACTGGCATGATGAAAAATGGGCATATTTGCTCTTGTGTTCTGGTCCTGCCAGTGCAGGATCTCTGGGAAGGAGGTGAGTGAGGAATCAGGTTCCCTGAAAAATTGTGGGGTGCAGCAGCACTGTAATATGCAGCTGTCCTCCTTGGGAGCTCTACTCCAGGGAAAGCCCTTCCCAAGGAAAAATGAAGGCTGGAGAGAAGGCCCACCAGGTCTGTATCTGGGGCTGAGAAAGACCAAGCTCAAGCAAGCTGGGCATTTTTGTCTGGAAGAAACAATCTGAAAGCCACGGTTATTGACCAGATGTGAAATCCTATGCAAAAGTGAGAAACTTGATGTCGGTTCCAGTGTCTTTTCTCTTTCCATCTCAAAAGTGATGCATCCTGGCTCCTCTTTCCAGTTTTGATCAAATGTATCCCAATATTCATGCTCCCAAGAATCAAGTTACATCTCCTGGATGCCTCCTGAGTATTAGAGGGACTTTTATTCTCCAAATCAAGGTGAAGAGGGCACCCACCTGATTTCCCAGGAGGTGAGGATTCTGTGGAAGCTGCACCAGACGCTAAAATTACTCACTGGATATTACAGAGAGCATATTGACATGAAAAAAAAAAATAGGCTATTTTCTTTCTCTGAGTAGAAAGAAATTGGCTGTGTGCACTCAGACACGCTCCAGATTTGGACACTGCATCATTGTGAAAGGGATGTGAGGTGGAGAATATCTGGGGTATTGGTATGTAAATGAACACTTTAATTATTGCAATCTGATTGCTGATTTCCCACGTCTGGTGCAGCTGGAGCACCTGGATCCTGTAGGGATGAGGAGTTTATTTGGATCAGGCGGGCCAGCTGCAGCTGGCACATCTGGGCAATGCAAGGAACACACCTAACTTAAGGGCGGGAGATGGAAAAGGGACAGGGATTTTGGTGCTGCGGCATGAGGTTTTTTTAAAAAAAAAAAAACCCAATCCCCAAAAGCTGAGGCAGCGCAGGGGTGCCAAGTGCTCCTGGGAGCTGCAGGCTGACCCCCTTCAGGCAGTCCTGCTTTCCCTGTGCCTCGGGCAAAGGCTTTCTGGGCCGAACAGCGAGCGGAGCGTGGCGCAGATGTCCCACACAGCCCCCTGCCCTCACACCGCTCCCATCGCCCTGCTGGGAGAGGGCAGCCTCCGACCATTCCTGGGCTTTTCCCCCTCATTATCTCATGGATCGTGCCCTGGGCTTTTCACAGACCCCCATTATTTCCAATCCCCTTCGCTTGTCAAAAGTAATTTGGCGGCTTATTATCGGTCAGACAAAACAGCTCTGGGGCTGTGCCGGCCCTGAGGAGGGCCCCGGCTCCTTCCAGGCCGCCATCGCCCTCTTCCATGCGGGCCGAGCTGCCGAGGGCAGCGTTCAGCGGGCAGATCCCAGCCCCAATTAGCAGCCCAGGAATTTTAATGAGTTGAGCGCTCAATTATATCAATGGATACTCTTTGCCCTCTCCCCTGGCTCCCCTGGCTCCCGCCCCGCTGTCTGTGGGCAGAGCTCCCGGCCCTTTGCAGGAGCGGCCCGAGGGGCCCGGCTCTCCAAGATCCTGATGGTGGCGGTGGGTTTGTCCCCTCTGAGGAGCCGCCTCACCCATGACCTCCCTCTGAACTGAGGTTTTGTGCCCTCCCAGGCCTGCCCTGCTAGGGGCAGTCAGAGCAAGAGGGAAGCAAACAGAGTCGGGGAGAGCTTTGGAGTCAGGCACCGCTCTCCCGGTTGGGTTTTGGGGAGAGGAGCCTTTCCTTCCCTTCTTGTACGCTTCTCGATGCTGATCTACCTGTCAGTTCTCCTCTGCGGCTGGCTCAGAAGCTGGGACACCAGGGGAGCTGCCAGCTTGGTAGTACTGTCACTTGCCTATCAATAAGAATCCCTTTGGATCTGCTCTGCTATTTCTATTTTTTTTTTGCCTCCTAAAATTGCCTCCTCTCCCACTCCTGCACCAGAAACTGGCAGCACTCAGGGCTTTGCTGTGTCTCCAGAGTAGCTGAAGGGACAGTTCTGCCCACCACTGCTTCCTCACCTTGTTGGGGCATCAAAAACCTGTCCCAAACTCACAGGCCCTTGCCATTGATTAAAGTCCTTCCTAATTTTAGGTAGGTATTTCTAATAGTTTTATGTTAAGTGTTGATCTTTTTGCTATAAGATCAGGCTACAGTGAGTTTGAAATCTGTGCCAAATCATGTCCTCAGGGTGCTGGACGTGCTTTACAAGGTGACATAACTGGTGACAGGACTCTGACCCTGCACAGGCATTGCCAAATTCTGGTCACAGTCCAAAGTGTCTTGTCCCAGTTGTTCTCTGAACAGTGAATGCCCCTTTCTGGGGTGTGAAGCAGCTTGGTCATCCCTTCCTCCATCCATTCAACCCTTACCCTGCGGCAGGATCTGACTCTGTTAAAGCCTGGCTGTGTAAAGCTGAGTTGTAGTGACACAGGCAGCTTATCTCCTGCAGTAACCACCAGGCATTTAATGGCACCTCACAGGGGGAACACCTCTCCCAGCAGGAATTGCGGGCTCCGGGCTCTGAAAGCAGGGACATGTGCGCAGATGTTCAGGAATATGCAGACAATTACCCTGAGCAGCTCGTTCCCCTCTGACGGGGCCATTACACATCAGCAAGATGATCAGGATCTGATGATACACGGTGGGAAAAGGATTCTGAAGCCATCTGGCTGTACTGAGTGTGATATGGGGAACATCTGGTAGGCACGTGTAAAAATAGGATTATCAGCAAAAGGAAAAAAAAAATGACTGTGGAAACGACGTCTTACCATCCTGCCTCAGTCACCCTCCTCTTCTTTCTCACTGTGACACCAGAGGTTCTCAGGTTGCACTCAAAGTGGTTTTCTCTGTGCATCAAACACAGTTTAATAGCTGTGGGTTTAAACGTGCCTCAAGCACAGGGAAAATAATAGGGTGTGATGTTAATTAACAGGGGAGGGAAAAGGTTTGGAGAAGAAGCCAAAGGCCATGAAGGAAATAATGCTTTGCTGTTGGTCATTCACTCAGTTATTGGTAAAGAGGAAGGGATGACTCCCATACCATGAGGACACTTCCTCTCCTGCAAGGTGCTTGGCAAGGAACTGAGAGAAACTCCTAGTTTCAAACCAGCTGGAATGTTAAGTTAAACTGCTTTGCAGAATCTCAGGTGAGATTTCCCACCGGGGAGACACCGTGAGAGGGAAGTGAATTAAGCAGAGAGGAGAAGACCATAGTTGAACTAGGAGAAAACAGCTGATCCCAAGTTTCCCTGTCAAGTCTCTCTCTCTCTTGTTTTGATTGATCTCTGTGAGGAACAAAGCTTTGCCAGGCTGCCAAGTGTCTTGTGTACCCTGCCAGGCTGGTTCGAGTGCCTCTGTCTATTGTGAATGCGAGATCTGAGAGAAACGTGTCTTGCTTGAGATTTAACTGTGTTCCTTCTGTTTCCATCCTTTCTAGCTGTAAATATTCCAGGATTAGAGCAAAACTGGCTGTTTTGTAACTCCTGGGTGACACAGAGCAGGATGAGTTTTGCTGGTCACAGTGAACTGTAAGTGTTCTTATTAAATTAAATAGATGTGATTCACAGGGATGTGATACAGGCAGCACATTAACCCCCTCCTTAGAAGGATGGACACTGTTCAAACCACAAAAAAACCCCCATGCTTCACCTGGTGCTCTGCCTTTTATCCCATGCTGTTGGGAACAGACCTTTGGATGTCATGAAAGACTTTGATTTCCCCTTTGAGAAAGTGAAGTGAGAGAAGACGGGCCCATTCAGCTGCTGGAACTGATGTTTGCTTCTTTCTGAAGCAGCAGCAGAGATGGAGAATCTGCTTCTCATGTGGGGGGAAAGAAAAGCCCAGGAACTCATAAGTGTGGGCAAAGTGGCTCATTTTGTGCCTGGAGAAGGAGGATGGAAGGCATGTCTCTTCCCTGTCCTCATTCCTTCCTTCTTCAGGGAAGAGATTCCTGTAACAACCCATAATATGAGATGAGGATCAGCTATTTTCATAGCAGTTCAGCCTTCACTTAGAACCCTAAATAACAGCCAGGTTCTTTCAGAGAGGCACCACATCCAGCAGCTCTTAATTATTGCTGGACTCACTTGAAACTCTTTGCTGTAATGGCTGCATTTATGAATTAATGGCCCTAAATTCACCATCAGACTTAATGCCTAGTTCTCCTGTCTGGTTCTTGTTTCTATTCTGCCTTCTCATTGCTGTTCCACAGCCACAATTACTTGTCATTAGTCATTAATCTTGAAAGCATCAGCTTTATTTTCTCTTATTTTCCTCCAAGAAACTCTTGCCTGCTCCCAGGTTTTTATTGTTCACTGTTTTCCATCACCCTTTCCCTTGCCTCAATCTAATCAGTTTTGTATTGCGCTAAAAAGTGGTTTTTTTTTTTTTTTCCAATGGGGGAATAAAGCACCAGAGCGAATGTGCCCAAGAGATGAGTGTGACACAGCTGATGCTGCCAACACTGAGGGATGTTTATGCCCTGCTTACAGCTCAGCCTGCTGGGGAGGGGGCACCATTAGAGCATTTTTCCATAGAGCTGTACCAACACTGGGTTTTTCCTATCCCACACTCATTCTGCTGAAGCAGGAGAACCTCCACGGGGTCTTTCTCCAGGACTCTGGCTGGTGTGGAGCTGTTTCTTCCTGCAGAGGCCAAATTTCATTAAAAGGCTGGCACAGGTGTTTCTGAGATCTTGCAGGAAAAGGATGAAATAATCCAAGAGGGACAAATCTCAGACCTTTGACCAGCACATGAAGTAAGAACAAAGAATCAGGTCCTGTCTCAAAGGGTGTAGCAGAGCTCAAAAACATATGAGGGTGTTTAAATTAACACTTTGCTCTTTCTCTGGGAAAGAGCTGGCAGAGTTGTCATGCCAGAGGCAGGTCAGGATGGTCCTCACGGGCAGGGCAGGGGAGAATGCTGAGAGATGCTGGGATCTGCTCCCTGGCAGGCGGGGAGCTGTCCTTGGAGCTGAATGAACCCTCTGCTACCAGAGCATCCAAGTATCTCCCAGCTCTTACTGTCTGCATCCCTGGACAGTCCTGTGGGAGAGAGTGCTGTTAGTGAGGAGAGACCCCTCTGATGGGTCACATCTCCTTCACCTTCAGTCATCCAGTGGGAAAATGTTCCTAGAGATTGCTTCCTACTCCAAGATCTCTGTTGGCTTCCTTCAATCTCACTGAGACTGACTCCAACAGGGTTTTTCACCACTCCTGAAGTTCTTGTCTTCTTGCTGTTGCCAGGTTTCCTTCCTTCCGTATTTCTTCCCGCACCCCATCCTCCCTTGGATCCTGTGTCTTTCCAGGGAAATGGCAGGGGCGTTGATGCTTCAGCTGCTGCTGGCCCCTCTGGTGCCTTCCAGATGGAGACACTCAGTGTTGGTCTGGGTTCTCTTTCCTGCCTGCACACAGAGACTGCAGGATAGAGAGGGAGGGAGCCAGCAAAGGATGCCCAGGGCAAGAAGTGAGAGACTGTGCATCCATCCCATCAGTGTGAAGAGAGTGGAGACAAAGCAACGACCAAAAGGAGCCGCTTAAACCAGGCATGTGTCCAACTCCTGTGTGAGATTTTGGCAAAAGTGACCAACAGTGGCAAAAAATATTAACTTTGATAGCTGAGCATTCTGTGGCTTTAAATGCAAAATTCACCAGGGCCTCTCAGTAGATCCCTGGGCAATAGAGATTAGGGGAGTAAGATAAAAGAAAAGATCTGGGCAGCGAAAGGTCCTTATTTTATTTTTTGAAATCTTCTCCCCCTCAGGGTGGTATTTTTCCCCTGGCTGTCTCCCTGCTTGGTGAGACTAAAGGTACAGTGCGCATTTGTTTCAGGAGGTACCAAAGTGGAAGAAAATTGGACATTTTGGAGAGAAGTGGGACAAAAAAAAGTATCTCTCAGGAGGACAATAACCTGTCGGAGTCCAGGGTACCCCTCTGGGTGCCCTGGAGGGTCAGGGACCTTGGCAGAGATGTTTGGGACTCGAGCAAGAGGATTTGAATCCTGGACAGGGGGGTGTGGGGCTGGTCCAGGGGGCTTGTAGTAGACCCTGGCACAGAGCCCAGGAAGACACAGTCTTTGACTTCAGTCTGTGGAAAAAAGCTTCTAACACTGAGAGAGGAATTACAAACCACAAAGGTGTGAAAACAGTAGTTTAGCTTAGTACAGGGTGGAAAATTTTGTAGTTTTGGGGTTCTTAGGATGGAGGTGAATGGGGAACAAGATGGAGGATTTAGGGCAGTGCCCTGGGTCCTTCTTCATCTCCCTTGGTCTCCATCTCCTGCTGTGACAGTGACACAAAGCAGTTCAAGGAGATTGGGTCAGAGTAGAGTTGACCCCTTTAGTATAGGTGATAGATATTGGCACATAATTGTAAACAAGAAATGTGTAATTATCTGTATAAGAAGACAGTGACTTCCCATCAAGGGGGGAGTCATCCTGCATCAGGGCAGCTGAACGCCTTGGCTGGGCACAGAGAGAATTATAAGATAAGAAACAACAAACAACATGAGAAACGTTGAAAAACAAGACCTTGAAAACTCTGTTTCATTTTTGCATCTGGCTCAGGGCCTTCAGAGGGCAAAAGGCTCTAACCACCTGAATCTCAGGTGAAGAACTAAACCCGAGAATAACCAGTAACAGCAGAGAGTTACAGGAAGCAGAGAAATTGTGACATTTAGGGAATAGCCTAAAATTCAGGCAGACGTGTGACCAACGGGTTAAACAGTAGCCTTGTGACATTTGGAGAGCAACTCCATTGAAAATAGTGCTGCTGAAATGTCCCAAACCCACATGTGTGGCCTCCTTCTCTATTGCTAAATGTGGGGAAATGGTGGTTGGGAGGGAGAGGGGAGAAAAGGCTTATTTTTGTTTAAATGTGTTGAGTCTAGAAGGGATAAAAAGCTGCACCGAGTCTTCCCTGAAGCACTAAACATTTTTTCTGCCAACCAAGTGCCTAGAACTTGGCAAGGCTTCACTGACTTGATCGCTACCCAGTAGTCAAATGCTGCTATGGAAATCTTCCAAGGGGCTGATGGTTGATCATCAGTGTTGTTCAAAAGCATGTTCAGCTTTTCACCCTGAATAAGGAACGTGGAGGTGCCTTGTTTTCCAAAGGCGAGCTTAGCCCTTCCCAAGGCATCCCAACTCCCTCAGCCCTATATCTGCTACTGCTGTTGGTAAGCAGGGAAGGTGAGGGCTGGGCTGTGCTAGCAGAGCTGCTGAGGTTGGTTTTGGCTCAGAACCAAGTCGCCTTGGTGGCAGACCTTTGGCTGCCCTCGCTCCATGTCCCTGCCCATCATCCCTAGGGATGCAAGCCCATGGTTGTGTCCCCCTAAGTTTGGTTTTGCTTCTAGTGGGGAAATAAAGACCCAATGTATACCTAGTAGAGAGAATTTGTGGAGGTGACAGCATTTGAAGAGCACATCCAGCAGACACCTGCTGAGTTTGCTCCTGCTCTGTGTGTGCCCCAGGGAATGAAGCTCTGGGAAGGATGGATGCTTTTGGCTCAGCAGTTTTTCCACCCAGTTACAGCTGAACTGGGAGGAAATATGTAAGGGAGGGTGTAACACCTTTTTGACTCTGTTTTCCACTGGGAGAAGCCTGCAGACATTTTCCTTGGTGGGTGAAGGGTGCTGGATATGTCTGTCTGCTTCCTTCCTGATCGTCTCCAGCTGCTGGCAGTGGAGAGAGAGCCATGGGCTGAATGTGGCAGAAACAGATGGCAAGCTCTCAATCCAATAAACTTCCCAAGTTTTCCCTCTGTTTGTCATGGATATGTTGCCTCCTCTTGGCAGCAAAGGCCTGGAGACCTCAGCCCCAAGGCCAGGCACCACCTCCTGCTGCCACAGCTGCTCCTGGCCAGAGGATCCCAGTGTCCTTCCTGGGTGATCAGACAGCAGGAGCAGAATGGCTTTGGGGAAAGCAAAAGCTACCCTTTGTGCCAAGAGAAAACCTGGATGTCTCTGGAAGCCCTTCTTCCTTTCTCAGCCCTGGCTTCATCAGAGCATCCCACTAGGACAGTTTGTTTTAAAGCCTGTGGACGGGGAGAGCCATGTTTGACATAAGGCTTAAAAAATGCTCACAGCCCTAGAATTACCCAAACATTGTAGTGGGGCTAAGGGAGAGATCAGCCAAATACTATTTTTCCACCTAAAACTAGCTAAGATGGGTTTGGGGAAAGACTGTGAGGGGAAAACCACAGGCAAAGTGGCCCTATCAAAGTAAGGTAGCAAAAGCAAATCCTGAATTTCAGAACAAAGTGCCTGCCCTTTCTTGCTGCCTAGCAGAAATCAAAACAAAAATAAGCTGACAAACCCTTTTCAGCCTCATTTTCAAAGCTATCTCTGACCAGGAAATAGCCCTGAAATGAGTGTGAGAAGTTTAAAGCCACACAGGGAGACATAGGAAAGGAGCTGGTGGAGTGCCAGGAAGGTTTGTCTGTCTGCAAAATGTATTATTACCTATCTTGAAAAACACAGGATATTATAGTGCTTTACATTTGGGGTATTTTTGCTGCAAGGTTCCAAAGTGATTTGTGGTGGTGGGGCTGAGGGAAGATAACAAATGGCAGCTTATGAAGAATGGAATATCCTCCCCTTCAGTTAGAGTATTAAATAGCTGCTTGTACCACAGCAATTTTTTCCCCTGCTCCCCTCTTTTTTTTTTTTTTTTTTTTTTTTTTTTTTTTTTTTTTTTTTTTGGTGGTGTGCTGAGATTAAAAAAAAAAACAAAACCAAAACAGAACCTTTATTTGCTAGTGCCACTTATTTAATTTAATCAAGCTGAAGTACACCTTTAATAAATTTGCCTCCAAAATGAAAAATTACAAAGATGTGGCAGAAGAATATTTTAATGAAAACTGATGATGTAGCAAGCTAGAGCAGAATTATATCCTCTCTCTGCCCTTTCCTACCACACAGCAGCTCAAGAGAGCAGCCAAATATCCCTCAGAAAATCACAGGCTGTGCTGTAGAACTCTTTTTAGTTTTTTTAGTTTTGGTTTGGGGTTGTTTGCTGATTTCTGGACAACCTGCCAAGAAATCCTGGAGTAACAGCACTGAAATAAGGCAGGCAGCAGGGTCAGTCTGCAGGATGTGTGATGCCAGGCTGGACTGTCCAGCTGTTGGGATATTCATGGAAGAGGTTGTTCAAGGGCAGGGGCTGCATGACAAGGAGAATTATTCTTAGATGGATCCTCAACCAGTCCCAAATCCACCCTGCTTTCCTTCCAGATGATGGCACTCAGTGGTGCCAGCAAATATTTACCTGGCCCCAAAGCTGCTTCTCATGCTGGGAGAGCAGCGACGGAAGGATGCAAAAAATCAACTTTTCCAAGTGGCTGTAAGGAGGAAGTTCTACAGGAATTCAGCAAGGCTAACTTCAGCCTCTTCAAATAACAGGGCCTTCTCCCCCAGAAATGCTGGGATTTAGTTTTTTGAGCATTTCCCTTTTCTTCTGTGGAAGTATATTAAGGAAAAAGGCCATGGGGTTATCACCAGGCTAAAGTGCAGCACCACAACAACTTCAAAAGAGGTCTTGACTACTCACAGCCCTTATTTCCTCCAAAATCTCTCTTTACTTATAAAACTGCTCAGCTGTCATATGGAGGAATGGAAGTTCTTGGAAACAAAATAAACCCCGGAGTTCAGCAAACCTTCAGAATCAGGAGACACACACCTGCTCCTGGATGCAGTGTGTCCAAACCCGTCACATTGGTCAGGTCTCGCTTTGGCAACAAAGAGGAAAGATAAATCTGGACTGCAAAGTGTGAATCCTTCCCTGTTTCACTTCCCAGGGGAATTTTGGTGTGAATCATTGCCATTTGTTGGAGGGAAGGTCCTTTGCTTAGCCCTGGAGCCCTTCCTGCTTGTGCTTAGTCTGTCAGTGATGTCATGGTGATGACAAATTTATGACATCAGAACATGAGTCCCTGGGAGCCCTCGTGACAGATGAAATACTGCAGATCCCCTGCTAGCTAAAGGAAAACTCAGCAGAAGGAAACTCAGATGAAATTTATGAGTCTTCTCCAGGAACCGATGTCACTCCTGGCCTGGGGCCACCACAGCCAACAGGATTTACCCTGGCTGTGCCCCAGGCCTTGCTCTCAGGGGATCAGGCTGAGATTAATCCAACCAAAACCAACACTGTGCCACAGGGGCAGTTGTTGGGCGGAGCTGTGGAGAGAGATCAGCCAGAAGTGGAAGGGCTCCAGGAGAAGTCCAGTGCATGAGAAGCTCCACCTGATGTTTCATTTTTATCTGTTACTTGGAGAAAAATGCAGAGAATGAAGCCAGTTACGTCCCTGTAGGACATAAAGCTGATACCGAGCCTGTGATTTGTTGTCTCGCTCACTGGACGAGGCTCTGGTTTTTGAGGCTCCTCCACCAGCCATGAGGAACAGGCCCATGACTTCATTCTCTGATAATGAAGGTTCAGCAATGAACTCTCTCTTCTGCTGAGCTGGAAAGTTGGCACATCATGTGAAGTACCTCTCTTCCACTTCTCCCTAATTCAGGCTGAATTTCAGCCAGTGGCCTCTGGATCCCACAGCTGCTCTCTTGGGTTGGGCAGACCTTTTATGAGCTCCCCTCTCCCAAGCTCTATCAGCTGTAGAGCAGAGGTGGCAACCAAAGCTGTCCATAAAATATCCTCTTTCCCACAGGGTGAGCCGTGCTTTCCCAGGTTTGCCCGCTATGCTTTTACTAGTTTCCATGAAAACAAATCACAGTTTTCATAAACACAAACTACCATCTGGCTCTGGAACGTTGGTGGGTGTTTTTATCTGCCTTCGATGGGATTTGCAAACTGTTGGGAAAATCCCAGCGAGGTGAAAAGGAGAAGTTTTGGCACAGCTCCAGGGAGCTGCTGCTCCAACCACAATCACTCACGCGCTCTGAGGCTGGGTTTGCTGCTGTGGGTTCAGTTGCCTTGACTTGGTTGAGGGCTCCAGAGCATCATCCCAAGAAGGCTTTTCTTCATCCCTTCACCTGAAAAAAAACACGCAACAGCTCTTCCTTTAATGCTGCTCTGGTGCAAGTTGTGCTCAGTGATGACTCAGTGCTGGGAGCGAGCCTAGCACCATCTGCCCATAGCCATAGTGTTCCCATCTGGGAGCACAGCACTAGGACAAAACCAGCACAAAACTGGGATGTACAGGTGTCCTACAAGCACAAACCCATCTCAGTCATCCTAACCCAAAGAAAAACTCCTCCCCTGTCCCCAGCTTCTCTTAACAAAGCCATTAGCATTCCCATTAAATATTTAGCTTGGTGTGTTGTCCTACTTGTGAGTGGGGAAGGCAAAGGTGGGAGCAGATGGGACAGGGATGATTCAGAGCGTGGTGTTACATCCCAGAGCAGGAGCCAGGGACCTCCTGAAATCAAATCAGGCTCAGTAATGAGAAGGTACATAATTAGATACTTTGCTTTAGCAACCATGGCTGCCCCATGTGAGGTTTTGCACCCTCTCTATGGGTTGTTTTTTCAGAGTGAGGTGAGATTTGGATGAATAGTCTTGAAGGGTTTCAGTGCTGGATCTGGGTTGTGGGAGTAGAGGGGGCATCTCCAGAAAGATGGGAATTGAATAAATGGGTTTGTGCTTGTGACAGAGAAGTAGAAAGGGGAGACCTTACCAAGGATGGGAATTTAGGCAAAAGCATGCCAGCTTTTTGGCTGCTGGAGAATAGAGGCGGTAAGGGGTTGGCAGAAGTATGCTTGCCTTCAGTTTCAGTGTCCATTCATCAAAGGAATGGTTTGGGAAAGCCTTTGAATGCCCAGAGGGCTCCAGCAAGAGGATTTGGGTAGGTCTTTAATCTGTGCTGAGGCTTCAGTCTATCACTGGTATTCCAAGATGACCCATAGTGAAGGAAGGAAGGGGACTTAGCAAAACACATTTGATGGGGCTTTTTCAGGTAGGAACTGCTTCCTCCAAGGGCATCCATCCGGGATACGGCAGATCATGCTCAAAACCTCTGCTGGAGAGAGAGCTGGTATTAATTAAATATGCACAGGGCCAGAGAGGGAATCAGCAGAGCAAACATCCTTCATCTTCTCAGGGAATGTTCGTAACCCCCGTATTACATTTCTTAGCCTAGCCTAAATTCCCTCTCCCTCTCAAAAGAATCAAACACTAAATTAAAAATTCTTGGAAGAGAAATCCCCAGATTTCACAATTCACACAATTCTTGTTTCCTGGCTAGTTCTCATTCCTAGCGCAGGATACTGACATATTCAGGTGATGGTAATTCTGGGGATCCTTACGTCTTTCTTGGACTCTGGACTTGAACACCGTGTTTAGATATTCAGAAATAGGAAGTGATGCATTTCTTCCTGCTCTTATTTTTTCCATCATTCCCGTGTTCCTTTGAGTGCATTCTCCCTGTCAGCCACAGTCCTCCTGCCTGAACTACAGAGATTCCTAAATGCTCTTCTTCACCACACCCAGCCTTGGCTGGTCTCTGTGTCCCCCATGCCTGCAGAGATAAGGAGCCAGCATGTCTCATTTCCTGCACAATTCCTGTGGGAAGCACCTGCAGTGTGCTCAGCTCAAGGAGGAGACACTTCCATCACTCCTTGGGGTCCTCTTGATCTGAAGTATGCTGCACAAATATAAGACAATGATAAAGAACTGATCTGGTGCTTGCCAAAAAGGATTTTTATGCAAGCACCATCACAAATGGTTGCAAATGAGAGCAAAAAAGAGAAGTATCAATATGATCACCTCCTTGGACACTGCTGCTCTGAGCTGCTGTTTCCTTTCCAGTTCTTTCCCTGCATCTCTGAGACAAACCAGGAACAGTCTTGTATTTGATAATGGGGGAAATTCAAGTGATTTTGATCAATCAGACCCCTTACCCGGGGTCTCTGGAAGACTTCAGCTCCAGCTCTCCTCCCCTTCCCTGTTACACTCCAAGAATACTCAAGAAGATCACATTTGTAGGTTGGCAATTAATAAAGCAATCTCGTCATTCAGAAAAATAGGGAAATTGCGTTAAAGTTGGACTGTGTGCTCAGCTGCTTAACAGCAAGAAATGTGTGCCAGGCTGGATTATAACCTCCTTTGCATTTTTTGAACAGAGCATTGTCCATCTACTTCAACTCATCATGGCTCAAAAGAGAGAAAAAAACCTGTTTTCCTGGGACCAGCCTAAAAAAGCTCTTCATCCTTGCTTTGAAAAGGAAGAGCTGAGGATCTCATTGTGCCTAAAGGGATCAATTTTTCCCTCCCCTATGAAGTCCATCAAGCTCCCATCTATTGAAATCTATTTAAGCAGCCTCCTCATCTCTGGTGGCCTCTTCGTGGTGTTACCCCTGGATATTGGGGAAGAAGAAATAAGATGCAACCGAGAGCTGGTGCAGGGAGGTTGAAGAATAGAGAAAATGAGAACACAGAATCTCTTCCACACTTTGCTCAACATGCAAGGAAAAAAAAATCACCTTTTCCCTTTAGTGAAAGCCATTAAAGAGAAAGAAGGAAGGAGAAAGGAAGGAAGAGGAGAGTCATTACAAGACTTTGTATCTGGAAGCCTTTTCAATCTGTTACACTGAATGTATGTTGTCAGCAAAGAAGAAAAGCAGCCGCTCTGCTGATAAGGCAGGTACAAGTAAAACCTGCTGTGCTTCTAATGAATCCTGACAAAGCACTTTGGGAGGGGAGGGAAAGAAAAAACCACTGGCTTGTTGGAGCTTGCCCTGTGGTGTGGCCTTTTTTTGAGGGTCCCAGAAGTTTGTCCTGGGCTTGCAGGACTGTCCCTGGGTAAAAGCCCTGATGGGCTCCAGGAGTACTTTGGCACGGAATGACTGCAGGAGACGGCTCCCTTCTTCTTGCATTTGATTTAACTCCAGCCATGGGGCTTGGGACAACGTGGCCCTGCTCCTGGGTTTAGGAGGAACCGCCTGAACTCCCAGAGCAGGTATTTTGAAGTTTTAGCATTCCCCAGGACTTTCTGTGGAACCTTTCCAAACTCAGCCTCGATGGAGCTGTGGGTTGCTGGTTTAGCAGTCAGGGCCAGGTGAAGATGCTGTCATGGGATTACCCCTAAAGGTTTAGGCTCGGGATCTCTGTCTGTGATTGCACCTCTTCTTGGAGACCATTTGGTGACTTGATTGTGACAAAGAACTTCCAACTCAGGTGCGAGCTCTTGTACCACCAGCCCGTGCCACAGAGCGAGGAGAGAGCATTTTCCCTTGCTGCTTCCCATGCCAGCTGGGAGCAGATGTGTTTCCTTTATATGTTTCCGTCCTTTATGGATGGTCCCGTAGAGCCTGTCTCCCTGTAGCTGGCCCGGAAAGCAAATACTTTTGTTCAGGGCCCAACTGTTTCTACCAATTCTGCCTTCAGCAAAGGCAACTTTTCCTTTTGTGGAAAGAGGGAAGAAAGAGTAAAGATGGACGAGCAGGGATGACAATAGTGTGAATTAGCAGTCCACACAGCCCAGAGATGTGTGTAGTAACCTCTTTTATGTCTTATTCTCACCCAGGGATACCTTTATCTTCAGCAGCACAGAAGGATTTTTAATCTTCTTCACAAAAAAATCTTTGCAGGAGGAGGAAACAATCAGCTTTTATGAGGCTGTTCACTCTTTTATTTATTTGCAAATTCACAGCAACAGTTAAATTTGAGCAAAGGATAAAAAAAGTAAAACAAAAAAAGAAAAAACAATCCAGAAAAGGTGAACAGGAAGATGGGTATTTTTCTTCTTACTATATCCCACAGAATAAGAAATGGATGTCTTACAGCTCTATAAATAATAGCCATCTATAAGTTACTGGCATTGAGATGTAAATGAGGTAACAGTGGGAATGAAAAATGAGTCTCCTGTTCCAGAGAGTTTCAGGACATGCCTTTGAAGCTGGTGACAGATCCTTTACTGGAGCAGGGAGCAGTAAGGCAGGCAGGTGACCTCCAGCTGAGCCCCCTCTGCCACATGAGCATCACTTCCTGCCAAGTCTCCAGCATGGCCGGGCTTCCCACTGCTAAAAAACTGGTGTGGGAAGAAGAAGGGGCCGTGTGCTGCTGTTACTCTGCTTGAAGCCTGGGAGGAGGTCAGTCTGGATCTTCTTCCCTCTGAACTCTCCATGTGGCAGACGTGGAGAGAGGCAAGGGGACCCTGGGCTCTTCAAGCTCTGAGACGTTTTTCCTCTTGATGCGACGAGTGTCTGACAGCACTTGGTATCCTTGTCTCCAATTTTCCATCAAAAAGTTAGCATACAAAGGGCTCTTGATGCATCTCCACGTTCTCCATGAATGTTTCCAGCCCTGGCATACCAATTTCTCAAGCTCCTTATTAACAATTCCAAAGGGGATCCTATTAAACTGGTGCTGTCAAGTTGGGTAGGACCAGCCTCTCTTCATCTGTCAAGGAGTCTCCTCTTGATTCCAACTGCCTTAAAAACACAATGAGACAAAAAAAAACCCAAGACAAAACAAAACAAAACCCAAAAAACCCCCCAAAAACAAACAAGCAAGCTACACCTCAAATTCACAGCATTTGCTAGGAAAACACAGGTTTTGATCATTGTTGCCTGATTTTATGGAAGTTGCTGTTCATGCAAGGTTAAACCACATAGTTCAGAATTAGGAAATCTGGATTACAAAGGTGAAGATTGATCATTGTTTGGCTCCCTCTGAGAACTCTTGTCAGGAGATGGAGAAAAAAAACCTACAATAAATGAGATTCTCCCAGTGCTGTCACATCCCTCCTTTTTGCAAGAGGTTTTTGTTCACAACAGTATGACTGGAAACATCTTTTTGGAAAAAATCATGTCACACTATTGGAAAGATGCTTTTCCTGAAGAGCTCTGTAGTCTCCACTCCTGGTTTCTTATATACATATACATGGTCTTTCACAGATTCTTGGAATCGTTTGAGTTGGAAGGGACCCTAAAGATCATCTTGTTCCAACTCCCTGCCAGGGGCAAGACGACCTTCTTTCACTTATTAAAACACAGAAAAGCCATTAGATCTTACAGCTCAGACTGTGATTAATCATCCTGCAAACAGCATATGGGCTCGGAGAAAAGGAATAGTTCCTGAATCATGTGGGATGTGTTCAACTGGGATAATCTGGGAAAACACCTGTTGGCTTCTTCATGGTCTCCCAGAGCTGCCATGTGCATTCTTAGTCCTTAGGACTGAGGTTATGGCCTAGCTCATAAGCCTCAGGTTTATGGACAGAGAAATGCTCTAATCCTGGTGCTTCCTGAACGTGGTGCATGGAGATTCATCCCTCTGTTCTTCAGCAGTGGAAAGGGGAATAACTGCATTTCTTTCCCACTGCTGCCTCTCCCTGCCTTGCCTTCCCAAGCTGCTGAACTTTCCTTGGAGAAGTCCTTATCTGATGCACATGGCTTGTTCACCATCCAGGCTAGTGACTTTTTTCCTTTTCCTATTCAGTCTCTAAGTGCTGCCGTAGCAAATGGTCATTATAAAGCTATAAATAGTTCACAGCACTCCAATTAGGAAGCTGCACTTAATTGCATGGGGGAAAAAAAGGCAGAGGAAAAAAATTAGCTGCTGCTGCAGTCGTTGATGAGGAGACCCTTGAACTCAGCAGAAGGCATTCTCAGGTCACTCCAGGGGCTGGAGAAAGTGGGATTAGATAGGGGCATTTATTCCCACTGGGGTGAGGGTGCAAGTTGAGAGGGAAACACCCCTCAGAAGACAGAAATAGGCAGTGATGTTGGGAGAGTGGGATACAGAGTCGAGGGCTTTTGGAGCTCTGACAGCTGAGCCTGACATCAGAGGTGCCATTTGGGCTGTGGATGAGCAGCTTCATCCCTTTTTCCTTGCTGCTTTCATCACTCCGAGTGAATGGAGCATGGCCAATTGCTTACCTTTACCTCCAGCTATTTCACATCTGGGTTGTCCGAGTGCTCTGCAGCTTCCAGGGAGTCTGGGGAGAAACCAAGGGGCGAACTCGGAGGAGGAAGTGGTAGCACAGCAGCCCCTGCTTGCCCGCAGAGCTTTGGTGAAGTCATTGATGCTGCTGGGATCTACTAAACAACGCAGGAATGCGTACAGGATTACAGCCTGGGGTGGAGCAGCAACCTAGGGAGCTTTCCCTGCCAACTCCTGCAAGAGTGTCCCAAAAAGCAGAGTACAAAAATTACATTAGGAAGAGTACTTGAGAGTGTCCTTTACACAGTGCTGGGGTGCCGGTGGCCTTCCTTTCCAACGCCTTTGGAGCAATTTGCATGGCATTACCCACAATGCCTGCAGCTGTAATGCTATTACAGCTTGGCAGCCTCTCTAACCTAATGATGACAAACACTGCAGCATTCCTTATCTGCTGTTTGCCAAAAAAACTCCCAATAATTATTTGGGGGAGAGGGGGGAAAAAAAAAAAAAGTGATTTGTCTGCTCTTTTTTTCCATGCCTTTTTTTTTTTTACCTTTAAAAGGCTCAGGAAGAAGGAACTGGGAGGATGGGAAGTTTAGGAAAGGGCTGGCTTTGATGCCAGCTACAAGGTAAAGACCACATTGGTAAAGCACAGCCCATGTCCTACACCTTCCCCAGCCCTTCTCCTGCCTCCTACTTCTCCTGCCTTTTCCCCAGATTCATTTATTACAAAGTATATTTCCTTTCATCTCAGCTTTGGGGCAGGGACTTGTGTTTGGCAGAAATGCTTCTGGGTGATGGTTTCAGTGCTGTCCTCTTCAGTGTTGCTCTCTGGGCTTTCATGCTCATCTTTTGACAGGATATACATATCTGAGTGATAAAATGGGGTATTCTGTGCCTCGACATAATCTATATTTTTCTGGCAATGCCAGATTGGTGTTTGAACTTAAGATTTTGCCCAGTAGCTGTATATTCCCTGGAAAAAATGCCTGTAACAGAGTAGTTGCAGACCTGAGTTCTGCAATACCATGTTTTGGTGGGTGCCTGCCTCCAGCAGAACCACAGGATTTGTTCCTGGGAAGGGCCAAAAGAACACCCTCTGGAAAGCCAGGGAGACAGCGCTTTCACAGGGTGGCAACATGGCATTTCCTCATTGTTCCCTGGCACAAGCTCAGCTTTTCATTATCTTGTTAAAGCAAACAGAGCTGGGACAATAAGCTCTGTTTGCCCATGGAGCAGAACTGGCTCCTGGCACGTGGCCGCTGCTGCTGCAGCCCAGGTGATGGGTGACCCCAGGTGACAGGAATATCCCAGAGGTGGGGCTGGGTGTCCCAGGGGGTGAAAGAGCTCCGTGAAGGGCTTCATGATGAGCCTGGCATGTGGCTTTTCCAGTCTGAGAAGCTTTCTACCAGGGAGGCAGGGGTTGGCACAGGCAGTGTGCCAAGCTGGCCTGCCAGCTCTGTCTCTCCAGACAGAAAATGGGAAGAGTAAAGCTCGTAAAACTCCCGTAATAGCTCTGGGTTTGGCTGCTGCAGAAAGCCCTGCTACTTTCCTCTCTTCAGCTTACTTCCTTTTCAGACATCCCATGGGCTCCTGAGAGACAGCAGGGAGCACAGGCCTGGGATGGGTTTTGCAGTGGCCAAGCATCCACACTCCAATCCTTTATTTTGGGCTCTGTGAGTCAAGGCAGAGCAAGAGTTTAGGAACCATTCGGAAAATAAACTCACAGCAGCACATCGGGAGCTCGCTGAGGTGTAGGAAAGGTATCCAGCTTCCCTTGTGAAGCTGCCCCTCCCTCCTCTTCCCACTTTCTGGCTTATTAATAAACCTCTGTTAATTAAGGCTCAGCTCTCATTGCTAGAAGGTATCGCCGTGTTTGGGAGCTCAGCAGGATTAAATATTATTAGGTGTTCTTGGATAATAGGAATGCCTCTGTGATCGGAGCCTGATCTTTGGTGGCTGGCCTGTAAACTGAAGCTATGAAACTGAGAGAAAGTGGGGGTTTTTTGTGTAGTTAATGAGTTTGGAGAGAGAGAGAAAAAAAAATCTGTTTTCAGTAGCAGAACTTTCCTTAACCTCACCGTGAGCTGCCTCTGGAAAACAGGGAGCAGCAGGTGACAGGAGATGTGACAGACCAAATGCAGGCGCTTTTTTTTGCTGAGATCAGCTGAAGTTTGCCTGGTTTGTGACCCCTTTCCCACATGTGCTCTGTGCTGAGCCCTTGGCCCTGGGAGAGCCCCTGGCCTGGAGTGTGAGCAGGGCATTTTCATCCCTCTGGCTCTTTCCACGAGGATCCCACAGCAATCGTACAGAGCAGCTGGGGCAGCAGGAGCATGCCGGCTTACAAAGTGAGCAAACATAATATTTACATCAGCAAGACCGCCCGTGTTTGACCAGAAGCTAAACAATTTAAAGGGAAGATTGATTTGTTACATTAAAGGGTAAACCAGGTCAGGGTTATGAAAAGAAGCTTTAAATACCATTCACAAAAGCAACATCCCAAATCCCTGTGCTGCTCTTTCAGAGGTGGAAATGTCACAAAGAGATAATTCAGGCTATGCCACATGAAAGTGGCTGGGATGATGTGCACTTCATCCAGTTCAATACAGCTGGATTGGGAGCTGGGATTGGAATATTCAGGCTGTTTCCAGGTTGTTGGCTGATTTATTACTTATTTTAACTCAGGGGCAGAAAGCTGAGAATTTCCCATAAAATAAGAAGTCGGATTCAGAGAGGCAGCTTGTTTAGATAAGAATGCAGCAACCTAAAATTGTTACAAAGAGCTTATAAAAGCAAACAAAGCGAGCATGAGAGAAATTCAAATTGTTCCCTTCCCCTGCTCCAGTCAAACTTTTAATTGCTGGGAATTCAAAGCAGCTGCAATTTCTGCTGGAAAAGTGCTCTGTTGCATTTTTATGGCAGCTCCTTTTAACTGCAGGAGCCTCAGGAGCAGGATGGGGCCTTGTTGCATGGGTCAGATGGGCTGTGTATTGAGCAGGGAATTTTTGGGAGGTGTGTGGGGGGATGCCAGAAAGGCTCTGGCTGCCTATTAGGCAGCTCATAATATTTCATGGCAGAAAAAAACGAGGGTTATTTGGCCCTGAGTCATGCAATGAATGGCCTTCAGCATGTTTCACCCATTTTCCCATGAGCAGGCTGTGACTTTTTCCTCCCCAAATGAACCATGACAAGCTCCTATCCAAACAGTAATAATAGTAGTAATAACAGTAATTATCCCAGCAGCAATATTAATCATAAACCCCTCTTTTTTTTTTTCTTTTTAATTCACTGCTCTCAAGGGCACTGAGCCACTGGTTGTTGCTGCCTGGACTGCTCTGCAGGGATCCTGCTGCTCCAGGACCTTCCTGGCCAGGAGCTTGATGATCCTGAGCTTGCCTGGGGTGCACTGAGACCTGTGGGGCACAATTTGGGCATTCCAAGCTGGTGGAGCTCCATATGCTTGGTCCTTTTTGCTCTCAGGAATGCCCAACAGGTCCGGCTCTGCCGCGTGGGTGCCCTCTCCCACTCTCCAAACCCCAGCAGCCTTGCCAGGAGGGAATGAAATCATCCTCTGATACCAGTGAAGTAACCCCCAGCCTCAGGCGCTGCTCTGAGGTGTTGCCCTGTGTGTTGCCAAAGCTCTCTGGGTGCAGGGACAGGGTGAGACACTCATGGCAGGGATGATGAAGCTCATCCAATGGGAAAGGGCAGCTGGATTGAAAAAGCAGCATTCTGGACTGATACGCTGCTGCTTGGGAGCTTTTTATCCTCTTAGTCTCTTTTTCCCCTTTGCTCTCCCAAAAGCAGCCCGTCTGGAATCAATGTCTTTAGAGGCCTAAACGCCAGCAGATTTGGGAAGGCTGCAGCAGGAGGCCATGCTGATCCATGGGCAGCACATGGAAGGGTTCCTAACCAAGCCAAGGAAATGCAGCCCCCATCCCAGTGCTGTTCTGGACGCTTAACACCGCAGCAATTCATCACTTTGTAAATATCTTCTGGTTTATTACATAAGCAATAAGCACTTTGTCGGAAATTGCATAACTTATAATCCAATTAAACAGTAATTACATTGTAATGGCTTTGTAACTATGGCATTAATTAACTTTTATTGCCCTGTGAATTAAGCATGGTATTGATATGGAATTGGGAGCAGACAGCTGGCTCTGGTGGCAGCAGGAGAGGGCAAGAAGCCCCAAAAGCTGCTAGTGAGATCATCAGGATCTGTGGTCACATAGCTGGCCTTAGTAAGAGGGTGTTTTGTCCAAGCTGTGAGCATCCTGTTCCTCCTGGAGAGGCCTGTTTCCCCATGGGAGAGAAGGGTCCTGCTAGCCAGGGGTTTCTGGGGACACAGGTTTCTGACATGGAGCTGGTGACTGGTGGAGAAGTGGGAAGCTGGTTCCGTGTGAGGAGAGCTGCTGCATACCCACACATTAATGTTCATCCACACCAAGCACCCAACTCACCCACGGCCTGCAGGTGCTCAGGAGGTGGGAGCCATGGCCAAGGTCCTCCGAGGTGCTCTGATCCCTATCACCCCTTTCTCAGGGCAGGATCTGCAGCTCACTACTGCAAAATCCTCCTCCTGGAGAGGGTTCCTTAGCTGAGGATGGTGCTTCGGGTGGAGCAGGAGGTAAATCCTGCCTGTGTTCATCACCCCCACTTAGGGCCAGGGATTGGGTGGCTGAGTGTGCGTGAGGGCATTGGCACTTCCTGGGACAAGCAATGCTCTGGATGGGATGAGAGGCTTTTCCTGAGTTCAAGCAGGGAGCCAGCAAGTTGAATCCTTGATAGCCAAACTGAGGCGCCAAACTGACCAAATACAGCTGCTTCATTGCTAGGGGGATTCTGTCCACCTGCATCGATGCTCCGTGATACCTCGGAGGTATCATTTGCAGCCTAAACCTTCCAGGTTTTGGAAACTAAATCTCCAGGTCTCACGGGGTTTGCCTCTCCGGTTCCTGAACACACAGCAGGCAGGTCTGATGAAAGGTTAGAATTTATTGCTGAGGCTTTAGAAACGTGTTCCTTACACCAGGCATGCTTGGAAATTCGAGAATCAGCCCGGCCTCTCAGGCACTCACAGAACCGGTGGAGTGATGCAGATAGGGAAATGTAACAAAAATAATTATCCTTTTGGTCTGGACTAATCTCTAAATCTCCTCCCCACCTTCTGAACTTTGTTGAACAACCTCTCTGCTCCCTCCTGGGTTTCTGCCTCGCCGGCATCCTCCTGCTTTGCCACGTGTCTGCTCTGAACTCTGCAATTCACCCAGGATGCACAAGGAGCCAGGATTTGGCTCTGCCCTGCCCTGGCTTTTTTTTTTTGTACTGCTTTTTAAAAATTTATACAGGCGTAGTCATTTCATTAAAATCACAGTTTACATGTGCAAAAGAACCGTCTTTTTCATTGAAAACGACTCGCTGGGACTCGGCTTTCCCGCAGGCAGAGCAGGCAAGCCGCGGCTGCTGCCGGTGGGCTTCCGATGGTGATGAAACAATTATGGAGACCTGCCACCTTGTGGGAGCCGGGAGATGTGGCAGGACCTCCCCCTCCAGCCCCTCACCTTCTGAGCAGGCTGAGTTTGGGGGCATCTTCAGGCTGGATTTTTGGGATGTGCACCTCTATGGAGATAAGGCACGGGCTGGAGGGAGGGGATGGGCTGTGCTGCGTTTGGTCTTGAGTTAGACTGGGTCCCTCCGGATGCTTCTGTACCCAAAAAGGGGCAGAATAGCTTTAGCCACCAAAAAAAGGGATAAAACCCACCCTCCCTTAGGTGGAGAGGATGAGGAGAAAGAAATAAGTGAAAAGAGATGGTACGAGGTGAGCTGTGGGGACGGGTGATGGGAGTGCCATCCATCATGTTCACTTCCTCCCAATGGGAATTTCCACTCTTCCTCACCAGCAGCGTTCCAGCTCTGTGACTGCCTCAGTGAGAGCCTCCCCAGTGCCCCATCCCCTTGTCCTGGGTCAGTGGTCCATCTTCTGCTCTGCCCTGCTCCAGAGGGCTGTCAGGGGGAAGATGAAGAGCATTTGTAGGAGTCAAAACTAGAGTTTGTGGCAGCTTGGTTTTTCTCCTAGAGAGTTTGTGATCCTGGAAGAGAGGCGGATGTGGTGAGGCATGAAAAGCACTCCCCAGTATTGCTCAGAGGCTTCTCTACTTCTGCTCCCCTCTCCTTTATTGAATTTCCATTTTCTTTTGAATTGGGGTACTTAGTTTTTCTCTCATCTGGATGTCCATCCTCCCATGCCCTGCCACCCTGTGCTCTCACAGCATCCCACTTTCCTGCAGGGATGGGATAGGATGTTGTTACAGGCACCTCTGGCTTCAGGTGGGCAGCAGGCAGCAGGAGGATCATTTTCCTCTGGCAGAATGATCCAGTGTGTGAGCAGCTCCAGTGACCGAGCCAGGGGAAAAAGGAGATGCAGGAAAAAAAACTAGAATGAATTAAGTGATTTCCATAAATAGCTCTGAGCTGTTAAATGAAATACTTTTCATGGCTGGTCGTGAAACATTTACAGGGTTTGTTTAATGCCTGGCTTTTTCCATCTGCCCAGCTCTGCTGGCAGATGTATCCTATTGTTTTGCTTCCCCCATGTCATCCTGGTGGCTGGTGACTGTGCCCGTGGTGGTCTGGGGAGAGGGGAAGGTGTTTATTGTCCAGCAGAGCTGTGCCTGCAGATATGCATTCCTGCCTGGATGCCAGGGCAGGAGGAAAGTGGCAGCCTGGGGGCACATCTCCATGCAACATTTTGGTGCCAGGAGCAGCCTGAGAGCACCCAGCACTGCCCTGCTCCTCATTGGAGCAGAGAGGACTGAGGAAAGGGAGAGGAGCAAGGGGACACATGGAAAAAGCAAAGTGATGGCTCCTGGGTGAGTCTTGGGGTACCACAAGCCTTGGATGGGCACAGCGGGGTGGCAGCCCCTCACCTCACAAAGGGGTACCTGGGCTCAGTGCCACCCCAGGGCTATGACTTGGGCAGTGTGGGCAAGCAGGGCATTACTGGGAGGAATAAAATGAAGCCCCCTCCTGAGTGGGAGGAGGGAGTCAGGGAGGAAATCCTGAAGGAAATTTCCTTTCCTAAAAGGAAAAATATGTTATTTTCCAGATGGCTGCAGGAGGAAAATTCCAGACGGGGCAGGCAGGATCCAGCCATGGGCACTGGGTGCAGTGGGCGTCCTAGTGTCCCTGTAGAAGTGGTGTCCATCTGGAAGGACACAAGAAATGTGCTTATTACCACTTATTTAAATGTTTTAAACCAGCCAGCCAGAACTTGGAGCTCATCCCAGTGAAAACTCGAGTCATGCAAATCTGCTGGTTAACTGGGAATTCATGGGGCATTGAATCCCTGAAGTTTTTTGAGATTTTTTTGGATTAGATTGCTGACACCTCCCGGCTTCCCTGAGGCTGAGCAGGCGAACTCGAGCATCCAGATCCCCCCTGTGCCAGCTAAAACATTTTGGGATGCCCTGGGTCACACCAAAACTTTTTTCTGTGCTGTGGCACATGTGCTTGTACTTCTGACAGGGAGGGGGAGGCAGGAGGAAGAAAGAATAATTAATGACCAAAGATACTTTGCTCGTTTATTTTAACAACTGGAGTTTAGCTTGAATTATTTATGCTGAAGCTTCATAATGCACTAGGAAATGCACTGCAACATATGTCATCCAAAGAATGAAGCCTGGGAAACGTGAAACCATGCTCCAGCCCTATTAAACCTGAGTTTAAGTGGGAAGAGGAGGACCTTTTTATTTTTTTTTTTTCTTTCCAGCAAATTAATAATGTGTGCTGATTAGCACAAAAGAGATTAGCAAGGCTCCTCTCCATGTGCTTTGTTTCGTCAATAGAAAGTTAATTAACAGCCCTCTGCCTTCTGATACCAAGTTATAAGACAACACTCTGGACCTTAATCTTAGATTATGAGTTGGTTTGTTTTCTTTAATTTTAGATACGAGCTGGCCAGGAGTTGTTTTCAAAGTTTGGATTTACTCATGCTTTCTGTATTTCAGGGTGATGCTGCATGGGGTAAAGCATTGGAGCTCTCTCTTCCAGCATGAAATTATGACCTGTTTTACCCCCAAAATGTTATTAAAATGGTATGTGGAAAATTTGAGACATGCCACAGATAAGCAGGAGTGATAACAGACCAAAAAATACAGCATGGCTTGCGAGCCAGAGAAGCTCTAAAGCCTTTTCATTAACAGGATAAAGCTGTGTAAAGTAAGAACCTTACCCTGTTAGAGCCCCCTGGACCCAAAGAGATACAATTACAGAGACTCCAGCCCTAAGGTGCAAATCCCTGGAGTGAGGTAAGGGTTTTCTGAGCTCAGGAAGGAGGGGAAATGTCCAGTTGTGTAGTATTGTGGTGCTAGATCCAACTTAAAAATTAAACAAAGGCTAAATGTCTCGGAAGCTTTGGCACCTGTGAATATGTTCTGCTCCCCCAGATAGACACACTGTTAGAGCGCTTGAAAAAAATGGCATTATACCATGGTCCTTTCTCATGGTGCCTTCAGCCAAGGCCTCTCTTTCCCAAATCCCTCAGTTGTTTGTTTTCCCACATTTGCCTTTACTTTCCCATAATTAGTGCTCTCTCTCTCCATTAAAGCCCTGGCAGAGTTGCAGGCCCCTTCCACATCAAACCTTCTTCTGTCCCGCTGCCCGAGGGGAGAGTCTGGACTGTCAGGTTTTACACCCGAGCACCAGCAAACCTGCCCCAGGTACCACCCAAATTCCTCCTTGCGTTCTTCCCTGCAGGAGACGAGCCCAAGTCCTTCTCCCAGCTTCCCCTCCTGGGTTTCAGCCCTCCCTTTCCAGCCCAGCGTCCAGACCGCCATCCGTGGAGAAACCACAAAGAAGAGAGGCTTCTTGCCCAAATTAAGGGCAAGCCGGGAGCTCCCGGCCTTTGATCCTGCGTGCAGGGAAAATAACTCATCTGGCTGGCAGCAGCTTTGCCCTCCCCTCGCTTAATTAAAGGGAACAAAGAAAAAGTTGCTAATTAAAAGGAACAAGGGAAGGAGGGGGAAGAGCACGTGGGAGGGAGAGAAGGAGAGGCAGAGCAGTGTGTCAGGCAGCGCCGGGACACTGGGACTGGGAAAGAGCTAAAAGCAAAGCTTTGTTGCTCGTGTTACAGGTGCAGGCTGACCTATGCTGCTGGAGCTGGGAAAAGGGGTGCTGCTAAAGCACCCCAGCTCTACAGAGGATTAAATCCGGGGGCAAGGGACAGCCAAAGGAGCTGTCTCAGGGCTCGCATTGCAGGACCTGCTGTGCTGTGATGCTGTTTAATCACAAAGCTGCCTTCTCCCCATCCTCCAGTTGCCCTTTCCAGGATGCAGGAAAACGTGGCCCATGATTTTGGCTGGGTGCCCACTGGGCATGGCTCTGTCTCCCTGCTTATGGCAGTCCATGAAGTGGGGGTGGTTGTGAAAGAGGGACTGTGAAGTGCAGTCATAGAGTGAATTTGGAGGCAAATGAGTGGCGGTACTAATGTGTGAAACATTTGGATCTGGAAAGGTCTTCTGTGACTTTCAGAGAGGAAAAAAAATTGTAGCCTGTAGGTCTAAAATCCTCTTCTAGCTCTTCTTCTAACCTCTCCTGGTTTTAGCTCATGTGCTTGCTCCCAGTGACTTTGCAGAGTCTCTTCCTTCCCAAGGAAGAACGACCTGACAACAAGGATCACAGGCATGGTCACATGCAGGATAGTTACCCCTGCAAAGCTTCAGGTTATAGGCTTATCCTGCTGCCCAGGGAGGCTGGCTTTCCTGTGAGAAAGGTGTGCTGATTTGGGAAGCAGACTGGCCAAAGGAGCACCTCACTCGGGAATGTGTCTCTGGCCAAAGCCAAGGGAAGATGCTCAGGGAGAAGGTAGGAGGCAAAGGATGAGTTTACACCTGCTCATACATAACCTGCCTGCAACTTGCTGTCCCCAGCAGAGATCCATGTGCATCCTCTCATCCTATCCCTGTTCCATGTGTTCCCATGAAGAGCATGTCCTGTGTAGGGCCAGGAGCTGGACTCGGAGATCCTTGTGTGTCCCTTCCAACTCAGGATATTCACAATTCTGTGTTCCCCTTCCAGCTGATGCTGGAGGGCCCTTTCAGAAGCACAAATTAAAGCTGTTTCCATCTTTACCTCCAAGCTGTCCTTGTGCCTGGATTTGTGCATAATTCATGTTTTCAGGCAGATGTGTCCCGCCCCTCCACAGATAATGCCCAGCTCCCACTGAAGTTGTTCCTATCTCTACTGCCATGTGTCTGAATCCTACCACATCATCGGCCAGGGGCATTTTTGGAGGAAGACCCTTGAGCAGTTCTGCATCCTCTCTGGGAAAGTCTCAACTCTTTGGGGGGATTTTTGTGTTTTTGTTATGATGGTGACAATTTTACTCCTTGTTGTCTTCCCAGTGAGTTATGCTTCATCTGCTAGCAACCTGATGTTGTTCTGACAGACAATATGACCTGCATCAATGGGGTCGAAAAAAATTTAAAAAAACCCCAAAACAACCAAACCTGAAATTTAACGATAAAATAAACAGCCAGGGATGACAGAAAGAGGGGAGAGAATCAGAAGGGTTGCTCAGGGACCCGAGCAGGTGCCAGCAAGCAGACAGGTGGAAAAGCAACACAGGATCATGAGAGGGCAAAAATTTATGGAAGTCAAGGAGAAAAGGAGGGCACAGGGAACTGTAGGGAAGCAGGAAGAGTTTGTGATGATGCCAGGGCAGATTCCTTCTGCATAGTTCCATCTATGTGTGCCAGGAGCACAGGAGTCCAGCTGAAGCTCAGCACTGACCAAATCATCCTGGTCTCCAGGGAAAACACCACTCGCGCCTATTGTTCGGAAAATGCACCCTGTCCCACCTGTCTTGCCATTACAAACAGAGGAGGGACAGGAGACAAGGGAAACATCAACTTCCACCCAGGAGCCATGGAGGAGAATGGCAGGAAGGGTAGGGGGACAGCCCATCTTCCTGCTTCCTTATCTGTCATTAACCCAGGTGCTAACGAAGTGCAACCAGACAGCTTCCTTCACCTGATGGAAAGCTTACAAGGAGCACCAGTGGCTAATGAGGACATTAGAGGCTGATCTCTCCCTTGTCATCCTCCTATCATTTTAATATCAGGCTTCTTTTTCTATAATGTAGATTAATTGGCACCCTTCTGCCTGCAAATACCTCTGACAGTCAAAAATATTTTTGTTTTTCTGAAATTATTTTTCCCACCTAATCAAAACAGTTTCCTTGGATTTGGAAGGGAGGCAAAGAAAAGGAGAGTATCTCTGCTGCAAACCAGAAACAAGACCCAGACAGAGGCTGAGCAGGAAGAAAAAACAGATTTCATTATTCAGTGAGAAAATTGTTCTCGTCCATTCCCTCACTGGGCAAGTGCCATTCCCTCTATGCTCAGTGTGATGGCAAGACAACATGAAAGGAGGCTAAATATGGCAAATAACATGAGGAAAAAGCAGGGGCAAGCGTCATCAAGTGTCTGGCCCTGCAGGCTAAAGGAGCCAAAAGCCCCTTCTCTTTGTATAAATGTCTTTGCTCATTTTTCTCCTGGGGTGAATTTGGCAATCCCTACATTTCCATGTGGTGAGCAGCCACAATCCAAGCCCTTGCTGTCCCACCATTGTGCAGCACCGTTGTGCTCAAAGGGGAAGGGTAATTGCACAGATCCAGACGTTGGCTGTGTCCAGCTGAGGCAAAAGTTGTGATGGTGTGGAAAGGAGCTGTGAGGGAAACCTCCAGCTAATCTTCAGAAGGTTGTCCGAGCAAGGCTGGGTGGAAAATCCAACACAGGAAACTCACAGTCTCCTGAAAGCTGTCTAGAAGCAGGACAGCAAATCTGGCACAATGGTTGATCCATCACTGTTGTGAGGCAGGAAGGGTGATTCAGAAAGAGAAACAACGTTGGAGGAGTTTTACAAATATCCCTCAGATTTTGTGGACCAGGCTTCTGGGGAATCCAGCTGGGATTGTGTGGAGCGTGGGCTGAACAGTCCAAGGCAAAGCTGTTCTCTTGGTGCATCCATGTGTCCGTAGGATGTGTAGGTGGGGGAAGGACGCACAGCCTCGAGGATCAAGGACTGGCTTGGCCATGGATCTCATTCCATAGGCAATATGTACGCACCTGACATCTGCCAGTGGGCTGAACTCGAGTGCAGCTGGTGACAGCCGTGACAGCTCCAGGCGGGACTTTGGGATCAATGGTTTTATGCTGCGAGAATTATTTTCCACTCCTGAGCATGCAATTCTGAGGTAATGCTTCCCATTAATAAGGGAAAAAACAGGTTTTTGCAACCTTGGATGCTCTTCGTATTTCTCATTACTGGTGCCCTAATTGTGTCCCCAGAAAGAAAAAGCAAGATTCTTTTACACCTGACTAATTCTGCTGCTGTTACTCAGTGCTGCTTTCACACCACTTCCTAAGCCTGCCAAGACACCCTTGAACCTGTTTAGAAAAGGTTAGGATGCTAATTAAGAAAAGGTATTCCCCCCACCCGAAACCTGAGGGAGAGATGCAGAAAAGCTGGGGTTGGATCTATTATTGCTCTTTCTCCTTTTCCTGTGTTATGAGATGTGTGTCCCACTTTTCCCTGGGGGAATCTGCTGCTTCTGCAGGCCTCATGTGCCAATGTGGATATGGGACAAGAGGTTAATTTGCAGCCCTGTGATGCACGAGCTTTCCCTTTGCACAAATATTGATCCAAGGCTGTTCAAATATCCATCCTGGCTGGAATAGCGGCAGTGTGATATTGCTGCTGGAGATGCACAAGGACATCGGAGGGGAAGGGAACGGGGAAAGAAAGGAGAGCTGGGTAGAGCTGCCGGTTGGCATCCATGTTTTCACCCTCTCCCCTCCCTTCCCAACTTAAATTTCTTTTTATTGACATTTGTCTCACTGGGCCGAGCAATCTTTCAAAGGAGAGGGAAACAGGAACGTTGTTCCACCCTGGGCATTCATTAGACGATATTGTTTCAGCACTTGAGTTGTCTGAGCTGCCTGGGCAGCATTTAGGAGAAGGTTAAATAGAGCTGTTGAGTTCTGGGCAAACAAATCTCCCTTTTCCAGCTTGAAACAGAGGAGAACTTTGGCTCTCCTGCCTCTTGCTCAGAAGAAGAGCCATCAGAGCAGCTTCTTCACTGAAGGAGCGTGAGCAGGGCTGGTTCTGTCCCTCAGCAGCACAAAACCAGTCAGGCTGAGGAGACCCCGAGGTTTTAACCCATCCCAGTGGGTTTTGAGTGTGCCCTGCTTCAGGCGAAACGCCCGCTCCCTCCGCCCAGTGGGCTCCATCTCTCTCCATGCCAGGGCTCTCCAGAATTCCTTCTCCATGAATAATAATGAGAAACCTTTGTAAATTAGCTGATTAGTCAGCTCCCCTAATTAGCTAATTACCCTGCTCTGCTTTCACTGGCGCTCTCCCGTTGTTTCCCCAACCTCAGGTTGACGGAACGAGCACGCACGTGGCTGCGCTGAGATCTTATCCTGCTTCGAGGGCTTTAAACTTTCATGATTCAGCCGTGTAGGGCTGACACGTGGCTGACCTTACACAACTTCTCTCTTTCAGCCCTTTTCTGTGGAGTGCTGTACCTGCCTCCTGTGCCAGGGACTGGGAGTGCCGGCTTATGCAACCGTTCCCTCCTCCGTCCCCGCTGCCAGCAGCTATTCCCGTTAAGCTCCGATCCATCTCCCTGCTCCCTGTGACATCTTGCCGTTGCCTACGGATCCAGCAGGTTTCCCCCAAAAGCTGGAGGAGAGGGGATGTGTTGTCTGGAGCTGGTGAGGTGTGAAGGCACGACAGCAGTCGTGCGGGGTCAGACCAGGCGTCACCCAGACACGAGATCCTGTCTCTGATTCTGGCAACAGTTTGTTCCTGGAAGCCTGTGTAAGTCCAGAGTCACCAGCAGTGGGGATTCTCCCAAATACTTCCCCAGCCTCCTGTAGTTTGTAGATCAGGGACCTCCTCACCCACAAGCAAAGTGTTTGTACGTAACAGCTTCTGCACACAAGCTCTTGGCTAGAAAAATCCAGATATTTTTTATTAAATCTTCCAAGCTCCAGGGAGGCACCATTCCTCTGTTGAGTAGTCCCATGGCATAGAGACAGGCTGGGTACAAAAATAGCTCATTTAGTTTGTTCTGAACTGGTGAGTTTCCTCTAATGCCCCCAGTCCTTGCTCCAGGAGAGATGGAAACAGCTTTTTTTGTGATTCTCAGATCTTTGCCGTGTCCCTGTCTGAGGCTGTGGAGCCCATACCCAGCTAACATTCCCTGTTCCTTTGATCATCTCGTTGCTACCCTCTGAAGCTGCTGCTCCCTGAATATGTGATAGTTACCCCATAACCTTCAGATGGGGAGTAGGGGGACACAACTTCATGGAGAATTCAAGGCCGGGACAGTGCTTTCTGTATTGTCTTTTGCTCTTCGCCCTCTGCAAGTCTCTTCCTTGATCCTCCGTGGAAATTTATGAGCATGACAGAAACCTGAGAGAGTCAAGGAGAGGAGGCTGTCTTGGTCAGGGGGGCCCAGGAAGGGAAACTTCAGGGGGAAAGTTAATGGATTGTGAAAGGGAGAGAGAAGCATTAATGGGAGAGCAAAAAAAACAAGGGAAGTGCCAGGAGAAAAAAAGCCCTGATAATCTTCAGGTGGACATTTTTATGTGGCTTTGGCTGTCGTCCATGTGGTACATCTGTCCCTTCTGCAGGGAAGGTGTGGGAGATAAGGAGGCACTGCAGGTCACACCACAGTGGAGACCGTCCCCTCACCAGGAGCTGCACAGAGGAAGCTGGTTTCATTCCAGCAGCATCTTGGAGCCTCTTCTGAGGTATTTTGGGTTGACTACAAGTGTAGGTGACATGCAGGGGTTGTAAGGAAAGACCCTCCTCACTCCACACTTGGTGTTGGCTTTGAGGGCGCTGTTAAGTTGACTTTACTCTTTTGTTGTTGTCACATCATCCTCCTGAAGGGCTCAGTGATGACCCTGTCTGCAATTGGGGGCAGGATCCGCCCCCTCCTGCTCCTGCCCTGCCTTTCCCATTTACAGATAGAAATGAAGTCTGTGGTACAAACCCTTAAGCTGGTTTTAGACACTTGAGACCTGGAAGTCCTTAAGCACATTAGCAGCTGGAGGTCCATTATTATTCATTGAATCTCTCTGGGCCGATTGGATTCCTCCTTTTAATATTGTGCATTTCCCTCTGTCCTTTTATCACAGAAGAAAGAAAGAAAAAGGGTGAGAGACACAGCAATCATGTTATCTCATTACTCATCCTGGCCCATGAATGGGACACAGGCTGGAGTCTGCTCTTCCCCTCCAGCAAAAGGAGGGAGAGGTGCCCATTTTACATATTAATGGCAAAATGTCATCCCCCAGCTTCTATCTTCCTTAGCACACCGCAGTTAATAATTCACATTTCATTAACATGTCTGCCCAGCCTCATGATATTTCCCTTCTGTCAATGAAGAGATATTGGGAAAGCTTAGAGGAGCGGGAATTGGGGCAGGACCAGCTGAAGCAGCTGCTTTCAGAGCAGAGGAGTTTTGGGCTCTCCTCTCTGCGTTTATGTATCAGATGTGCCAGGGTCACAGCTCCTCACCAGCTCCTCAAGAAGCAGAGAAGGTTTCCTCCAGCCTGACAACATCCCGTTGGCCAAGCAGGAATAGGGCAGGAGAAGTGTTGTGGACTATCACAATGTGGCCTGGCGGTAGTGACAGAGAGGAGGGAGTTTGGGACATGAAAGCAGGGCCATGCCACACTTGTAGGTCAAGCCTTGAGCTCACCACACTCTCAGAGCACCAAGCCATGGGCAGGAGTGGATTTGGAGGGGGTTAAACCAACCATACCCGTGGAGAAGTTGGCCATACAAGTCCTGCTGCCAGCTTAAAGAATTTTACATGAGGAATCTTGTCTCTTGAGCTTGGTTTTCCACACACTGAAACATTAATCAACTTTTGAACCATGTACTCTATGAAATATTCATCTTTTCTCCTTGCAAAAAACAAACCAGAAACCCCAGCTATCTTCAAAGCTGTCTCGTGGCGTTCCATGCTCTGATCCTTTAGGAATTGCTGTGTCATTTTCACCTAAGTCTATTCTGTGATTGCTCAAGAGTGAGCGAGCTAAAAGTCACTTCAAGAGGGACTTCACTGGTGTGTCTGAGTTTGAGAGAAAAGTAGGTTTTTGCTTGGAATTTGCTGGCCAGACCCAGGCTGGGTTTTTTTTTTTCCCTGAAGGAGAAGAAAGGGGTTTAATGCCATTTTCAAACCTAATTTCGTGGGGAGTCAATTCATGCTGTGATGCATCAGCAGGTGGTTTCTTGATTAAAATGTTGGAAGAGAAAGCAGCTTAGATCAGCCACCCTTGACAGGGGAAGATTCTGTCCCGCTGGTCCTTTAAACTGGTGGAAAACCCTTCCCCAGCAGGCATTGATGTCTTTCAGGAGAGGCAAGAGCCGTGAGTCTTGAAGGGATGATCTTTCCCTTCACAGAGATGTGCAAATATATCCTCAGCAAGGCTGCTCCTCTCAAACTTACTAAACTACGTCTGCTTGGAAAGGAGCCCTCACAAATGATTGTAAAACAAAAGAAAATAAAAGACCAGATATAAAATGTCCCTTCCATTAGCAGACCTTAAGGCACTTTTAGAAACATTGGATGAATGAAGTCTGTTCCTTGCCCTGTCTTGGGTAAACAAATCCATCCTGTCCTTCAGCTTGCTCTTGCAGTAATGTCATAATCCCACCTTTATTACATCACTGTTGTCATGGAAATAACTGTGATTTCATAAAGTCTCCGTAATGACTTTACCACAAGATCCATTAGGATGGGAAGATGGATTGTGAAGGCTAGAAAAATGCTTTCTTTAAGCAAATGCATACTGGATAATTAACAAATGCGGCAAAGGGAAGGAATGGAAATTGGATGGGAAAAAATAAATGGATCCATCTTTAACATGGGCTATTTATGAACATTTTCTTTGATTTCGTTTCAAATGGCACAAAGGCACTATTATAATACTCCAAATCAGTCTAGATACTGATTTGGAGTATTATATTATCCCATACTTCAGGGCATAGTCAGCACATGTTGAACAAAAAGCTGAGCCTTGCCCTAACCTTTTCCCTCTGAGATTCCTCAGGCTTTGAAATAAAGGTTTTGGGCTTTTCCTAGTGGCCCGAGAGCCTCCTGCTTTACCTTTGCCTGGCTGAATGGAGGAGTAGGTTGGACACATGCTGAGGAGGAAGATCCTGGGGGCTATCCTGGCCAGGAAGCCTTTTACGTCTCCAGGGTCTTTGGATCTGCCTGGATGAGGGAGCTTGGAGTGGGCAACCCCTCCAAGGACGAAGAGGTGCTTGATGCTGGGATCCTGAATATCTGGAGGAAGCAGATGGTGGGATTAAACCTTAGGTAAGTGGAAACTGGGCTACAAAGTGGCAAAGAAACTGCTTTGGCTTGAGTCTCGTTCAAGGCATTGAAGGAAGGCTGTGTAAACACCCCGTGAAGTGCCCAGAGGTGCAGCGCTGGATGTAATTCCTGCCTGGAATGCCCCTTGCACGTGCCCCTTGCATTGCACCCTCAAAGTACAAAGAGGGTGGCTGCTGCCCATTTCCCTGAAAAGAGACACGTGCAGGTGATTAAAGGCTTGATGGAATATCAGCGCATCGAAGTGACCTTGCACTGACGGTGACTGCACAGAGGGATTCCCACTCTGGCTTCTTCTCCCCAAGAACCTTCTGATGCAGATGGCTTTTTCCTTATTTCTGCTTCCCTTAGGTGCATCTCAATCCCTTATTGAGATGTATTTATTCTTAATTTCTGGAGAATAATTGTGTATTGGTGATGATGAGGCACACGTTGCTTGCTGAACAGTCTGGCCCATGGTGAGGGAGGAGGCTGCAAAGCGCTGGCAGTGGATTCCTGCTCTAATCTGTGCAATCTCTTCCCTCCTGTTGAAATGCCCTTGTGGCATAGCTGGCAGCACCTGGGGACACTGAGGGAACGAGGAGGAGCAGGGCACTGGGGTTCAGGGAGGAGGTGTGGGAACACCGTGCTTGGGAAATGCACAGGCACTGCAGGGAAATGCTCGGCTGAAGGCTGCTGCTTCAGTGCTGAAACACCTCTGGGTGAGCAGGGGCTGTTTGTGCTGCCCTTGCTTTCAGAGTTCAGCAACTCTCCAGCTCGTCTTTGCCAGCGCTGCCTGGCCTGGGAGCAGGGATGCAGAAAAGCACTTGAGCTAATTGAAGTGGTCACATCCTCGCCAGCAGCACTTCCCACATTAGCCAAATTTGATCTAAAACTAATCTCCTGGTCAAGACAAATCTCTTCTCTGCAATCCTCTTATTATATTTACATATTGGAATTCAGGGATGGTTGCTGAACTGGGCCATGGTGACTTGTGGGGATGGCTCCTGAAGTCCCTGGCACTGCTGGCTGGAGCGGGCACAAGGCATTAGTGACTCCTGCATTCCCTAAATCCCTGTCTGCCCTGAAGGGCTCTGAGGAGTGGTGTAACTGGAGCCCAGTTCAGCTGTTTAAAGCAGTCTTGAGCTGATAAATCCTGTGTCCTCCTGGTATGTGAAAAATACCAGCTAAGGGAAGAAAAGCCCTGCGGTTGGACTGGACACAGATATATGATGATCAGTGAACATTATCTTGTTAATCAGATCTTGCCTAACTTTAATTGCCAGCACTGTTACTGACTGCTGTCAGACCCATGATGGAGACAGAACATGACTTGGCTTTGAGAAATGACAACTTTTGGTGATTAATTATTGCTGCCAGTCACGTGCAGTTTTTAATGATCTCCTGGGATGTCTGGCTGGAACGAGAGGAGACAGTAGGAGCCCTTTGTCCTGATGGGGCTCCAGCTTTGGCTGTACAACCTGGCCAGACAAAATTCTTGCTGCACCGTCAGCCACCCATTGTGGAGCATGACAGTGAGAGCAGCCAGCCTCAGGTTGTGCCAGGGGAGGTTTAGATTGGATATTGGGAAAAATTTCTTCACAGAGAGGGTTGTCAAGCCCTGGGACAGGCTGTTCAGGTAGAGTCACCATCCCTGGAGGGATTTAAAAGCAGTATAGATGTGGCATTTGGGGACATGGGCAGTGGTGGGCTTGGCAGTGATGGGGGAACAGTTGTACCTGAGGATCTGAGAGGGTTTCTCAAACTAAACAGCTCCATGTTTCTCCCTTCTTTCTGGCAGGGACAGGGCAGGGTAATGTGAGGTCTGGAGCATTTGTTACAGTTCATAAAACCAATGTGTTAAGGGGAGAGAATTATTCTGTCTGCCACAAGTGTAGTGAAGCAGGTGCTGACAGGGGAGGGAAGAGATTGGCACAGTCAAAATGGGAATCACCTCACCCCTTCCCATGGGAATACCTCAGCCCCACCTATAAACCAGCTCTTGGACACATCCCAAGTTGCCTTCAGGTTCTTTGCTGGAAAGCAGCAACATCCCAGTTCTGACTCACGGGCTGGGGAGTAGGAATGCCACATCCTGGGACTCAAACCCCAGCCCTGCTTCCACTTTTTATGCCTCCTGACATCACTTTGGGACTCACCACCTGGGCCATGGAGCTTCAGCAGATAAAGGTGGTCAAGAGGGTTTTCTCCCCAAGCTTTGTATCTGAGTTTGGAAATAGTGAAGGAAGTAAATAGTGTTTTCATTTATTCTGTTTAAAAAATATTATTTAAAAACCCCACGTCAATCAAATGAAATCAGAACCAAACCTCTTTATTGAGGGTAAAACTAAGCATTTTGATTCACCTTGAAATTAATTTGTTGACTTCCAGAACACTGCTTTTGGGGTGTGATTTTTTTACACTGCTAATGATGTTTTACCTCTGCTTAATGAGATCCTGGGGTCTGAAGAACTGGTATTGTGTTGACACCTCACTCCCTTCCTGTGTCTGATCCAAGCTCTGCAGAAGTCAGTGGAAAAGAATGCCTTTAACAGGAGTCAGACCGAGCCTCTAATCTGAGTTTTGTTTGGGCCTGGCAGAGGGATGGGGGGATCCTTTAGGGTGCATCATGAACAGAATCCATCTTCTTCCTTCTCTGAAGTCTCTTCTTGGGCAGCTCTCAAAGAACACCAATTTATTCAGATGGGCTGCTCATTTATTCTGCCTATTTATTACCAGGATGTTTCCTCTTTAAACGTCCTCTGCTTTTGATGAGGTCTGTGAGGAACACTACCTTTGCCAGTGTGGTAATATCCCATGGAGTAGCCAAGGAGCAGCAGGACAGGACTTATCTTGTCTCCCTTGCTGCCCATTCCATCCAGGAGAAGAACTCCTTCCATTGGGAGAGGTGTCCCTGCAGCACCAGGCACATGTGCTTAACACACTCACTTATCCTATTAGCAGTAAGAAAGGACCCTTTTGGCGAATCACCAGAGACAGAAGAACTGCTCCCTGCCAGGGCTGAGGCTAAAATATGTTTCAAACCTAGTCCTGATCTTGAACTTACCCTCCTGTGCTCACTTTGGAGCAGCTTGTGAGACAAACACCTTATTTACCACCTGCAGATGAGTTGCTGAAGTACCCCTTTGGATATCTCCAAGGAGGAATCAGGCATGTCCTGGCCTTCTCCCTGTGTTTAAATGGACTTGGATCATGCAATTTGCGAAAAACACTTTGGAAAGCAGTGACACATTACTGGCATAGGGAGCAATCAGGTTTCCAAGTGTGTCTTTCTTAGGTACAGTCACCTTCACACTCCTCAGTGTATTCATAAAGGACACCCTGGGCCTCACAGAGTGGGATGGAGAAGGGAGAACATGGACAACTTTTTTTTTTTTTTTCTTATAGGATGAAGTTCAGGAAACTCTGACTTGTCTTTTTTTCCTGACTAAAAGCATCCAGCTGCTGCCATGATTTTGCTATCAGAGCCTCTGTTCTAGGCAAGGGAAACAACCAATGCCCCTGCAACTCCCTTCCCTCTCCCTAAGCCGTAGCTGTCCCATCCTTGGAAGTGTCCAAGGCCAGGCTGGATAGGGCTTTGATGAACTTGGTGTGGAAGGTGGCAGGTGGAATTAGATGATTTTAGGAGTCGCTTCCAATTCATGCCATTCTAAGACACCTGGCTCAGGATTATCCCTCTCCTGCTGAAGGTGTGCTAAATCTGTGAATGCACTTGTGTATCAGCCTTTAAGGATAATGGGGCTAATTTGCCATAATTTCCCTATCCTTTGGTTTCCCAAGGAGCATTCCTGCCACACTGAAGTCCTGTATTTGCTGTGAGCAGCCACCATCACCCCCCTGTCTCATCCAGGGAGAACAGACGGAGCAGGTCACAGACATTCCAAGTGCAGCTCTCAGCCTGTGGAGCAAACACACGAGGCAGGGGGTCAGCCTCATGGACCTGAACAGGCACTCCTGACCTAAACCTCAGGCTGGGCTGTGAAACCAGCTGAGACTTGTTCCTACAGCACCGCAGGTTTGGAAAGCAAACCTGAGCTTCAGGGAGAACCCGGGCAGCGTTCAGAGAGTCAGGAGGAGCTGGTGGATCTGATTAGCTTGACACGCTGGAGGGGGAAAGTGTGGGATCCCTCCTTCCCTTGCTGTTCCCCTCTCCAGCCCTGGCTCTAATCACAGCTGCCTTGATTCTTGCCAAGAGAAGGGCGAGGAGGAAGGGATGGGTTGGATTCCCCCCCATTGCCTCTCTGCAGAGGGGCCACTGCAGGTCTGAGAGATCAAGAGCTTTCCCCAGAGCGGGGCTTCAGAGGCAGCACAGCCCCAAGCAGTGCAATCCTTTCCTGCTTCCCTTTTCTATTTTTATTTCATCACCATGTTCAGGACTGAGTGGTAACGAGCAAGTCCCCAGATAACCTGGTCTCCAGCAGCAGCCTCACTTTGCCACTGTGAGGAAAACCTGTTTCTAGCATAGCTCGTCCCCATGTGTGTCCTGCATGATCCCACAGGAGCTGTGGGCTCTTGTAGGGGCCTGGGACAAGACCCAGAGCAAAGGAAACCTCTCTGAATTCACCCCCTGGGGTTCACAGCTCCACAAAGCAAAAGGTTGAAAAATCCCTGGCTTGGAGTCCTGAGTACAGTGAAAAGCCTTGGGAATACACAGCCAGTGATTCGTGTGAGGGAGGATTTTGCTGAGCAATAAGGATTCAGACAAACTTGCAAGAGTGGAAGAGCAGCTTAACGGCAGAGCTGGGTTCATTTGTCAAGCCCCTTCCTGGCTTCTGTACTTAGGAGAGTGAAACAATAATTGGGAGCAAAGCTTAGGTTAATCTAAGCTGAGAACATGCTATTCAGTAGCTTTATTAAAAGGGGTGGGGTGGGGGGAGGCACGGGGCTGCTTTGGCTCGTTTTAATTTTCAGCTTCATCTTTGGTGCTCACGAGTGTTGGAAAATAACCCCGTGCTCCCCCGACTGTGTGAGGAAGGATTCTCAGCTGGAGAAGACGGAGCAGTTGCTCCCTTTCAGAGCAGCCTGCTGAGTGCCATTAGACAGCTTGTGGAAGAAGGCTCTTAGGTGTGAAAACTGCTTTTCCCCGTGCAGGCTGAAAAGGCCAACGTGACATTTGCAAAGCCCTGGTCAGCGTCATGGGTGTGAAACTTCCCTCTGTCCCCTTTCCAAACCCAACTCCCTGCCAAGCTGTCCCTGAGCATCATCACTTTCCTTCCCACTGCAAGCCAGGAGAAACCTGGCTTCTCCCTCTTGCTTGCTCTCACAGCTGGCTGCCTGTTCCAACATGGATCCTTACTGACCCCCTTGGTGTCTTTTCCGTGGGTTTGATCCATATGGTCCAGGGGGCTTTGCCAGGTCAGTGCTCACCCCAGAGGAGGAATAAATGCCAGCGTCTTCCAAGTCAGGCTGTTTGACTGAAATCGAAGTGGAAGGGAATATATCAGATGGGTGAGGGAGGCAATGGGGAGGGAGGACATCCCCGTCCCCTTCCCTTCCACCTGAGTCTGGTCAGGCTGCCCTGACACCAAGCTGATAAAGGTCTTGCCAAGTGTTGGGTTGTCCCTGGGCTCCTTCAGAGGAATTACAGGACCAAAATTCACAGCTGCTGTGGTGGGAATCTCCCGATATATATGAGCACCTGTCAGGCATTTATCCCTTATGCATTCTTACAGCAGCCTTTACAATAGGTAGACAAAAGCTCCAGCTGCCTCTAGTGACCTTTTAATCACCAAGGGATGCCTTCAGCTAAAAGCCCTGCACCTGAGGTGACAAACACCCAGCTCATTGCTCGGAGCCACTTGGTTTGATGGGAGCTGCAGGATTTGTTGTGTCTCTTGTAGAAGGAGAACACAGCTCTGCATTCCTCTATGCCAATAAAAAAAAATCAGTTCTGGAATACAAGTGTGGCAATGCCTTTCCTGAGTCAGGAAAATCATGGCATGGAGTTATTTTTCATCTGAAGGCCCTCAGGTGGGTACTTGGGTACCATGTTTGCCAGCTGGTGTGAGGGCAGGGTTTGGAGGAAGGCAGGCTGCCTGCAGTCATGCTGGGGGATCAGTTTTCCCTCCTGCACTATTTGGGAGAATCCTTTCGGTTGTATCAGCACCAAAGGAAGGGACAAAGGGCAGTCCACTGAAGATGGATGGTTGTGTTCCAACAGTGGGAAGGGATAAACTTCTTTGCAGGCTCTCAGAGGAGCCCTCTCAGGTCTCCAAAACCGAGGGCAGACCAAATTCTGCTCCAGGAGACACCCAGACTGCAGGGGCCTCCCTAAATAAACTCTAGGATCAGACAAAACAAGAGAGTTACAGCAGTTTGCTCCAGATAAGTGGCTTAAGAGCCTAAACTTCTGTTCTCAGGGAAGTGCAGGTCTCTTTACCGGGTTGGCTGGAAGTGTAGAGAACAGAAGTAGGAAGGAGATAAGCAAAGAGCTTGGTGCTCTAAAGGCCAAATCACTATCTCAGAGTCCCAACCACTGGAAGATGATGTATGAGCATGCAGAGAGATAAGGGCACGGGAGGTCCTGAGATGGTCTCATGCTAATTTAAAGGAAGAAAAAAGAAAAACAAAACTGCTGGAGTCCCACGTATACTCCAAAAAAAAATGCTCGGGTTTTTTGGACCTCTTTTCCCGGCTTCCCACTTGCTGAAGGAAGACAAGGGCTTTGTGTTGATGTAACAGTTGGGCTTCATGACTGAATGAGATCACCTTAGTAAAGGCCTCCTTCTTGCCCGAGAGGGGCTTCCCATGTGGCTTTTATTCCCCATTTTAATGGGAAACTGAGAAGAAATGGGATTAAATTTCTATTTACAGCTATTTACATTGCTGCTCCTCACCTGGGTTTACCACCCCCATATTTTACAACCTAAAACAAGCACTGCCGTGCAGATAATGGGGTTGAAGTGCCAAACAGCTTTGTGCAGGATCTTCTGGAATTCCAGATTGTCGGTGGGCTCCGGCAGTGATGAGACCAATTCGAAGAAAGGGTCCAGCGTGGGATTTTAAAGAGCAGCTAAAAGCCCACCCCTGACTCAGAGCATGGAAAGAGCAGGTTGCTGGGAGGGTGTGTTGGGCTTGCTCTATTTTATTCCCATTCCCAACATTTCTGCTGATGAGCACAGCCTGGGCAGGAGATGGGTTGGATGGACTTTGGGTGTGACTGAGCAGCCACACCGATGTCCCTTAAGGTGTGCACACCTGGCAACAGTGTCGCCACCAGGCTGACAGCAGGGAAGAGTCCTGCACTGGCCCCTTCTCCCTAACACCCTTAGGAAATCCAGGAAGCTTTCTCTTGTAAAGCCTCCTCCAGGTTTTTGTTCCTCCACCAGACACAGCCATAGCTCCCGGGAGCTTCCTGCTCAGCAAAGAGCCAGGTTAAATTCAGTGTTCCTGGGAAATGTCTCTTGATATATTTTACAGTTTAATATTTGTCCTCTGTGAAGCATCTTCCTTTCATGCTAAATGTGCACCTATTATATGCATGGCTTATTTTCAAATTCCTGGAGGAGGCTGGAGGCTCAGTCTGTTTGCAGCACAGAGGAATGCATCCCTCCAGCAGGAAGGCTCCCAGCTTCACAGTGTAGAACTCTCAGCCTTTTCAGCTGGATTTTCCCTGTGCCTCCTGGATTCTTGACTAGAGGTTCCATGTGCAGGCTTTTCTCAAGGGTACAGGCCACGAGCATTAGCCAGAAAAAAAAACATTCTGGAAGGGCAAGGTGTTGGTTTTTTTCCACCTGCTGGGGAAAGCCTTTATCTCTACATTTAAAAACGTGACCTCCTGCAGTCCCTCTGCGGATTGAGGAATCTTATCCCATTGACAGTGATTTTTTTAACCAACTTGCCAGAGCTTGATTTTTCCACTCTTAAAGTTTGGCTAATTTGTCATCGGCTCTGGGGTCCTGCTAAAAGAAAAAAAAAACAAACCTGAAAAACTAGCAAGTCCTAGATTTTTACTTTGCTGATAAGAGTTTGGGATTGGTTTAGGATTGTAGGTTGTAGATGCCCTATCCCTGGAAGTGTTCCATGCTGGGTTGGATGGAGGCCTGAGCAACTTGGCCTAATGAGTGGCATCCCTGCCCATGGCAGTAGGTTGGAACTGGATGATCCTTAAGGTTCCTTCTGACCCAAATTATAGGTTGGAATAAACTCTGTGATTTTTTATATAAAAATCTCCCCCAGTGCTCCTGAATTTCAGTGCAAGCTCTGTTCTCACCTCCTTTGAAAATATCAATCCCTGTTTCCATGCTCCCACTTTTCTCTTGATGAGAATCTGACTGTGTAGGAGAACAATCTCTTCTTGTCCTGTGGAAAATGGACATCCCAGAGAAAATTCCCAGGAGAAACAACTGGTACAAAGTCATGGTGGGAAGCTCTTCCTGCCCTGAGCTGCTCCAGGGTGGAGATCAGGGTTTGGCACCCAAGTGGTCCCACCAGGAGCATTCCCAGTGCAAACCAGCTCTGACCACGACAGGCTCATGGGAAGGTCGCCTTCCCTCGCTGCTCATTCAGGGCTTGCAAGACAAATGTCGAATCTGAATGACTACACTGTGGGCAGCCAGTGCAGAAAATCAATTAAAATACCAAGCAGCTTAGAAACAGGAGCTTTAATTACTCACAAGCAGGTCTTTAAAGGGGAATGAAACCATCAGGCCAGAGTAAGACCTCCTCTGCCCTTGGGCTTTTTGTTCCAGAGGTCTCAGGACGTCTCCATGGAGTGTTTTCCAAGCATCCGGGGTAGGTGGCTGGATCTCTGTGCTGCTTGTTTGGTGGTGTGTGAGCTCTGTCATGCCAGGACACTGGCAGGGAGGGGGATTCCTGCAGGCTGTGGGGGTCTGGTGGTGGCCAGGTGTTGGCAGCTGGGTTTGCAGCAGATGAGGCTGCCTGGCAGGGTGTTCCCATCTCTGTGACTGGGATTTAGGTGTCCCATCCACAGTGAAGGCAGCCCAGTGAGCGTTTTGTCTGTCAGTGGTTTGGATCTGCAAGCCCAGGAGACAAATGCCCCAGCACACGCTGACTTGCTGACAAAGTGATGGGCATTAGAGGGAAAAAACCAATGACAACAACAACAACAACAAAAAAATCAACAAAAACATTAAAAAAAAATCACTTTTCTCAGGGAACACCAAGCTGCAGAGCCTGTTTATCCTGTCTGCCTGTTTATTTGCTTTCTGCTGACTTGCTGCAATGCATCCAACGTGGGCCTTCAGCAACAGCAGGAACCGCAGGGATTTCGGTGGCTCTTCAGTGGCCCAGCTCCTCCTGCCCCTTCAAAGCAGCCCAGAGCCATTTATGGGGCTGTTGCACAACCAGAGCAGCGTGGTAATAACACCCCGAGCGTGGAAAACACAGAACAAAACAAAGCACTGATGAAACTCTTGCAGGCTTTCCAGATGCCTGTCCACATCAATGTCCTGCTGGGAAGCACATAGGGTGAAATAAAGCTCAGTGGGAGCCAGCCAAGGAACGAGCTGAGCTTCTCCTCTCCTTTCCCAGCCCAGTGGAAGAGTCTCAGGACACAAGGCTGCTCTGCAGGATGTGCTGCTGGCTGCCAAAAAGGAGGGAGCCTGGGTTTATTTTTATGTAACTTGGGGAAGGAAAGGCAAGACAAGCTTTGCTTTGTGCTCTGAATCAGAAGTTTGGATGCACAAAGTTTCAGCTCTTCTTTCTGACTCCCTGCCACAAGCAATTCTGAGTCTTCCTGGGGGCTGCCCCATGACTGTCATTCCCCCACCCTAAAAGGAGACAGGATGATTTAAACTCCTTATCTAGAGGCAAAATAACAATAATAATAAAAAAGGAATCTGGTGGAAAGAACAGAGGAGGCTTCTGCCTGCCTGCAGGGAGGAGGACATTTAAAAATATTCCCTGTTGACAGGGGGATGAGTTATTGCAATCCCTGAGCAGCTGGGGGCAGAGCTAAGAAGCTGGGCTGGGCACTGAGGGGGCAAATTTGGGCTGTGCAAAAGGGGTTCCCACCAGTGACTGCTGCTTTTTGGTGTTCCTGGCCTGGATTGCTGCAAAACTTAGTGTGGATGGCTCAGTGTGTTTGCACCGCGGTCTGTGGTTTCCAGGGAATGATGGAGCCAGACTGGGGAGGCTGGAAGGGACCAGCACACTGACACTGTGCTGTCACTGAGAGTGCTGCAGCTCTCTCCTGCTCCGTGATGTTCTCTGCTTTTGTTTTTCCTTTCCAAAGAAACCTCCCAGGCTTGAGGGTACAAAGAACATTCTGAAGGCAAGGAGCTGAACTCACCTCATGGGTTAGGAGTAGCAGTGGGACTCCATCACTTCAAATCTCTTCCTCCTGCTGAGGGGAAAGGACTGAGCGTGCCTTGGAGATCACTGGGGTGGAGTTGGTGCTGCTCTGGGATAAATGGAATGTGACTGTTGGAGAGAGTCCAGAGGAGAGGGCCACGAAGGTGATTAGAAGTTTGGAGCCTCCAATGAGAAGAAGTCCTCTCCTGTGAGGAAAGGCTGAAAGAATTGGGACTGCTCAACCTGGAGAAGAGAAAGCTCCAGGGTGACCTAGTGGTGGTCATTTAGAATCTTCTAAGTACTTAAAGAGGCTACAGAAGAGCTGAAGAGGGATTTTGGACAAGGGGGAATGGGATATTGGGAAATTCTTTCTGGTGAGGGTGGTGAAGCCCTGGCACAGGTTGCCCAGAGAAGCTGTGGCTGCCCCTGGATCCCTAGAAGTGTCCCAGGCCAGGTTGGACAGGGCTCGGAGAACCTGGGATAATGGAAGATGTCCCTGTCCACTCACAGGGAGTGAAACTGGATGATCTTTAAGATCCTTCCAACCCAAACCATTCTGTGATGGTTTTATGACAAGATTATCTCTGGAGGCCCTTCCATGTCTGCATCAGGGACTTGGGATGTGCAATACCCAGCATAACCCCCCACTCCCAGCCGCTGTGCCCAGCTGTCCCAGCTCAGACCTTTGGAGGGCATTATTTGGGCACAGAGCTGTGTGCCACAGCCTTGTCCCCATCCAGAGCCACAGCACTCCGGGTGCTCCCAGTGCCTCAGGAGTGCCCGGGACATGCAGCCCCATCAGAGCTGTGTGGTGACAACACCAGCTGAGGAAGCTTCCCATGTGCTGGAGCCAAAAGATGACATTGCAGAAACAGTCTAGGTCAAAATAAATTGCTTTCTGGCATTCTGAGATTATCTAAACCCTTCTTTTTCCCAGGATGAAAGAGAACAAAGGCTCTTGGCTGCTCAGGAAAGAGCCTGGAATACCATTTTCTGTGAGGCATGAGAGCTTCTTAGGGGTGAGGGTAAACAATGAGGTTTGGGCTTAATTTACTCAGGAAGGGGAGAGGGGAAGCAGAAGCTGCCAGGTTTTGAAGCCTGCCATTCCCGTGTCAATAGCAGCAGGTTGCTGGTGTGGCTGTCACAGGCTGCAGTGTCTTTGCAGGGTATTGACTGGCAGCCCTGGGTGCTTTCTCTAATGGTGCATTGATCTTCCCCGGATCCCTCCCAGCCTGCCCGTGGATCAAAGCGGTGGAAGCGCTGCCCTATCCCTCCTGACAGGGCTGGAGGGGGCTCCCACTCAGCCCTGGCTGCTGGGGGGGATTGTTTGTTTCCAGCACTGGGACTCCCGTGGCCTTTTTCCACTGCCACTGTTGCTGTGTTCCGCAGCTGACATTCCCGAGGCTCCTTCCTCTGCTCCCGCTGTCTCTCTGACAGCAGGTGCCGGAGCGCCTTTGGAGCCAGAGGATGCTGGATGTTTTCAGAACTGGCAGGTTCTGAATCCACCAGCAACTCCCCATCCTGGGTGGATACAGCTGTTGGTAGCTGCTGGAAGCTGCTGGTGGCACCCAACAGCTGTGCCAGGGCTTTAACACCCTCACAGGGAAGAATTTCTTCCCAATATCCCATTTAACCCTGTCCTCTGTCTGCATGAACCCGTTCTTTCTTGTCCAAAGTCCCTTTCCAGCTCTTCTGTAGCCCCTTTAAGTACTAAAAGACCTCTGATGATGGCACTGGTGTTTCCCTTCTCTCTGCTGAGGTACAAAACCATACAGAAAAGGCAACTTACCAACCTATACATGGACTGAAAAAATCATTTAAAATTTGAAAGGGAATACTCCTCTGGGACAAGTGGCAAAGTGAAGTCTTTTTTTATTTTACCAGAGCAGTGTGCTGAGCTTCCACAGCCAAGGATTTTCTTGGAAGTTTCATAAAATCCTAATTTTTTTCTTAGAGTCACAAAATGGTTTGGGTTGTGAAGGGACCTTAAGGATCATCTCATCCCAACCCCCCTACCATGTGCAGGGATTCGTGACTCTGGCTGCTGCAGCCAGGTAACAGAGAAGATTCCTAGGCCTTGGTATAGCACAGAGAGAAAGGAGATATTGAGAGAAAACCAGAATTTTTTTAAGTTCTTAAGGATTTGGAATGCTGACAATCAGCCATAGTTGGAAGCCTGTTCTTTCAAAAGTTCCATGTTATTGCAGTCCATGGAGAACCATGGCATGAAGGGAGAAGAAACTTGATGCAAAACTGAGAGTGCTTTGATTTATCCGTGGAAACACCTTCTTTTAGCAAAGAAAAAATTGAAAAACTTCCATTTTCTCTCCCCCCCAACCCCCAGCTTGTAATAGCACAGCAGATTTGCCTGCTGCTCCAGCTTCTTCCAGCTGCCTTGTGGGATTCTTTGGGAGGAAAGGCCACGCTTCCCACCTCTTCTGTAGAGCTCTGAGTACCTGTGTGTGGGTTGGTTCAGCAACAAACATCTGCAGCTCCCCCCTGCTCGGTGGCACAGGCGCATCCTGCGTGGCAGGAGCAGCACGGAGCAGCAGGATGGGCTGCCTGGTCCCTTGCCAGGTGAGTTGGCAGGAACCTGCACATCACTCCTTGAAATTCTCCACGGGGTTTGATGGATGCGGAACATTTTGGGTCTGTTTAATTGGCAGGTTTTGGCCAAGCAGGGACTTGGGCAGGAGGCTCTCACCTCTCCCTAGGGAATTCCCAGGGCTGGCAGGAGCTGTGGGGGAACAATCCCTTGGATATTTTTATTTCTGAATTTTGTGTTTGGAGCAAACATTTCCACGTGGGCTGAATTTTAAAAGGGTCACGCTTGGTTATCCTCATCCAACAGTAAAAGCTGAAACTTGGCTTTTCCCACCTCCACCTTGGGAAATTGAAGCTGTGTTATAAATGGCTCCTTAATTTTCACACACTGGTCCCTCAGTGTGTGAAAAACAAAAGTTTTCCTGACAGAAAACCGCCCTCAATTTTGCATCACATTTCTTCTGGAAGTAAAAGGTTTCCTTCCAAGGGGGAAAGGCAGGTCAGCCTTGTTCTGGTGGATACAAACACCTTTCAAGCTGCTCTTGGAGCCTCCCAGCAGGAGTTGTGGGGACCTAAAGATTTATCTTTAAGCTACAGCCCCTTCTCCTTCAATTCCCAAGCAGGAGAAAAGCACTTGCTAAAATGAACTCAGGAAAAAAAAACCTGCTGGGGGACTGAAGCTGAAAGTCACCTTTTTGGGAGGAATCAGAGCTTCCAGAGAGAATCCCAGTTCTCATCCACAACTAATAGAGAGGAAATTTCCCTAGGAAATAGCAGCATGGACCTGAGAGCATTAAACTGGAACTTCACACCAATTAATAGCCACATAATTACAACTCATCTCCTCCTACTTGCTGCTGACTTCCCTGTGTAATTTTCTTTTAATTTTTGCTTAATAGGTACGCAGGAAAGATGAGTTACTCGGTGTGCTATTTGCATTTGATATGTGGTAGACTCAGCAGTAGGGAAGACTGATGCCCTCCATCCATCCTGGATCAACCTCTGGGTGTGAGGAGCATGCTGGAGGGCCTGATGGTGCTTCTCAGTTTGCCAGGGGATGGAGAAACTTAAGGAAAATGGAAGGGGAAAGAAGTCAGGGCTGGACACAAAATGCAAAATGGTGAGTAGAGCCAGGTGCTGCTTCCACAGGATCACAGATTTTCCTCCCCCAGGCCCTTACTCTGCTCTGGGTCTGTTGTAGCAGCCAGAACCTGCTGGTCTTGCTCATTTTCACATCTGAGAATGCAAAACTGGCATCTTCTTCACCCATAAGAGCAGCCCTCTCCGTTGCAGAGGGAGGAGTGATTTGCCGTGGCACAGGGTGCACAGAGGAGCTGTGGCTGCCCCTGGATCCCTGAAAGTGTCCAGAGCCAGATTGGACATTGGGGCTTGGAAGCAACCTGGGATAGTGGAAGGTGTCCCTGCTCATGGCAGGGGGTTGGAGCAAGATGGCCTTAAAAGTCCCTTCCCACCCAAACCATCCTGTGATTCTGTGATTCCATGCCAGCCCTGACATAAAAGGAAGAGAAACTTCCAGCAGACAGGCTCTGCCATACCAATTCCAAGGAGGCAAAAAGAAAAAGAAGAAAGCAGAATTGCAGACTTTCACGAGCAATAAATTAAAGCAGTGCACAGGGTCTGTTTTGGTTCCCAGGCACAAACACCAAGTCTCAGCTCTCACCCTGACTGCTCTCTGATAACGGTGGTGCCCATAGGCTAAGCTCAGCCTGGGGGAGATATGCAAAAGAGGGAAAGAAATAAAAAGCACCAATCTTGTGTAGCCTGGTAAATGTAATTTCAGGTGTCTTTACTCCTGTTCCCTGGCTTCCACGAATTAATTCTGGAGAAGGAAAAACTCCAAAGGTCTGAGTCGCACTACCCTGGAAGTGGTGGGAGCTGGGAGCTGCTCTGCAAACTCACCTGTGTTAGGCAGTGGGTGCTGCCCAGGGAGCAGGGATTTCAGGGAGTCATGGAGTTGTCTGGGTTGAATCTTTAAAGCTCATTGTGTTCCAAACCTCCTGCCATAGGCAGGGGCATGGGTGCTCTGAGCCCCGTCCAACCTGGATGCTTTCAGGGATGGGACAGCCACAGCTTCTTCTGAACAGCCTGGGCCAGGGCCTCACCACCCTCACAGGGAAGAATTCCTTCCCAACATCCCATCTAACCCTGCCCTCTGGCAGTGGGAAGCCATTCCCCCTTGTCCTGACAGTCCAGGCCCTTGTCACAAGTCCCTCTCAACACCTCTTGGAGCCCTTCAGGCACTGGAAGGAGCTCTAACTTCTCTCTGAAGCTTCTTTTCTCCAGGCTGAACAATCCCACTTCTCCGAGCCTTTCCCAATAGGATACACGCTCCTTCCCTTTCATCATCTTCATGTCTTGCCCCTGAATTTGCTCCAAAAGTCCTGTCCTGTCCCTTATCCCAGGGCATGTCATTTCCCTTCTGCTCCACAGGGTTTGATCCCTCTCCCTGATGGACTTGTTAAGGTAATGAGACAACGGCTGCCAACACAGGCGTTCATTTAATAAGTATGCTAATTGGTATTGTCCAACCTGTGGCAGGCATTTTGTCATGTGCCAATCAGGAGTGCCCGAGAGCTGCTCCAGATCCAAGGAAATGCCCAGGCAGGGGTAGAGTGAGCATAGGGGTGTGTCAGGCCCTGGCAGTCAGCCCTGTAATCATCCAGGGCTTGCCTGTGATGGATTAATGTCATTGGTATCAGCCACAAATGGTGTTTTTAGTTATGCCATCAGAGGTGTGGGAGGTGGGATAAAACAGCTGGATATGATGCCTTGGGAAGGCTGACCTGGAACAGAGACTGGACAGAGCTGGAGAATAAAGTAGGTATTTATTGAAAGGCTTTTAAGGGTAGACCTTGGGCAGGACAGGGCCTGGCCAGGGCTACACCCAGGGTGGACTAAAAATGGTCACAAAATGGATGACCAGTCACCAAGTCTTATATTTTTATAAGTTTTGGTCCGTTTGCATATTGGAGTTTAATTGTCCAATTACAGCTCCAGGTGGTGAGGTCCCATCCTTCTTGTTCCTCCCTTCACCCCACTGTTGTTTATGCTTTTGGGCCTGAAAGTTTTCCTTGGTCTTCAGCAAGAAAAGGATTTGTTTTGTCTACCTACTCTGTGAAGAGAGCTTACCAGCACTGAATATGAGGCTCAGAACTGCACCCCTAGGCAGCACAGAATCTGAAAAACATGAAAGTTAAGACTTAAGGCATCATTTCCTCCCTGCAGGAGACAGTTAGGGCAGACCAGACAGGATCATGGCTGTGGAGGAGAGTCCTTGGAGTCAGCTGCACCTGGTGGCAGAGCTTATGCTGAGCGCAGAAAAAGGGACAAATGGCCATCCTCAGCTGCTGCTGTTCCCCCAGGACGTTCCATCCTGGCCCATCCTCCTCCTGCAGCCCCATTTCACCCAGTGTATCCAAGAAAAAGTGTTAGCCCTTCCCCATTTATCGCTTCCCCAGAAATTTACTGCAATACGTTCTCCTTTCCCGATTTTTCTCTTCTGTTCCTCTGGCAGCTGCTCAGCTGCTCTCATTTGTCTGGGGTGCTTTATTTATTGCCACCATTAATTAATTTCTTTTGGCTAGGAAGGACACATCCTCTGGGATTGTCTGTGTGCTGGAGACCATTACTGCATCGGTGTCACAAAAGTCCCTGGCTGCTCCTGGCCCGCCACAATTAATCAAAGTGGCGCCACTCAGGCCCACGTTTAACGAGGCTGGCCCTGGGATCTTTTCCCAAGACCGAGCCCAGGCATGGCATGGAAAAGGCTACCTGTTTCTCCAGGTGGGTCTCTGGAGTTCCTACCTCCCTCCCACCCCAAAATGGGAGCTCCTGCTGTCTGCTATGGGATGGGCTGAGAGGGGAGCTCAAAAGCTGAAGCAGAAGTCTGTGATGGTCCCTCTTGTCTTGGCACAAATTCATCCTTTGTTGAAGGAGAACAGCCCTCATCTTTCCCAGGCTGTGCTGCTGTCTTGGCACATGTAGCCAGTCCTGAAGCACCACAGGAAGTGTGAAGTTTGGGTTTATGAGCTATCAGGAGCACATTTCTCAGAAATACAGTGACCTAATCTCACTCCTATTGATTTTGAGCTATATTTGTACACACACACACATGGGGACAGGCCAGTGCTGCTGAAAATACAAAATTCTGTACCCCTGGAAGGGCAAAAATTGTTTCCTCCAGGTTTGTTTTCAAGCCTAAGGAAACAAAAGAGCAGGAAGAGAGCCTGACCCACTTTCTGATGGATCTGTGAGACAGACCATTCCCAGCCCCTGCCAGCGCTCAGGAGTATGGTCCAGGCTGTATTTTAAGGAGATGCTCCTTCCCATTCCCAATGGTATCCAGATGCTTTCTGTTATTACTGCCTCCCTCTCTGGAATATGTAAAGTGGGAAGAGAAAAAGCCCCAGAAAATTAGGCAGAGCACTTTATCTGACAGGCCAGCGCTCTCCTAGATAAAGGAACAAACACAGTTTGTCTCCTGGTCAGGGTGACACTTTGCCACAAAAGAGGAGCAGGGAGAAGTTAATTAAACTCTGAAGAAGCCATTTATTAGGAAAGGGAAGTAAGACATGGCTTTTCTTCAATACTGCAGAAAGGTTCATGATAGAGGAAACCCATCCTTTAGCAGTTAATAAACTATTTTCTCCCACCTGGCTTTGAGGGATGGCTAATGGAGGGCACATGGCTCATTTTAATGGGCACTCTTCCAAGGTGTCCATGGCCCATTGGCTAAAAGGAGTTAGAAAACAGCTGTTTATGAGAACCAGGGAACCAGAGAGCTTGGCAGGGCTGTAAACAAAGGCAGAGCCTTTTGTGGAGCATTTTCCATTTCCTTTTCCAGTGCTTCCATGCTCTGTTCTGCTGGACATGCTGGCGGCACGTTCTGTCGCTGGGGAAAAAAGGGGTTTTCTCTGTTCCTCCCTCCAGCGAGAGAACAGGAGCCTTCATCAGGGACAGCCTTTTCCTGCTGGTGCCTGACACATCAAAGAATCCATTGCCACTGGATACACATTTCAAAACGAAAAAACCTCAACCAAACCTGATTTTAGATGATGAGGCCCAGCAGCTCTGATGCCCCAGAACCTCCACTCTGGGAAACACTTTAAATCCTGAGTCTCTGCTCCCTGCTGGACTCAATTTACTCTGGTAACTCCCAGAGTTTCCCCTGGCGTGGGAAACTAAAACCTCTTGCTCTCCCCAGGCTCTGAGATCACCCACTTTCACAGAGTTGCTGGTAAACATCACAGTTAGAATTCCAGAGGAGAATTTAAAAGGAATTCAAAAAGACTTCTTGTTTTAGAGCGTCTTTTGCTCATTTCAGCTCATGTTAGCTATCTCAAATTCAACAACCTCAATAAGTCTATAAAGCCACTGTGCATGGTGGTAGATGTGACTTTGTCACCTGAATCCTCTACCCCGTGGAGCCTTGAGAAGATGCTTTTGTACTTAGTGACCATTTAGTGTTGACAGGCGTTTTCTTGCGCATCAGCCCCCTGAATTTGGGGAGCCCAGGTGAATCTGGGAGAAAACAAAAAAAGAAGTAAGAATATTTGATGGCAATGCTCAGTTAATACTGAAGATATTAAAACACTGCCAGCCTCCAAGAATGGGAAGAGGACGTGATGATATTTAATGAACAGATAATAAAACGGCAGATGAAATTTAAGGCTGCTAAATGAAAAACAATGCACAGGGGGGAAATCACTGGGCTCTGAACTGGCCGTTACTGCTTGGGAGTGAGATCTGAGAGTTATGCTGGAAAAATTTGTCAAAATGACACTGCTGGTCCTCAGTAGCCCAGAAAAACCAGGGAGGTAAGAGAGGCTGGAATGGGGAATATTATTGTGCTGCTTAATGAATGTCTGGTATCTCCTGCCTTGAGTAATTTGTCAGTAGCCCACAAAAAATGAATGGGAAGAAGCCTAGAAAATTATACACAGAAGGCAAGGATTGATACAGGAAGGGCCAGACATGGAATTGTTTGTGTTGGAAAGCTGAAGAATTAATCATTGCTGAGTTCAAGAAACCCTTGGAATCAGGAGTATCACAGAATCCCAGAATGGGATGGAAGGGACCTTGGAGATTATCCAATTCCAACCCCCTGCCATGGGCAGAGACACCTTCCACTGTCTTGGGTTGGTCCAAGCCCCATCCAGCTTGGCTGGGACACTTCACTTGTTGAAATTCATGAGGTTCACAGAGTGCCAACTCTCCACCTGTCCCTCTGGATGTCATCCCCTCTGTTCTAGATACAGAGAAGATCTCGAGAAGTTCCAAGAAGTGAAGACAAACATTTTGCACAGCAGCCTGTTAAAAAATAGGACTCACAGCCACAGGAAATTTTAGGTCCTGGAGGCTTACACAGACTTGGAAAGTCTGGTAGGTATTTTCACGGGGAATGGGAGAAAAAGGATGAAATGTTTGTTTCTCCCCATCCTGTTCCAGAGCAGTTGGTGTAAGAAGGCAAAGGAGCCTTGCCAGAGGCTCACTAGGAGATGCCTTGTATCCCATCCAGTTGATTTCTTGGACTCTTTGCCTTTTCCACCTCCATCCAGACCTGCTGAGCTGCTTCCTGATGATTCCAAGTGGACAGAAACAGCCTTTGGAACCGCTTTGCTAGGCAAGCACGGAATTCAACTGGTTATTTTTACTGTGAGTCTTTAAACTGTGTGCTGAAGGTGCTCGTGGTGTTTTCCCTCTGCTGCAAGTCCATTGGGAGCAGCCCCTCAGCCTGCTTGGCTGCCCAGCCTCGCTCTCCCCAGGGGATCTGTGGGATCTGGTTCCCTGCCACAGGCACCCAGCCAGGGTTTTTCAGGCACACCATCCTCTGGGAGGAGGGAGGTGATGCTCCATTCCTCAGCAGAGCCTGGCTGCTGGATACAATCTGCCCCATGGTCCCCTTTATGGCTGGGCAGACAGACTAAAATTAATGGCCACCATTTACCAAAGAATAATGAAACATTTCCTGCGATGGCATAAATATCCCCTGCCATGGCAACGCTCACCAGAGCCTCTTCAATCCAGAGAAATGATTTAAAACTCAGCAAAGTGGGGTTCGGTTTTTTTTTTTTTTTTTAATGCCTCTAAACTTGCTGGTTGCAGGTGCTCTGGCTGTTCCCAGCCAGGATAAGGGGAGCATGAATGGGGTTTGTTGTTCCCTGGGGAGCCACAACACTTGCCCAAGTGGCCCTGTAAGGCAGAGGATGACTCTGAGGAAAACTCCTGACGGAAAAGGACAGGTTTGCAACTGCTGTCCTCTTCCAAGGTGTTTGTTCTGGTCCAGAGAAGCTCTTTCCCACCACGAGGAGGTGATGACACCACAGCGTGCTTTTCACACAGGCAGCTGGGCTCCTTTTCCCCAGGACAGCTCTCCAGCAGTGAGGGTGCTCAGTGTGGCCTCTTGGTTGTTGGGCTGAGGCAGATTGCAAAGAAAAGCCATCAACTGGGACGAAAATTCTCTGTGAGGGTCTCTGGGCCCAGCCAAATGTGATCTTTAGACAGCAGAAGGTCTGACTGTACTTGATGCAAACCAGTCTGTGCTGGCTTCCCCAGAGGGCTAGGCTTCCCACACCCCACAAAAAAAGAATTGCCATGGCCAGGAGACTGCTCCGTGCCAGGGACTCATCCTGCCTCGCCTGCTGTGAGGAAAACCAGCCTGGAGCCTGGGCATGGTGGCTAAACCAAATGCCTCGTGCACAGGCTGAAACCAGGAGGAGATGGGGATGTGGCAGCACCAGGCTAGGAGGGTTTGTTCCCCTGATCTGGGTGAGAGCCTAGGGACAGCCACTCCAGGGAGAAATGTGCTCAGCAGCCCCAGCCACAGCGGGAAGAGGGGGTGTTTGATAGCAGGAGAAAAGCTGATGGTGGGGACAGCGTGGGGGACCAATAGATTTTTCAAACCCAGTCTCATGGTTGTGGTCACTTTAAAATGGATCAGCAGAAGTAAAGTGGGTTTAAGTCGACAGTGGGAAGAGGCGGCACGGAGCAAGGGGAAGGAAGGAGGGACATCAGATGGCAGCAACCAGCAGAGACGATTGACTTAATGGGATCAGCCCTCATTTTGTTCTTATTATCAGCACCTTGGGAGTGCAGCTTCTCTTAATTAATTCCTTTGGTCTCTCAGACATGCAGCTGAGCCCTGTGTCCCATCAGTGGCTGCTTGGGCTGGTGCCTGTGGGCTTGGGACAGGCAGGGAAGCACCAAGGTCCTGTGCAGTCGGTGCCAGAATCCCAGAATGGTTTGTGTCGGAAGGGACCTTAAAGCTCCTCTCATTCCAACCCCCTGCCAAGGGCAGTGACACCTTCCACTGGACCAGATTGTTCAGAAGGGGTCTTCTTAATCCTGCTTGGAAAAGCACGGCTTTTTCCACAAGACACTTGGGGAAGATTCCAAAATCAGCATCTATTTGAAATGCGTTCAGTTGTAATGTAGAATTCTCTTGCTGGCTGCACGTCTGGGCTGAAACACAGCCAGACCTGTCTCTCCCTTCTCCTGCCATGGTGTGGCCACCAATTCACTGGTTGGTGGGGGAAGGTGCTTCCTTCAGTCTCCCTTCAATGGTTCACAGGGTTTTTAATGTGGAGCAGGAAGAAAGAAAGAAAGAACTCAATTTATGCTCTTGGTATCACTCAGCATTTTCTATGCCTATGGTTAAGTTGTGATTGCTATCAAGGCTATCGAAATCTCCAGAGGCTGAAAATCAAGGTGAAAGCTTGCTTTCATGGATTATTTCCAGTCACTTTTCTTCTGGCTGGGCTAAAAATAACACAGGAATAGCTTTCTTCGAACATTCCTATTCCCTCCTGGCTGGAACGAAGAAGGTCAGGAGGATGAAAGTGAGCAGCAGTGAGGGGAAGGAGTCACAGCACATTCTTTGCTTGTATGGGTTTGAATGAGATTTGTTTGCTGGGTTCATTTGGGGTTTTTCATTTTGATCTCAACCTGATTAACTTTCTTTCTGCATTTCTTCCCTTTAGCCTGTGGTGGGGAAAGCTGGGTGTTTCGGTCCTACTGAAGCAAAAAATATGCTGGTTTTAACCATTCCTGTTTAAAAATCTGTGAGAAACATCCCCAAATCTAGATGGGGATGACAGTACTGCCTCCAGTATTTTAAGATCTTTATCCAAGACCTGTGCTGTGTATCTTGTATTGGGATAGTTGGCCTGCTTTCCCTTGCAATGGTTATGGATTTTCTTAATTGCTCATTTGGTCCCTAAATCTCCTGCATCTTTTTAGTCTGGAATATTTCAAAGGATCTGACAAGGAGATAATGGTACCTCAGGAGGCAGCCAAGGTGTTAGGGTGGACATCCAGGAGAGGAGAACTCCTGGAGGCCACTCAGAGAAGGAGATCCCACTGCAAGGCAGCTGGAATGGGAATTTCTGCTGTGGTTTGGCTAATGAGAGCCTGGCTCCAGTGCTTGGATGGCCCTTGGGTTAATTAGAGGTGGAAACAGCCTTTCACTTGCAGATGAAATGTATTTCCTGCTGCTCTGCTGCTCGCCCTGAGCTGGCACAGCAGCAAGAGGGAACTCTCAAGAGGTCCCAGCATTCTTTCCCCAAAATTTCTGCTTCTGGACCACCCCAAGGACACCCAAAGAGCTGACTTTCACATGGAGGAAATTCTCCTGCAAGAGATTTGCACCTGTGGAGCAAAGGTGGCCCCTGTGGAGCCAGGAGAGCCCTGCTGGTCCCACAGGAAGGCTGGTATGGGCACTTCTTTGGGTTTGTGCCAATTGCAAGTACCAAGTTTCTTTGATCCTGGGTTATGGATGCAAGCAGAGGAGATACTGCCTTGTGGTGTCCCAACATTTTCAAGGATGGCTGGCCAGAAACATGGCCCAGGATGCAAGTGGTGGGAGGATAACCTTGGAAAACCAAAAGGAGAAACGTGTTTCTCCAAGGGTTGTGATACAAACCCTGACTCAGGCAGGGCTTCCTGGAGAAGACATTACAGGCTTTTTTTCAGCTTTCCAAGGTGGGAAAAGCCAGGGTTTTCCCTATTCTTGGAGACAAAGGTTTAGGTTTTGAAGCAGCGTGTGCAGTTATATAAGACAGGGGTCTTTGAGGGTGTAGGAGATGGTCCAGGGGGAAGTAGAAGGGAGCAACAGCCAAATCCTGAGGCAGCAATAATCCCTTCAGCCCTGGAAGGCACCAAGTCATAACCCAGGGCAGATGTAGCACCATGGGAGAGGATCCCAAGGCAGCTGGGAGCACCAGATGGGATACCAAGAGCTCAGGTAGACTTTAAAAAGGATTTTTTTTTAAAAAAATCAACATGTGGAAGCATTTGGCAAAATTCCCACCGGAAGGAGGAAATACACGTTTATATTTATGTGTATAGATATAATCCAGCAGCTCTGCCAAAACTCTGGTACCCTTATTTTTTAAAGGGGAAGAAAGCCTATAGCACACCTGACAGGTGAAGTAAGACAAATGATATGCTGTATTTTTTTAGGCCATTGTGAAGAGTTAAGCTGGAGCTGCAACCTGGAATATGTTCCCAAAGATGAGGACCATGCAGGCATTTACAGCATGGAATCCTTGAGTGATTTGGGTTGGAAGGGACCTTAAAGACCATCCCATTCCAACCAACAGGGACACTTCCCACTAGACCAGGCTGCTCCAGCTGGATGCTAAAGTCTGCAGTAAAAATTAAATATCATTGTCTTGTGATGTAGTTCTCGACCTTATTCTTAGACCAGGAAACTTTCTTTTCATAATAACTTTTTCTGTCATTCCAGGGTGCAGGAGGTTTCTTTTATATCTGTCAATTTTCTCCTCATCTCCTAAGTGAGATGCTGGCAGGCAGAGGAGAGAACTCGGCCCCCATCCAGAGGCTCATGCTCGCATCTGGAGTGTGTAAATAATCCAAGCACTGATGGCATGGCCAAAGCCTGGCATTCAGGATGGCCTTGAGGGGGTGTTCAGCCTGAGATCCTGCTCAGTGGGCACCGAGCTAGCATCAGCCCATGGATCATCTGCAGTGATCACTCCAGCTGTTTCTTATTCCTTCTTGGAGCGTGTGACTGATCATCGGCGTTACCTGCTCTGGCTTCTGTGCTCTGATTAGATTCCTGCAATTTTGGGAGAAGTGGGATAATAAATAACAAATCCTGAGCAGTGAATAACAAGTGCCTCTGCTTGTGCCAAGGGGTCCTTCTCTGCATGCCAAAATGAGGACTTACCTGCTTTTGCTCTCCTCTGCCTGTAGCTTTTTATTGGTGTGATGGCTTTGGGGGTGTTGTCCCACTGGAACTGAAGGCAAAGCGCTGTTTCTTTGTGCATTAGCTCGGAGAGCTGGCAGCATTTTGCCAGGTTGCCCGAGGAAGTTGTGGGTGACCCATCCTGGAAGTGTTCAAGGATCAAGCTTTCAGCAGTGGAAGGAGTCCCTGCCCATGGCAGGGGGTGGAAGAAGATGAACTTTAAGGTCTCTTCCAACCCAAACCAGTCTGGGATTCGGCCAACTCAGAATCCGCTGTAGAGCCTTTAGGCAAAGGAAAACAATGTATAATAACCTCTCCTTGGGGGAGGGGAGGTACCTGACCTTAAAACTTAACTTTTTGTTCTACCAGTTAAATAAAGAACCAAATATGATCAGCCAGGTAGCAAAATAAAATTAAGATGAGGGTTTGCTCAACGTTGCTGCTTTTTTGGCTGGGTTTTTCTCCCTGTGCACACAGAATGCCACTGCTGACATAGCTCTGGCCATGTCAGCAAAGGCTGGGAGTGTGCTGGGTTGTTTTTTCCTCTGGTGCTCTCTGCCTGCTGCTTTCAGCTGCTGGGATGGAGTCACCTCCTGCGTCACTCCTGCTTGGATGTCCTTTGAAGGCCAGCAGTGTCACCTTTTCAAAAGCCAGTGTAAAGCTGGAACCCCTCCACAGCTTTGCTGGAATGCTGGGGGAAAGTGGCAGGAAGGGTATGGAGATAAAATGCCTTTTCCTGCCCATCAAAAGAAAAAAAAAATCTGGTCCCCACAATGCTGGCTGTGTTGGGGATGTGATGCCACACTGGAGTTTTGGGGCGGCTGCAACCAGGTTTGCCTTTTTTTAAGGCTGTTCTACGTGCTGAGCATTTGCAAGGGAGATGCTGGAGGTACCAGTGATGCCTGCGAGGCAGCTCCCTGGCAGCCCAAACCATTCCCAGCCCCTTCCCTACCAGCAGGGAGGTAAAGCACTTGCAAACCCCAGTGTCTTGCTCTGGGCTCTGTGCATGGTGACAGCATTGCAGGCTCCTTCTCCCTCCTGTCTGATTTCCTCCCCCTTCTTACGTTCCCTAAGGACTTTTGAAATATTCCGTTGATTTTTCTGATCCCCTCTCCTTTTGAAAAGGCCACCAGGAAAGTCTTGTCAGCAATTTAATGGGGAGATAAAAGAAAATGGGAAAGGGGGATTGTGAACAGAGGGAGGGAGAGCGCCTGACATCTGGACGGGGCTAACGTGTGATAAGACAGGAGGGCTGTAGGAAATCTGCTGTGCTTGATCTCTCGCCAAGGCAAGGCTTGGACCTGATGGCTTTAAAGCCAGGTCTGTGTGGATGGAGCCTGGCGTGCCCAAATCCCTGGCAATGCCTGTGGATCAGGTAGATGGAGGCCTGGGTTCCTGCTCGGTCAAGTTAAAAGTCTTTTCTGATTGACTTCAAAGGGTGGTAAGCCCAGATTATCTGCACTGTCCATTTTGACTGGGGGAGATAAAGAGTGAAATAAATAAAAAGGGAGCTGCTGCTTCCAACCTGAGTCCCCAGAAGATGGAAAATGCTGGTAGGACCAGCCAGGGTGTTGGGGGTGCCAATGTCCTTGCAGAAAGCTCTGTGATCCATGCAAACCTGCACATGGAGGTGGCTGGAGCAGGCACTAGGAAGAGCAGGCACTGCCTTTTTAGTTATTGAGCTTGTTAATTATTTGGTTTATCTCACTGTTTTTCCATTCCTCCAAGGGCTTGGGGCTGGAGCAGCTGGTTTTCAGTAAAAGCCAAGCAACCAAACAGGGATACATTTGGATGCTGCTTTGGGGGCTCAAACACCCTTTGGCTGCTGTGGAATTGAGTGCCAGTGCTTCAACTGAATGGGTTTGTAGCAGGTCCCTCACCTGGTCCCCACGGATCTAGGGGACAGCTCCAAATCCAGGCTCAGTTTTGTGACTTAGGCCCCATTTTGGGTTTCTGCTGGTCTCCTTCTGCAAAGTTTTGCTCCGTGCCAGAGGAAAAACCCTGCCATGACAAAAAGCTCAGCTTTTTGGGAAAGAGTTTTCCCATGGGTACAGAAGTTTGTGTGCAAGGAGAGCAAAGAAATTGTAGTCATATGCATAATATCCCTTTTTTGTCCAAGATAGGATTTGTTTTCTTTTTAAGGACAAAGAAGGCAACCATTAGGCATGGAAATAATTTGGGCTAATGCCTGTGTTTGAGATAACTCTCCATGAGAGATGCTGGCTCGGATGTTTCTTTCTCTCCATCCACAGGTGAGAATAACTTCAAAACTCAAATCCAATATAGAAAGGCAGGGAGGGAAAGGTTTAATTGTCCCTACTCTGCTGCAGGCTGATAAGCTCCCATTGATTTTCTGTAGCCAAGTCTCCAAAGCGAGCGTGGGTGATGTTCGTGCAAGTGAGTGCATGAAAAGTTTCTCACTCCTTAGGTATTCCTAGCTTCTCTGTTTCTCATGGAGAGAGCTTGATGCTTCCTCCAGAAAATGACCATTTGCAGCACAAATTCTTTAGGGTTTGGGGGTTTTTTCACATCTCCTTTTCACCCTTTCTATTGGCTTCCTATGAACTTCCCACCAGAGAGGGGGGAAAGAGGTCACAGGAAAAAATGTCCTTTCACCAACGTGTGTCCCAAGACCTGAAGCTCAAAGCAGCTTCATATTCACCCTGTCCTTTAAAACCATCTGTTCCAGTGGTCTTATCCCTGCCTGTTTCTGCCTGCAATCTCAGACAGAGAGAATAACACAAATAAAGGCAGTACCCAACCGGGGATTTCCCAATGACTTGAACTATTTTGTCCTGGAGAACACAAAAATATCCAGTTGTCTCTTTATCTATATGTTTTGAGGGTTTGTTGGAAAGAAAAATAAATTAACACAGGAAGAAGGGATGGTGCAGCGAGTTTTTTGTTCATTTCAGGAGCCTACAGGCTCCAAAAAGTTTGAATGTCTAGCTGGAACCTGGCTGCTTATCTCACCTGAGCCTCCAAACCCACTGAGGTTTTTTTCTGTCCGCGCTAATTATAAAAGATTGGTTTGTAGTGATGGAGAAATGTCCAAAGGAGCCAAAAAGGAGAGAAGCAGCATTCAGATGGGGTGGATAGGAAGAAGAGAAAGCCCCAGCCTCCCTGGAGATGTAATAGGCTTAGTGGTCCTGCTTGACACATGTCGGATAAAATAAAAAAAAAAGCACCACAACAATGTTTATAAGAAGATTAGCTCGAACACGGTGTAATTTCTCCAGGGACTGGCCATGTTTGAAGCTCAAACCACCAATTCTCTGAGCCTTATCAGAGTAATGAATTTCCACCACTCTGAGCCATTAAAAATCCCGACGCCAGTCCCTTTCCCCACCTGAAACCCCTTGGATTTGGGGCACATCAGCTGAGGCTGGTTGGATTGGTGCCATTCCCTCCTCGCCGGGCCGGAGGTGCGGCGTTGGGAGTTAACTCACTGGAAATAACCGGATGTGACTGTCCAATTTGTGGCTGCCATCCCTCCGGGGAAAAAAATCCCTGTCTCTGGGCAGCAGATTATCCTCGGGCTCATTACAGCATTGTTCCCAAACAAATCCCCCAGGCTTCTGCCTGTAATCGCTTTTACATACATGTGGGCAAATATCCCTCCGTCCGTGCCCGCAGGTGGGGATGGAGCCAGAGCCACGTGAGAAATGGGAGAAGGGATGTGGCCACAACCCCTTGGGCAGTGGCTGGAAACCACCAGTACTGACCAGTGGTCAAATTTCAACCAGAACTAGGTTGGAATCAGGTTTGATTTCCCTGAAAACCAGTAGACGGATTTGTCGGCCTTTTTCTTGGTTCACTGAGTTTGGGGTTTTTTTTAAGAAAAGCAACTAAACAGCAAATGTGAAGCAACCAGCTTTTAAAAATTCAGCTGAAATTCTCAGCAGGTCTGGGGGAGAGCAGAGAGGTTATCCTGTATTTCCTGTGGCTCTTTTAGCATGATCCAGCAGGGCCGTGGAGCTACTCCAATGCTTGGTCCCTGCAAGCATTGCCTGGGGCTAGGCTCCTTCAGCCCACTTTTTCCAGGAGTGGTCCTGTGCTAAAATCCATAATTCTTGTGGTTTTAACCTGTATATTTTGATGTATCAGAACCAAGACACAGCAGCCAAGTGGCTCTGTGATATCTGCTCGCTAACGGCAGGGATGTGATGGAGACGGTGACAACCCCAAAAGCAGGAGGGTCACCTGTAGCCAGTCTTTAGAGCCTGTTTGGGGACCTCTTTGGTGATATTTTGGGGACAGCCTCTGCAGGAGCATGTCAGGGGACCGGTGGTGTTGAGGTGTTTTGAAGATGTGTAGCGATAGCGATGATGTTTGTGGGGTATGGCGTGGGGAGTTTGTGAGAATTGGGATGTCTGTGGGATATGGAGGGCAGGCTTGTGGTACTCAGGGAATTCGGATGGGGGGTTGTGACATTTGTGCATTCTAGTTTGGAAGATCTGAAAGAGCGTGTGGCATTTTGGAAATGCCCAGATCCACACTGGAGCAGCTGGTGGGGGAAGATCCTTGTATGTCACTCACCCATCTCTGGAAACCTCCTTCCCTGGGACTGCAGGCGATTAAGCAGGCGTGGAAACACAGCCACTCTCACTTGGCAGGCACAGAGAGGCAGGAGCAAAGGCGAGGAATCCCCTCACCCTTCTTCCCACCTTTCCCCCTGCTCTCCTGGTTCTCCACAGGGATGTATTTCCTGCTGGCCCTGCAGACTCATATGAGAAGAGCCATGCAAAGAGGCTTGGAGGTTCTTGCTTTAAAAACCGGTTTTGCAGGGATTCTCAATGGCCAAAGGGCCCTTGCTTGAGCAGATACTTGGACTGGGTGGCGTTCCATGAGAAACTCCCTGAGAGATCACTGTCTTTAACTCCTTTCCATGTTTTATGATCCTCCTCCTGTCACCCACCCCATCCCACCCCCGCCCCACACAGTAGGAAATGATTTATTTAGGAAGGGAGGGGCTGTTAAGGGAGATGGGTTATGCATCTGTGGTTTAAATAAAGGGAAAAGGGAGAAAACACTCTTCTAAATACTCTTCTTCCTTCTTCCCCCATCCTCCATCTCCCTTGGTGGGCTTGGGCCTACATCCCCTATTTTTCATCCAAATGGAACAGTTTATTTTTATCTCTCTAGAAAAATAAGCATTAAAAGTTCTGAGATGGATCACCCACATGCAGATCTTCCAGGGCTGCAGGGGAAGGAGGCTGTGGGGAATACTGCGACTGAGAGGAAGCCAAAGGAATAAGTCAGGAATATGTGTGGAACTGAAGGGTGGCTGGACCATTCATTCCTATTAGGGAGAGGTGCAGCGCCATTAATAATCATTTTAACAAGAGCTGGCCTGAGCCAGCAGGGCCAGACTGCATTTCAGGAGAGAGAATTTTTGTTTAATAAAAGAAATAACATCGTGCATACAAATGAGAAGGGGTGGCATGGCTCACTTTTCCTACCTGGTATTTATTATTGCTCCACCTGCCTTGAAATAGGAGCATTTATTTGGCTAACACATATTAAGAGGGCCACGCCTGCTGTATTTCCTTTCCCACCCCAGAATTCTGCGGCTCAAAGCTCCAAAAGTGCTGGTTTTTGAGCAGCTGTAAGCCTTGCAGGGAGGGAAGGGCCATCTCACCTGGCTGAAAGCATCCCACCAGCAGAAATCCCATGTTTTCAGGGGGCTTTTACACATCTCAAAAGCCTGTACACTGAGGCTGGACTTGGCCAGAACTTCTCATTTTGCTCAGGTGTGCTTTTTGAAGCTCATTCTTTTTTCTGGAAAATCAGCAGAGCGTGGGTTCTGGAGATGTGGTGTTACTGCCTATTTTACCCATAAACTCATAAATGGTTTAAAATAGATAAGGCATTCCTTTTAAAAGGAATAAAGGAGTAGAAACCTTTTGGGTCTTTTATAAAGCAGCCATCAGGAAGAAAGCTTTTAATCTTGGCAATTTAAGAGGGCTGGGGAATTAACTTTTAACCAACCACTCCTTGCCTACTCTCTATTTTTTAAGGAAAAAAGCAGAAAGACAAAGAGCCAAGCCTGAAATGGGATTGGGAGCTGAATGAAGTGCTACAATCCCTGCTCCAGCTGTCTTCACAAGGTGGTGGGGATGTAAGAATAGGGAGGGACAGGAGCTCTCCCTGCTCTCAGATCATCTGTGCTCCCAGACTCTGTCACGGAGCCCTGGTATTTGTGTCCACACTGGCCAGGGCAGGGATGTGGGGATGTACAGCCAACAGATCCTACTGAGAGGGTGGGTTGTGACACCTGGGAGTGCCACTGGGAAAGGTTCAAAAGGGCAGAGAGGCTGGGCAGTGCAAAGTTCATTTAGACGTGAAGGTTGTGGGTGAGAAACCTCTCTCAGTCAGGAAAACCCTGGAGAAGGACAATCCCAGGGAACTTCTCCTGCCGTGGTGCTGCCAGAGCCATCCTGTTCTCCCGGGACCTGATTGAGTGCCACCTCTGTGGGCAGGCTCTTCTCGCAGACCTCTAGCTCCATTAAGGTACTTGGATTTGGGTACAGTTTGCCTGATGCTGCTGCCACTTTGATTCCAAAGGATTGAACCAGTTTATCCTCAGGCAAGCGTGGGTTGTTAATTAATACAGAGTAAAAAAAAAGAGTGAGAACACAACATCAGCTGGACTCCTGCTATGTCTGACACCTTCATCTTCCCCTCCTGGGGAAGCTTTTGGCCAGGCTCTCTAGGGAAACCTGTTTGATGTTTCCTTCTCTGGAAGGGACAACTGATGGTGATGGTCGCCTGCCGAGTGCAGGGAACCACCCCTGAGGTGACAGACCCATGCTGGGACCAGTACTGACACCAAAGCCCTTATTCCAGGTAAAAACTGGATCCCAGGAGATAATCTTGTCCACGTTTAGCTGAGCCACTTCAGTTCTCTTTCCAGAAAGATTCTATGTCTTGGAAGTCACTTTGTTTTGCCATTGGCAGGGACACTCACAGGAACAGCCTCTTGCTGCCTTTGCCCCAAATTCGGGGAATCAGAACCATGGGATGGTTTGGCTTGGAAAGGACATCAAAGATCATCTTGTTCCAACCCCCTGAAAGGACTGGGACACCTTTCACTAGACCATGTTGCTCAGGGCTCCATGCAACCTGGCCTTGAGCAGTTCCAGGGATGAGGCATCCACAGTTTCTCCGGGCAGTCTGTTCCACCTGTTATGGGGATTTGTTGCTTTGAGAGCAGTGCCTTCTCTGCGGATTTCCTTTAAAAGAAAACAGAGTGATAAAAGCTAAGATCAGGGGCCAGGCAGACAGGAGGGGCATCCCACGTGCCTTTTCTACTCAGGAAATGAGAAAAAAAGTAAATTCCTGAGATTTAGGTTTCCTCTCTGATGATCCACAGCCTCCTGCCTCACGCAGTGCCCCCAGCTCTTATCTCATACCTGCTCCTTCCATCTTGAAGAGTTTGGAAATTCGGCTCCATCTGGCTCTTCCTGATGGAAAGATAGCCTATCACAGGCAAGGCAGGCAGGGCTCTGTTAATTAATGGTAATCCCTTAATCCCAGGGAGATGTGAGAGACTGAGCTGCCCACTGAGTGCACTGAGGTGCCAGACCCAGACCAGGAAAACTGCCCTTCCGACATGGCACCAAAGAGGTTTTCTGCTCTCTGATTGTCTAGATTTCTGTTTTCTATAATTCAATAATTAGGTATTATCACAAGAGGGTTGTTGTTGTTTTTTTTTTTTTTACCCCTAGAGCTGGTTTTCATAATCTGGTGAAACCACTTTTTGCCACCGGTAAAAGAAAGAAAATTATTCCTTTTGCAGTTTAAGGGGAATTAGAGGTGAAGTTTGCTAGGACAGCTTTTCTTCCCTTCTGCCTTTCCTCCTGGCATCAACATTTTTATTTAGAGAAGAGCCTTGATGCCAAAAAGCACCGTTTCACTTGGACAATTTACCACGTTTAATCTGGAACATTCCTCAGTGCTTTCATCCAGTCAATCAAAACTGTTCAGCTCTCAGCTTTTCAACATAAAAATACCCCTTTCCTTTCTTTTAAAAAATTTTGTGCCTGTCAGTTCTTCAACACCAAAAACAAGCGAGAGCAGAAAACACTCAGATTGTGTAATTCCCATGGAAAATTGCATTTGAATGAAAAAAATTTCTCCCTAGAAGGTTAGTTTTTATTTTTAAAAAAATTAAAATTAATTTTTTTTTTTTTTGGTCTGGTTCTGCTGGTGCCTGTGTTTCTTTCTCCAGCAGGAAATCACCACATCCCAGTGCATGCCAGGAGACACAATCGGGCTGTGGGATTAAGGCCACAGTGACACATCCTTTACCTCTCCTATTTCCCACTGGCACACTTCGAGCTTTCAAAGTCATTGGCCCAGCAGGAAATAGCAGGGCAGTGTTTTGATGTCCTAAATTTCTTCTGAGTCACCTCAGCAGTGCCTTTCTTCTCTTTAATTTGCCCTGAGTTGGTTGCGTTTTCTGTTTCTTCGGTTTCCCATTGTCACTCAGCCCTGGGTTGAGGCCAGCATTAAGGGATTGGTTTGGTCTGGCACAGGGGTGAGTTTTACCCCTGGATTGTGCTGACCTGGAATTTAAAAGGCTGGGAGATCTCCGCAGCTGGGCAGTAATGGAGCTGGATGCTCACACCAGCTCTGTGGGCTGGGATGAGGTCAAGCGAAGCAGAGCATGAAAAGGAGGGTGATGTTCTGCTAAAACTTGTCACCTCCTGATGTGGAGCTCCTCGGAGTGGCTCACACTCTCTCCAAGGATTCTTGAGGGACCTTCCTCACCAGGGTGGTCTGTGCCTTCTGCCATCATTCCCTACCCCTCCCCGTGCTCCTCGGGAGAGGGGGGGGGTCCACCCTGGATTTGCCGGGGTGTAAGATTTAGGAGCTTTTACTTTTTTTTCCCAGTATTAGCAGGTCTGTTGGAAAATGAAAACCTGGCCTGTTCAAATTAAAAATTAAGACCTATACCAGCCCTGGTACGTGCCACTAAAAACCTGCTGGGTTAAACAGGTACTGCACAATTCCACACACCCAGGAGTGCTATTCCAGGTCTAATGAAACCTTTCCCTTGAACACAGGGAAGTCTGACTGCTTCCCCAAAGCACTCCCCTGCATAAATCGGTCTCTGCTGTAAATTCTCATTGTCTTTGAGTGTCTCTGACCTTCCTTTGCTGCTCAGCTGCAGGGAGATGAGATGGGATGGGAAAACAGGTGAGGCACAACCCCTGCTAAGGCTGTTTTGTTGAGTGGACCCAGCTGCTGGGGGATAAAAAGAGATCACCTGAGCAGCTTTGGGTTAGCTGGGAGCTGCTGGCATGGCGGGAACTTCTCTTCGCCGTGTGTCTGCAGGAAAAGCTCCAGGTCTATAATTAAGGCCAGCATTTACTAACTTTTCCTTTACTTTAAGAGCCAAAGGGCTTCCTGTCTTTCTGCAGGTTTTCTTTCATGGTAAAGGAGAAGATTTTGGGGAAGTAGAGCTCGTCTTGTCATCAGTTTTTAAGAGAGTCAAAAGAACCAGCTTTTCTTTCTCTTTGATGCCTGAATTCCCTTATCCTGTGGCACTTGCAGCAGCCTTTGTGGCTTGTGAAAGCTGCGCATGGGAATGGCTGGGAAGCCACAAAAGGTGCCTGATGGGAAGCCAGGAAAGATGCCTGCTGAAAAACATCTTGGACTGAGCATAGGAACAGCAGCAATCCTTGCTGTGGGAAGGAAAAAATAGCCGTGGTGCTGTGAGATGTGCTGATGCTCTGTGTGTGTAATCACTGGGATGTAGATAAAACCCCAGCTGTGTTTAGCTTTAGTTTTATATTGCTTTGGATGGCTGAACCGGAAAAGGAAAGAAATGGAAAAAGAGCTGCACGTGCATAAGAGATAAAGATGGATAAGACCTAGGTCATCTACTCAATACTTTCCTGCCACCAGATGATTGTTCCTGGACTCAAATCTCTGCTCTGAGTTGTGGCTGGGAATACATTAACCTTTAAAACAATAGTATTAGAATTTTATACATTTTCTTTAACCGAAATGCTGGAAACCTGGTAAATGTGAAGGGCAGGTCATATTGAGGGAGCGGTCCCCCAGGAAATTGGATTTGGGGGGTTTATTCATGAATGAGCACTCAGCCTCTTGGAATTCTCTTGGAGGTGGTGCTGACCTGGAGCCCAGCTGGCCAGGCCCTGACCTGGGGAACTGGGCTCTGTCCTTCCAGGACTTTGTGGCCACCAGGGAAGCCCAGGAGAAGCCAGTGGCAGCAGTGCTGTGTTTGCATGGTCCTGCTGTCTGGTGTGTCCATGGGAACCCCAGCTGGAGCTGCAGGAACAGCTCATGACAGCACAGGGAGTGGAGAAAGTGTCACCTCAAGGAGTGTGGTGGTTTTTTAACTTCTCATGTAGAGTAATTAAAGGGGAGCTGAAGAGCTCCTGTGTGATTTCCACTCCTGTTTCCGTGTCTGTTTCCTGGACTTGGATGGCAGGGAATCATGAAATGGTTTGGGTTTAAAGGGACCTGAAAGAGCAACTAATTCCACTGGCCTGCCATGTGCAGGGACAGTTTCCATGCTCCCAGGCTGCTCCAAGCCCCATCCAACCTGGCCTTGGACACTCCAGGGATGCAGGGGCGGCCACAGCTGCTCTGGGCACCCTGTGCCAGGGGCTCACTATCCTCACAGGGAAGAATTTTTCCTATATCCCATCCATCCCTGGCAGTGAGAAGCCATTCCCTGTGTCCTGTCCTTCCATGCCTTGTCCCCAGTCCCTCTCCAGCTCTCCTGGAGCCCCTTTAGGCCCTGGAAAGGGCTCGAAGTTCTTCCTCAGATCCTTCTCTTCTGCAGGTGATTATCCCCAGCTCTCCCAGCCTGGCTCCAGCCCTTGGAGCATTTCTGTGGCCTCCTCTGGACTTGCTCCAGCAGCTCCACATCCTTACGTTACCTTTCTTCCTCTCTCCTCATTTCACAGCAGCATGGAAACCAGCAAGGATTGTGTCCCCTTGAGTCTCGCTAGTGTTCAGGAAGTGACCTCAGTAGGAATGATTTGCCTGTGGCTTTCAAAGTGGAGCCCTTAAATTTCCATCATTGGTTTTGCTTGTGTTTCACAGGCAACACAACCAGGACACCAGATTAGAGGAGCTCTGTCTGGTGCCTCATCCTCTGAGCATTTCTTCCCATCCTGAGCCTCTGCTACTGAGTTCTTATGTGCTGAGATGGTGCTGCAGTTCTAAGTGGCTGGAAACTTTTTCCAAAGGAAGAGTAGGCCCAGTTTGGAAACAACATCTTTTTTCATCTTCTCTCTTGACTGTTGTCTGCTGCTTTTCTGAGTTATTCAGCAAGTTGCAACACAAAGACACAAAGAGAGATGTGCTGTTATTATTGGAGGTTGTTGTTCCTAAGTCTTTATTGATTTTTATGAAAGAAATAATAACAATGTGCATGAGGTATCCAGCTAACAAAAGAAGTCCTGCAGTACTCATCTCAAATTAAATATAGAGAAGCAGAATCCAACTGGGATATTGACAGGGAAATACAAAGCTTTGTGTTTCAGGGTAGTGCTGGAGTGAAAGCAGGACTCTGCTTTGCCACAGCCCATCTTGATGAGGAGACAGCCAGCATTGTTCTTCTCTACAGCTCCTCAGCAAACGTGTCCAGAACATCTCCTGAAGCCAGAAAGAAGGATGTTATCAGTGGGAGGGAGCTATTCCCTGAGACTGGGCTTTGGGCTGATCTGTGACATCTGGTGGAAACTGGGATGTCCCCAGGGCAGCAGGAGCAGGGTGTGACCCCCTCCCCTGGCAGTGCCCCTCGGTGACTCAGTCAGGCTGCTGAGCTCCAGCTCACGGATGTTTCTGTAGAGGGTTTCTGCTTCTCTGGTGTACCTCAAAGCCAGGCTGCAGGGGGCTTGGAGAAACCTGGGATAGTAGGAGGTGTTCCCTGCCTATAGCAGGGGGTTGGAACTGGGTGATCTTAAAGGCTCTTTCCAACCCAAACCATTCCATGATTCTGTGATGACCTCAGGGCATCCTTTCAGCAATGAGAAGGTCGTGAGGAGTGAAAGCAAAGAGGAAATCTGTTCCTCGTGGTTGATCTGACTTTCTTGCTGCTGGATCAGCTTGCCAATTCTGAGTCAAGGGTTGATGCATCCCAAGTAGGGGAGGGTGTGAGTAACCAGCTCTGACATCACTGCTGACCTGAACTCCATCCTCTTTATCCAGCCCTAACAGAGGGCTCGTAAAAGCTCTTCCCTCTTCCCTCTTCCCTCTTCCCTCTTCCCTCTTCCCTCTTCCCTCTTCCCTCTTCCCTCTTCCCTCTTCCCTCTTCCCTCTTCCCTCTTCCCTCTTCCCTCTTCCCTCTTCCTCTTCCCTCTTCCCTCTTCCCTCTTCCTCTTCCCTCTTCCCTCTTCCTCTTCCCTCTTCCCTCTTCCTCTTCCCTCTTCCCTCTTCCCTCTTCCCTCTTCCCTCTTCCCTCTTCCCTCTTCCCTCTTCCCTCTTCCCTCTTCCCTCTTCCCTCTTCCCTTTCCCTCTTCCCTGTCAAGATGTAACTTACACACGAGACATGGTGTTGCTGGTGTTCCACCCGAGAACAAGAGCTACCAGACACCACATAAAAATGTGTCGCAGTCTTTGCTGCCGGATTCTCACTCCAAAAATACTCTGATAAGTTCAACGAGGCTCAGGTAATGTCAGAATTTGTCTCTCCCTTGGCTTTACAAGGAATTCCTGAGCATGATATTGAATCACAACCATATTGAATTGCAACCGTATCTCTGCTCTTAAATCATTTCCTCCAGCAAAAACATCACCCCACAGAGGAAGTCCTTTCAGCGAAGACAAAAATGAAAGTGTTTATTGGTTTGAAAAGATCCCTCTGTGTGCCAGAATCAGTGTGAGAGAGAATGGAAGTGTGAGTGCCTCTGGCCATGCCTTTGCAGGGCAGTTTGTCATCCCAGCACGAGGAGCTGAGCAAACACAAATATTAAAACTAATATTTTTGGCGCTCAGTGAATTTTGATTGTCAGCTTGCGGTGCCCAAGGCAGCAAACAGGAATGAAATGCAGTATCCTTAAGCTTTGTATTCACAGCTGAATTGATACTCCTTTTCTCTCTGTTTACAAGTGCATGTGACTCTGGGTTATTGCTATTTATCTGTTGTGTGAGGGGGAGATGCTAATGAGGACCTGGCTGAGGCTGCTAAATCAGGACGTAAAACAGCAAAACAAATGGGGTTTGGTCCTCAGAATACCTAAATCTACACCAAATTTGTGATGTGGCAGTTTTCTGCTCAAATGTGATTGGAGAAAGGGCCAAGGATGTGCAGGATGTCTGAAACAGACTCCACATTTTCCAGATCTCTGCACTTCAGCATCAGAATCCTTCGTCCTACCAGGTTGTGGGGCAAAAAAGGGAAAGCTGAGGACTGCTGATCACCAGAAGGTCAAGGCTAATTCTGAGGCTTTTGCACAGCTGTGGGATGGAAACCTGTCCTTTTCCTCCAGCTGTGCCCCAAGCTGGTGGTGCTGCCAGGCTTGACTTTGAGGAGCTGGGATGGTGTTTTTTTGGTTGGTTGTTCTCTTTTCTTGAACAGACATTGAGGAAAATAAACAAGGATGTCAACCCATGACCCTTCTGAAAGACAGGGCCACCTTTTGAGCTCCAAATCGTCCTGCTGTTGGTTGAGAGGCACTTTGTGGAGGCTGCACCAATTATGTGGGATTTTTCAGAGTGTGGGAGCTGTTATTTTCTTGAGTGAGCAAGGAAGAAGCTGAGAGGTGATAGACAGCTTTGCAAGGGAACTGCAGTTAACCTGGAGTTAAATTGAACTCCCTGGGAACATGGGGAGCCAAAGACAAACTCTGTGTGTCGCAGCACGTGGGGAGGAGCACTTCCCAGCTCACTGCATGTGGTTCAGAGAGAGCTTGTTCAGCACCAGGTTTGTTCATCTCCAGGTCATCCTTATGGGAAAATGCAAGAACCAAGCTCCTTCCTGTGGGGAGATTCAAAAAAAATTCCCATTTTGTGCTCCTTACTCAAAGCTGGGTAAAAAATGAGCTGAAAGATGAAGAGAAAAAGGACAAGAGGTTGTCTCTCTCTTTCTCTTCTCAGCTATCTTTGAAGATGATTCACCCTCCCCAAATTCCTGGCAATTTCTCGCAATGACCAGCAGCTCTGTCTTGTGTTTCTGACTCATAAACTGCTGGAAGCTTCTTTGGCAGAGTTCAGACTAACAAAATGTAAGCATTGGGTTTGATCTTGCATGAAGTTGTTTTGTAGAGGGCGAGGGGAAAAACCAAGAGGGAAAAGCAGATGTACTGAGGGAGAGGTAAAAGATGAAGGAACAGAGGTAAAACCCCAAAAAGGAAACCTGTACGTGGATTTTGAATGTTGGAGGAAAAAAAAAAATCACATGTTCTAAGGCCGAACAAATGATGAAGGATGCAAAACTCGGAGCTGTGGTTGGTTTCCTATTGTGGCAGTGATATTAGTAATAAAATCAATACCAATACTTGTCTAGGCCTAATAACTACAGAGATCAGATTGGATTAGAATGGATATTAGTTCTCCTAATAACCTGCTTTTGTTGCCATTGCACTCTAGGAGTGGCATAGGTATCGTGTCTTTTAATTAAAGCAGTGGCTTCAGCACTTTGATTCACTTGTAGTCATAAATGGAAATGGCTGGTCCATACCCAAGCAATTAAGCCTGTCCTGAAGGCTCTATTAAATGAAAATAAAGGCAGATTCCATGGAGAATCCTCTGCCTGACAGCCATGGCATGTATGACAACCCAGTGCAAGGCTTTGAGAATCAGGGTGATTAAAACTAGGGGTTGCCCTGAGCTTTGGACCCCTAAAACCCTCCCAAAATGGGGTTTGCAGTGATTTTTTGGAGGATCTGACAAAAAATGCTGCCAAGGCTCCATTTGATGCGGAGCAACACCAAAGGCCTCAGAGGTTTGTTGAAGAAGGCTGTTGAAGAGGAGGTTTGTTGAAATGTCTGCTGCCAGGTGAGGCCACCAGGATGTCACCTCCTCTCCCAGCTCAGGCTGGCCACCTGCTCCACGTCTTGTCTTGGAAACCTTCCTGCCAAACTCCCAGCCCCAACCTATGCTCTTCCACACTAGCTTAAAGAAAACAATATTTTTAAAAGCAAAAGGCACGCTGGGGTTAACTGGATTTGTTCCAAACGCTTCTATGTTCAATCACCCAGAAGCTGTCCCTCTGCAGGCAACAATATCTTTTACTAATGAGTGTATGGAATAGCTGAGCCTGTATTTCACAAGGTCTTTGCACCTGCTCTGTGTTGGAGCTCCTCCATCCTCTTTTGGGGTGTTTTTTGCGCTGCTTTGTGTCAGTGAAATCATCAGCAAAGGGAGGGGAAGGAAGAAACAAGGGGCAAGGTCATTTAGGTCTGAAAGAAGAAGAGTGTTCACCTCAAATCTGAGCCCTCTGAGCTGGAGAAAGGGACTTTGGGCTGCTTTCCTGCTCTCCACGTGGGACCTAAAGGGCTGCTGGGTGTCCCAGACACTTTGGAATTAACTCCAGCCTTGGGAAACTTTGCTACTGCTCCACGGTGTGCAGGGTGTGGGTGAAAGGATGCTCTAAAGGTCTCTGCTTGGGCATCTCTCACCCCCGAATCTGCCTTCACGTCAGTGCCTGAGGGGTGTCCCTGCCGAGTAGGGAGAAAGGGACCCGACAGTATCATCCCTACTGCATTGCTGCTGCTGCTGCCTTGTTTCAGCTGGCCTGGAAGTGCTTCCAGCCTTAAAAAAACAAAAAAAAAAACAACATATTGTCCACTTCAGTTGTAATTACCAGCTGAAAGGAATTGGTGGGGAACAGGAGAGCTGGAGGACGTAAAAGAGAGGACAGAGAAAGAAAAGGGGAAAGGGAGAAAGCAGCAAAGAAATGCATTGCAGAGTGGATTTGTATCTGATATACAAATATGTATACGTACACGAATAAAAATCTGATAGACAAATTTTGATTTGTATCCATCATCCAGGTTGCTGCCTGTGCTTCCTGTGAGGGATCCCACACCAGGGAGGCTGGACCTGTGACTTCCCCGGGGTGCAGAGGAAGGGCTTCTGTCCTGAATTATCCATCTGCCCCAAAATTATTCATCCACCCCATTCCTTCATTTTCCAGTAAGCAGGCCTGGCTGGGGCTGCTTACCCTTGCCCTGGGGCTGTTCTTCAGGCAGCATGGTCTTCCATCAGCCTTGGCCTGTGGAAAATGCACATGGAAGAGGAAATTTTCTCTTGCCAGGAACTGAGACTGAAATACACAGAACTGCTGGATGCATGAGAATTTTTTTTTTGTCTGGTGGGGGGGGGTGGATTGGTTCTTTTGCCACCCTCCCCATCCCATATGTGTCCTGATCACCCATGTCCCCATTTCCCTGTAGTCTTTAAATATCAACCTCCCCACTAGCCAGGTCCTATTTGTAGAGCTGTGGTTTGGATTATCTTTGTTTCTTTCTAAGTGTATCTGACTGCTTGCAGGAGCTGATAGTCTGACACTGGGCTGATGAGGAGTGAAGTCCCAGTGGTGCCACCAGCCCCATCCCTTCCCCTTGCTCCAACCCCGTGTTGGAGGGAGGAGGGATCCTGGGTGTCAGTGGCAGCTGCTGATGAATGAACTGGGGAAGCTGGAGCAGCTCAAGTGACTTTTCCAGTCCCTGACACTTCCTGGCACTGAAGCAAGGGATGAGGAGCAGGATCCTGGGGTGCTCCGGGGGATCAGCAAGGGGAAGGCAGTGATGGTGTGGGCAGGGAGGTTTTGGGGTTGCCAAATATGCCCATTCCCGTACATCTCCGTGGGCCTGGAATGCACCCTGGAGACAATCCCCTTTGCCACTCTCAGGCTTTCCACCTCCTCCAGCACCTAGGAAGGCTGGGAGGCCCATGCAGAAGCCGCTGGGATCTCAGGGAAGCGCTGGCCAGAGCAGCAGATGGAGAGCACAGCACTCCCCAGACCCAAAGCTCTGGCTGTGCCGGTGCTCTCCTTTACATTCCAGGGCTGTCCTGTCGTTGTCAGCTAATGCCCTCTAATGGGTCCATTAAACAGCTCTGTCTTTGCCTTGGCTCCTAATTTCTCCCTCCCCTCCCATCACCAGGCAGCATTACCTGCTCCAGAAGATACAATTACACTCCCTAAATCTGTCTAAATGACAGCACTGAGCCAGCAGCAGAGACGCTCACCCTTCCTTGGCCACGCCAGACCCCTGGAAGATCCATCTCTGGCACCCAGCGTTCCCTGCAGGAGCCTGCGTGTCCCCGAGGGCACCTGCGTGTAATTGGACCAGATGAACAGCAAACAGTTCCTCCATTCCTGCAGAGCAAAGGCATCTTCGCTTCCTCTCTGCCTAATGCAAGTCTGGCCAACCTGCTCTGGACCTCGAGCTGTTCTGCTCTTCCAACACTCCAGCCCAAATCTTTGCTCACTGCCAGGGTAAAATCTTCCACAAAACCCAGACACGTGTCCCTGGATGCTGTTTGCCTCTGCATGGAAGCCTCTCTTCAAACACCAGAGGAATAGGGCTGTAATGATGCAAAATCGACTCTTTTCTGCTCGGTGCTTGGTCGGCTTTTCACTAGAGTTGGGGGAAATTTTTAATAGCACTGACTATTGATAATCTGTCACTGGGAATTTGCTCAGCACTTGGTGGCACCAGCACTAAAAATACAAGGTCCTGCTCCCCAGAGTGCCTGGAAACATCGAGCAAAAGCAAATTTGGGGAAGTGGTAAGGTCATGGGGAGATGTGGAGTTCCAGGGGCACAGCCAGCTGAGAAGGCTGCCGGAGGACCAAGCAAGGCTTGGGAGGGACTTGGAGGAGAAAAACGTGGGTCTGTTGGAAGCTCACTGCCTGTGCTGAAGGAGCATCATAATTTTGGGGTCCACCACATGACCTTGAGTCATGTCATTTGCTTTTCTCTGCTCCCCTTTCCCTGAGGTTGGGAGAAATGGTGCTCTTTGAGGTCCATGGGTAGAACCACAGAGATGTCAGTTTTGGTTATCAGGAGGAAGGAGGATACAGGTAAGAGGAGCCCCAGACTGGAGAGAGATGGAGAAGGGCAAGCACAGTTCCATGTCTTCTGGCAGATGGGTGTTTTTTGCAGAAGGCGAGGACAGGAATGGCCTTTAAGACAACCTTGCTGCAAACTTAAAGTGCATTTAACTCAGATTTAGTGTCAGTTTTATTCCTGATGACCTCTGACCCAACAGGCAGGCCCTCATTTGCTCCCATCCCTGCTGGGCTGTGCACTCCCGGGTTTGTTTCTCCCCCTTCCCGTGCTGTTCCATGATAATGTCACGCTGAGCTGCTAAAGCCAGCTGCAGTTTTGACAGATGATGTACCAGTTCCCTCCGCCTCAGATTTGACATTTTTATGAGTGCTAAACACACATGCTTGCAGATTTAAAAGGGAAAAGAAGCCCCACCGCTGCTCTCTCCTGGTTTGGTTTGTTGGGGGTGGGTTTTTTGTGTGTGCGTCATTTTGGAGTTGTTGAAAAACTGGAGGAACGGATCTCAGAATGGAAACCTTCTGTGTAGGGGTGATGGAAGCCACTGTGAGAGATGCTTTTCACCCTGGTGGCAGTGCCATCCACGGCACCTTCATGCCATGACTTTCCCTCCATCATCCATGCCATTAGACTGTCTCTCATTTCTCCATGGCTCTGGATTTAGCACACAAAGCTCTAAACATTTCAGGGCTGTGCTGTGAGACACAGTAGCTCCTTCCTCCTTTGCAGTGGAACACAGTGGTTTGGGAAAGATGATCCTCTAGAAGACAGGAGGGAGGGCTAACACCAGAAAGGAGCCTGTGCTTGAAGCTTGTTCTCTTGGCAGAGAAAGAACAGAGGAAAAAGGTGTGAAGAGCTTTAAAACCATCAGCCATTATTCTCTAAGCTTTCACGTTTTCAGCAGAAGAAGCCGAGGGGGAGTCTTCCTTCTGTGTACATGGAGCAGGATCAGGCTATTTATCTCTGATGAAATGCCAAGAAATGGTTGATTGTGTTTGGAAGCAGCAAAAAGACGTAATAAATAGTGCTTCCTGCTCTGAGAAATGAATGAGGAGCCCAGATCTGATAACTGCCTGCACACATCCTTTCTTTTGTGTCATGGGTGATGGGACACATCGGTGTGGGTTGGAGAACACACGGAGATCTGACACTTGTGCCACCCAAGAGCTGACTAAACTGGCCTTCGAATGTTACAAAAGAAGTTGTAGAGGTCCCACTTCCACTGGGCAGCTCTGGACAGTGCAGAGGAGGATGCTGTGGGTCAGTCACTGCACAGAAGAAAAGCAGCCTGAGTTCTGGAGCTCACCTCACTTGGGGAAGTCAGCTGATGAAAATCACCTTCAAACTCCAGCAAGGGCAGAGAAGAGCTCCAGACTGCTATTCCTTGTGGCAAAGCATGCTGAAGAGAAGGCACTGAGGGTTTGCTGTGGAATCAAGGGCAAATGAAGAAGGAGAAGGACTTCAGTGCCTGTAAAGAGAATCCATCTGAATTCACAGTCAGCCCCACCCCAATTCCTGTCTGCTCCTGTTGTTGCGGGAGCTGAATGTGAGATTTAAGAGGTTGGTGAAGATGCAGTGTTGAGCTGCTTGATGCCACCTCAGCGAGTGAACAGCCCCACTGTCTTCCCCTGAATATTCTGCCTTGAAAATTGGAAGTACCGCATCAATCCAAAATCCCATTATTGGCTTTTTATATTATTATTTCTTTTGTACCAGAGCCAGGGGACCAGTGCACCCTGCCCATTTTCCAGCATCCTGGTTCTCCCTACATTTTGCCTGCATGGGAAACACCAGCCCATGGCATTGCACAGGCAGTCGAGTAGTGTTTCCCTTCACTAATCACAGAAATGAATGCTGGCTCAGGCATAAAAGATGAACAAAGCCAAAGGATTTGATCTCCCTTGCCCCAGCAGCAGCATTCACCTCCACCTCTCGGACTTTTGGCAGCTGGGCATCACCTCCATGTCTCTTTCTCTGCCTGGATTGTGTTTGAACATCAGCCCTGGGGATGCCAGGGAAAGGTTGGAGGTGGCAGCCCCACCCCAAGCAAAGGGACAGGGAGGTGACAGCTGCTCAGGTGATACCTCCTTTTGTTTTGGAGTGATCTGGGGGAAATGTGTTTGCTTGGGAGCTTTGGACAGAAGTGGCAACATATGCACTGTGCAATAAAAAAAACCAAAACCACGATTATGCTTTCAGAAAGGGAACGCAGGGGAGAAAAACTGCAGGTATTGGAGATAAACCCAGGCAGAATTATGGAAAGGCAGCATTTAATAGTTCACAAATCGTGTTTCCAAGGTGTGTTAACCCTGGAGCTGAATTAAATATTGAACCTTTTTATTTGTCTGTTTAAAAAAAAAAAAATAAAAGGGCAAAAAGCCAAGCATCTCCCACCACCAAAAATTTAAATGTTGGGTGCTGCCCTTCCTATTTCTCACACCTGAACCAGTGTATCCCCCCCTTCTTAGGCTGCCTGGGTCAGTTCTTGTTTGGCACCCCCTGGCAGCCCTTTTCCATTGGCTCTGCCCAGGGTTTGATCACCCCACTGCTGCTGGGGGCTGTGCTGAGAGCCTAGCAAGGGAAATGGGGAGGTTTTGGGGGAGTCTTTTCATCAGGGGTGTGTTTTACCATTCACACCTGATTTATTTTTTTTACTAGCACATCTGCAAATCTAAAGAAACTCACGCAACGAGGGAGGATGGGAAGGTCCAGGAGTAAAGAGCAGTTCTGGGAGCTTCTTGCGCCACCTTCACCTCTAAAAGCTGTAAGAGGGACTTTTGACACTGCATTAATACCACAAATAAAAATAACCATCCCTGAGTGGTCTAGCTCTTTTGAGAAGGTATCAGCATTGATAATTTTTAACTTTGTGTGAGGCAGCTGGGAATTACCTCCAAAGGGCTCTCTATAAAGCCAGATTGTGCTGCATTTAATACATATACTTTTAGCCCTTTCTTCCCTGATTTTCTTGGACTTTGATTGATATTTCTGTAGAGGACTTTATTTTTTTTCTCTCTTTTTAAGTGCCTGTGGTGGCTCACAGTGACTCAGTACTTGATCAATACTGCTGGTGGCTGCTGGTGCAGCCACTGATGGGAAGCTGGAGGAGAATTATCCTGGTGAAAGCCTCCAAGAAAAATCAGTCGGAGGAAGCTGGTGAATTTACTTGGCTTAAATCTTCAACGTTTTCAAAATGGGGGGGAAACAGCCAGAAAACAGGTTATGGAGAAGGCCAGAGGTATCTAAATACTCAGTGGAGGGAGTTTATAGTGACAAATCACATTGCCAGCAACCCCTAAATAAGCTATTCCCTGTGCCTCTGCCCTTGGCAGCAGGGAACAGCCGCAAGGACATAAGAAAGGCTCTTCTGGTTCAGCCGAAAAGCATGTCTGTGCTTACCACAAAGGCTGTCCTGACCTCCAACTGTTTTCCTCTCCAGGGAATCCTGGAGTCTGATGTGATCTCTCTGCCTAGTAACACCCAGCAGATTTTCCTCCCTGCATCCCTCTGTGAGCCCACACAAATCTCCTCCTCCCCAAGGCGTGAAATGTGCAGAGCAATGGTGCTGAAATCTGTGGATAGGCACAAGGTGTGTCTGGGAGGAAGGAGTCAAAAATCTCCTTAAAGGGTCGAATGTCCTTGTATCCTTTTATGGAATCAGACTGATTTGGGTTGGAAGGGACCTTAAAGACCCCCTGTTTCTATCCACTGCCGGGGCAGGGACACCTTCCACTATCCCAGGTAGCTCCAAGCCCTGGTCCAGCCTGGCCTTGGACACTTCCAGGGATGTGACTTTTACCTCAGAAAGTGCCTTGCTTTCCTTTCCTCCCATTCCAACCCCGTGCTGTCCTACACATAGTGTGGGCCATCCATCTTCCCAGCTATGTGCTGTCACATCTCCCAGGAAGGGGCAGATTGAAAAAAATTGGTCTGGACAGGGGTTCTTTGTTAAATGGAAACTGTTTTAGTGGGAAAACAGCAGCCTGTGTCTCTCACCAAGCACTTACAGGTAAATGTTTGCACATTTAAGGGGGGAGGAAAAGGAGTGGGGCCAAATTTTGGGGAGCCCCTGTTTAAAGCCTTGGCAGCACGTCGCTGCAATGGCCTGTGAAAATGTGTTACCCCTGGGTTAAAGGCAGCCCTGAGAAACCTGACAGCCCAGGTGAAACCAGCCAGAAGTGACTTCTCCTGTCCTCCTCAGGAGGGAAGATAAATGTCATCAGTCATCAGCCGTCACAGCTTATACAAGGCACATTTTTCTCTCTCTGGTGCTGAGCTGGAACCGCTCTGCTGGGAGGAGGGAAAGCACGGGGAGGGTGAAGGGGAGCTGTGAATCCTAAACTTCTCCTGTCCCTTGGGTGGCTCTGTCAGGGCTGAGAGAAAAATGTGAGTGAAGCTGGGGGAAACAAGGCGTATGACCACAGGAGGCAGCCAAAGCAGGGAGTTAAACGGGTGCGAAAAAAACCAAAAAAAACTCCCAAAATTATCCCAGCTGCTCCCAAGCAAGGTGGGGAAAAGGGGTGTGCTGGAAAGGGTCAGAGCAAGGGGAGGGGATATGGAGCTGCTTCTCACCCAGCTACCAGGTAGGTTACAGCTAATGGTGAGGAACAATTCCAATTAGCCAATCAGTTAATTCCAGTCCCCAAAGGCAAGGAAATGGTTTTGGTGCACCAGGTGATGCTGGGCTGCACAGTTGGGCAGGAGCAGGCAGGGATGGGGATATTTATCCCAAGGGACAGGTGTGTTTCCTGGAAGCCAAATCCTGATTTGAGTGAGCCTCCCCTGCCTTGAGTTTCTTAGGAGACAAAATTATGGGTCTCCTCTTCCCTGAAACGCTGGCTCTTGCTGCTCAGTGTCCCTTGGCAGGGCAAGAGAAGATGATGCTCTGCTCACCTCAGACATTTCCTCAGGGATACCTGGCACCAAAACCATTTCTGTGTATTTAACAGTCTGAGGGGAGCCTTACCCATGATCTTGTCCGGTCTCTCCTGGAGCTCAGGCAACCTCTTGGCATCCGTGGCATTCTGTAGGAAGTGATCTCACTCCAGAGTCCTCTGTTCCATGGGGAAGGAGGAGTCACCATCCCTGGAAGACTTTAAAACTGTACAGACATGGCCCTTGAAGACATTGGGTTGGTGCTAGATTTGGCAGTGCTGGGAGAATGATCTTGGAGGGCTTTTCCAACCTAAATTACTCCGTGAAGAATAATTTATCCCTTTCCAAGAGCATCCCCATGCCATGGGCTCTGTCATAACACCTCCACCCTGGGCAAGGCCCGTCCTGGTATTTCTGCTCTCAGTTCACCCCAGGAGAAAAGGATAAATCCTGCTGAAGCCAGGATGGCTTTGGGTCATGCAGATAAAACTCCACACCAAACTCTGCTACGAAACACAGCCTGGCACATAATTCCATGCAAAAAACTCAGCTTGCTAAGTGAATTGAGCTCCTCTCACCTCTGGAAAACTGCACCTGAACTTGCTGCGACCTGTGGTGTCCTCAGGTAAACCAGATATTGGAAATCATTCCCTGCTTCAGATTTGTTCTTGGGTTTGCTCTGCTCAATAGGTGAACTGTGCAGATTGGCAGCTCCTGGTGGCAAAGACCACGGGGTGTTTTCCTTCCCCTTCCCAAGCAGGCCAGCAGTCAGTAGGGTGGGATGAGTCCTGGAAGCAGTGGGATTACCAGATTTCTGAGCACTTCAAACCAATTGCTTCCCCGATTAAACTCTGTGTGACACATGGCTGGGAGGGAGAATGGACCGGGCAGAGAACATGACTCAGGTTTAATCACCTTGTATTTAGTTCACACATAAATAATTACCTGGGATCTTGCTGCTTCGATCTGCCCTGCTGACCAGCCTCGGTCATGACCTGGGAAATTCTCCTCGGTGAGGTAATTTGCATAAGATGAGCCAGAGAAGAGGTGCCAAGGAAAAGAATGATTTTTAATTTTTTTTTTTTTTTTTTTTTTTTTTTTTTTTTTTTTTAAGACGCATCAGGCAGCATTTGGCCAGAGGATATGCAGTTCTGGTGTCGCTATTTTTGTGGTGGTTTCTTTGCAGTGATTAATTGAAAGTGCCAGCATCAGGAATCATGGGAACATACGAGAAACCCAGTTTCTCTTTTAAAAGAAGTTAAGTTTTCTTCCTGGAGCTACAGAAAAAAAAAAATGGGAAAAGGTCATTATTAAAGAGATGCAAATCTCCCCTCTGCTTCTCATCTAATCTCATCCTTTTTCATTCCATTTCTTAAATTGGAGGAGAAGAAACCCTCACGCTTGAAGTGCACCAGATGGTTGCATGCCACCAAATGGAAAAGTTGGTATCATCCAACCTTTGGGAGCAGATGCCCTGGTTTTCCACACAGGCTGGCAGCCACCACCTTTCCTGTGGCTTTCGAGAGCTTTCCTGGCAAAGTTGGGCTGGTGGTTCCCAAACCAGTAAGTGAGGAATGAGAACTGGGGAGGATGGCTCCATCCATGGCTTCCCTGCACATAAACGGAATTTTCCCCTTTTCCCGCCCGGCAGTCTGGAACTGAGCTGCTCTTAGTCAGGCAGGAGAAAGCCAAGCTTTTCCCAAATCAGTCCCAGACAGGGACTAACGTGGGATTAAAGCCACGCAGGTGTTCAAGCAGTTCAGGTTTGGTAGAGCAGGTCCAGTGTGCTGGGGGTCACACCCACCACAGTCTTCTCTATCCACTCGCTTAGGGTCATGGAATTACAGAATTGCTTAGGTTGGGCAAGAGCAGAGTCTGACTCTCACCTGGCTGCACCCTCCCATCGGGAGTTGTAGAGAGCAAGAAGGTCCTCCCCAGGCTTCTTTTCTCCAGGCTGCTCCTGGAGCTCCAGCCCCTTCCCCAGCTCTGTTTCCTTCTCTGGACATGCTCCAGCCCCACAGTGTCCTTCCTGGATGCAGGAGCCCCGACCTGAAGCGTGCATTTGAGGTGCCTCAGCAGTGCCCAGCACAGGGGACAATGTGTGAGGCATCAGCTTGGAACTGGGATTTCTGGAGAGTTTCTGCCACGTGCTTAAACTCAAACCCCTCCACTTTCATGGATGTGTCCACACATATACTCTGCTTCATTCTCAGTGATCCATCCTCAACAAGTCCCCTCCTCGTGTCCCCATGCTGATCCCAAGGCTTTTCCATCCTCTTCTGTGCGTCACCTTGCATTTGTCATGCCCTGTGCATCCCTCCCCTCTCATTCATCTCATTGTTTTATCCGCCCTGGGCTGAATCCTATTCCTGATGGAAAACCCTTCAGAAGCAGAGGGTCTGTAGTTATTTACCAGGGAAAGGATAACAAAAACATAATTCCGCCCTTTCCTTCCGTATTTACTAATTGATTTCTGAGCTGCTCGCAGTCAGATTGCAATAAATACACTTGAAATCCCCTGCACGTAATGGTTGATAGATTGTGGATCATAATTCAGCTTTTGTTTGGTTTGCTGGCTGCTGCCGGGCCACACACGTGCGCCCTGTTTTCCTTTCTCCAGCCCTTCATCCCACGGAGGAATAAACTGGGAAAAATGGAAGCTCTGCTGGCTGAATTTCACTCATCAGTTGGCAAATTTCATCTTGTTCTTGCAAATAGTGCGAAGTAAAAAGAGATAAATATCAGCCTGGGTGGTGGGAGCAGCTTTGCTAATACCCCAGGAGTTTGAGCCTCGGGAGGAAGAGCGGCTTGGAAGAAGGAGCACCCACCAGCAGGGCAACACTTCTTGGATGGGCATGGGGAGGATTCCGCGAGATGACCTGAACACAACCCTATCCCTGCAGCCAACACAGCAGCAGAGGCAGGAGGAAGGGTTTGAGCAGACAGGGAGATCCCCCCAGGATGCAGAGTGAGAGCTGGAGCTCAGCGCGGCACCCAGGCAGGAAAATCCATTTCTGCCTCAGACCGATGATCTATCGGGGGAAATGGAGCACTGATATTTTTAAAACGTGGGGCCCATTAAGCTCTCCAAATGGGCCTGCTCACCTGCTATTATAACAACACGCTGTGACAACATCTTATTTTATAAGCGGTCCTTTAGGACTTATTAACTCTCAGCTGTCTCATCCCATTTGGAGCAAGGAAAATGCCATCGAGATGACCCCTGAAACTCTTTAAGGAGCTTTTGTGGGGCACAGGAAATTTAAGCACCAGTCTGGGAGTTTGAGAAAAAAAAAAAAAAAAAAGGACCAGCAGCAGTGCTGGTATTTACACTGCTTTTCCTTTTCCTGCTCTTCCCTCTGCATGAGCTTGTGTTTATTGTGGGATGGGTGCACGGGAGCCTGTGAATTTCATCTGGAATCCCGTGCTTGCAACATGAAGAGGATGGGAATATTTCAAGCACACATGAAGGGTCTGCAATGGTGGTACATCCCTCCTTTTTTTTTTTTTTTTTTTTTTTTTTTTTTTCTTTTTTTTTCCCCAAAACCCCTTTTCCTTAAAAAATACACCCCCTTGGAGTGTGCCCTTGGGTGACGGGAGAGGCAGTACCAAGAGAAATGAGGGTGATGTCATAGAAAAGGGAAAATAACTCAGTCTCTCATCTGGGAATTGG